>NC_143014.1:218367480-218703980 GCF_055824585.1 Amblyomma mixtum
ACTGACAATCTTTCAGTGACCGAACATGCAATGCCGAATAGGCTTACGTTGAATTTATATGCATAAACAATCATGTGTGCTTGAGCAGGAGAAGCTGTCCGGCTAGTTGGTTTCCATTTGCATGTTTTACATTCACATTTTGCATACACCTACATTTCTTATATTAGCCTGCTCGCCTTCCTTCTTAGCACTTTAGTCTTGACACCTTTCTCAGCTGCGTTGATTTTACCAGCCTTCTCTTTTATCCTGTGTCTGTGTTTACTGTCGGCTTTTTTTAAGTGTTTAAAAAATTCTGATATAGAATGCTTCTTTATGCGTTTTTTACTGTAAACTTTATGGTATGCTTGGCTATTCACATCTTACTTCCGTTTATTCTCGTAGAAAAAGAGAAAGAAAGAGTGAAAAATCCGGTTAAAACAATCTCGTCGTGT
This sequence comes from Amblyomma mixtum, assembly GCF_055824585.1. Taxonomy (NCBI): domain Eukaryota; kingdom Metazoa; phylum Arthropoda; class Arachnida; order Ixodida; family Ixodidae; genus Amblyomma; species Amblyomma mixtum. Next base: position 218,367,912 of record NC_143014.1, read on the forward strand.
TAGTTATAGCCTTTTTGTACAAAGCTTCTGCTATTTTTATAACCACCATAGCACAACTTCTTGTTTCTTTTTATTAAGGCTACGCAGTTTTGCCGCGCTGCACATGTATCGGTATAGGATTCTGGCAAAATTATTTGGGCTATTTTTGCTTCTTTTTTCGCTTTCGCTTGTGTCACCCTTTTTCTCGACGTGCATAGATATTCTGAGGCTGGGATGTTGACTCCTAGTGGGCGGTTTGAAGAAAAAGTTTAAAGGGATGGAGACAGAATTATGGTAGAAAATCTTGGTTTTTTACTCCATTTCTTGCAGTAGAGAGGCCCAACATCTAACTCTTTTAAACGTGCGCATGCAACGTGCTTGCCGGCTCAGCAAAGCGGTGCTGGCAGACCCTAACAATCTTGACCATCAAAATAAAACAAATACAACACAAGTAATTCCTGTTGAATGTGAGGATCACTGTGAAAAACACATAACGCGTCGACTGTCGTCGGTTTTGCATCTCGTACTGCGATGGTATAAAAACACTATAACCTGAATTGTAACCACGTAGCGGAGAGCAAAAAGCTGAGGACGATGACGAAGCGGTGCTATGGAGCTTGCGTTATTCTCTAACAGCAGCGTATCACAAAGCTCTGTCAGTTGTCGTGGTCCTGCAGTCATCAAAGAAGCTAAAGGGTTGGCGAAAGAATGCACCGCGTGTGCATTGTTCGCCTCGGACCATGCATATACGCAGACAATTCCCGAAAGAGGACATACACTTTTGACGCACAGGAAAAAAGGCGCGGCAAATGGCTCCCGGCAAATGTTAAAACAGATTGCTTATAAGCTACGAAAATATGATTTGCATTATTGGCTTTATAACTTTAAGTGGGTCCGGCGCTTCGCATTGCGCAGTCTAGTGTGTTGGAAACGTGGACGCGACACGCGTAGGGTGCGCTTGTGTTATCTTGCGTCGTTATATCTCGATATTTTGTTGTGTGCTGCTTTTGCGAGTTCCAGCCTATCTCCGTTCACTGAGAGCCGTCGCGTACATTCGAGGAATACTCGGACGAGCGCAGAACTCGTGGCATCCTGCATAGCAACCCTGGTCAGAGCGCAGTTAAGCTTCACTCTGCTGTGCCTTTAGTGTGCAATTAAACAATAAAGATGAAGCGAAGGAAGTTTGGGACCTCATCAGCGATATTGACCGATCTGCTCGTCAACGAATAAACTGCGGTTAGCAGCTGCACGAAAGGTCTGAACACCTGCTGCTCTAGAGGAAGAATAACCAAGTACTATGAGGACCAGTTTCATGGCTCTCGGTTTGTATGATCGTAACTTCCTTCTGTGTGAAGTCATTTGATCAACCTTTATTACAAAGAACAATTCACAGCGATGGAGTGTCTGGAATAGCATATCAAAGGTGAAAGCAACCAAGTGCGTGACGATGGCGGTAAGCATTCGCCTTTCACGTGAGCTTCAAGACCATCCGCAGGAACGTCTTTCGTCTCCACGCAGCTGTCAATGCCTTTGCTTTCCCCGGAAACTTCGTCTCCCATGGTCTATTTTCAGTCGCACTTGCATACCCTCATCTTAATGCTCCCAGTGCAGCGGCCATCCGAGTGGCCGCTGCTGCGGCAGTGTCTCCGACAGGCTTCATTGTTGAGCGTGTTGGGCTTGCAGGGGTTTGCACGGCCTGACAGAGCGGAGGAAAAAAAGGAGTGGTGGTCATATTCCGGTTTTGTACTGTATCCATTTCGAACGAATGACACTTCAGGCGCGTTGAAAGCGAATATCGGCAGAGAACACGCGAACAAAGTTTTAGAAGTGAAGCGTGTGTTGTCCGAAGCTCTTGCACACAGGAAATGATGCATCTAACTGAGAAACAATAGGAACACAAGGATTTTTTAACGCTGTTCCATTTGTCAGGAGTAAGCTTCCTCTTTGAAAAAGTCAACATATACCGACAACGTAACACCCTCAGAATTTTTCTTTGCCTTCTTTTAAGTCCTTTTTTCCCGTATAGTAGAGCTCCAGGGAGGACTATATGTCCAACAATATTGGTCAAAAATTTTGAAAATCGAAAAATTGTAAGACATTGTTAGGGAAATATTCAAGACAACAGTTCACTGTTCTGATATGCAGGAAAATCTTTCTATTAAAGTGCCTCCATCGATCGCATCGAAAAGCTAACACTGCCATAGAATACCAAGAGGAACGCATTTGATGATAGCAATAACGTTAATAGAAGAAAAAATGCAAGACTGCCGTCGTGTGATCTGCGCATATAATGATTCCTATAGTGATATCTTGCATTATATAAAAACAATTGCGCTAATAAACGGCTTTCCGCTCAAAAATGGTTTTGTCTAGAATTGTTGGGTATGTCTTAACTACTTGCTCAAAAATGCGTTACGGGCATGTCGGGAGCCTAGATAGCAGCCAAAACACCACTATAGATGAGGTCCAGAAGGGGCAAGGGAGTGGTTGCAAGTTGCTGCTCAACATATTGCTCCTGTAATGAACGCACCGCTTCATTTAGGTAGAGATGACCAGGCTGAATGTGGCAACATGCCAATAAGTTTAAGCGTTTTTGCCGAGAAAAAAAAATTGCTATAGTCAGGGATGTTTCTGCGAATAGCGATAGGAATACGAAAACACACAGTTAAAAAAATCTGACAAACGGCCCTTTAATGTTACAGCGGTACATTTTCAGTGCGCCTACCTTTACCCAACAAACGAGTCTATTGGCCTGCGGGTCAGATCTTTTTTGTTATAGGCCGAACTATGAAGAACCATCTGTCTCACATGTTGACTGAGCACCGTTGCGTTCACGGACGGCCTGGCATCCACGAAATTTGGTATTTAAAAAACAGTTATGAACCGCAGAAGTGAAGAACTGTAATGCTTACACACCTAGGTACTGAACATAACCTAGGCTTTCAAGGCCACGAAGCAATGCAGTTTTATCCGATGCAGTTTTATCCGAGAACTGTGCCCTCGGCTTACAGGCAATGCCACTCACATACCGTAGGCAATACCACATAATCACATACCGTAATGCTTAGCACTGAATTGATCTATTGCTTCATATGTAATGGCGTAATGCCTGGCTAGTTTACTGCGCATACTCAGGATTACAGCGCAGTCCCAAAATGAAGGAAGAATAAAATTGCTTTATTTGGCACTCTCGCATCGCCAACTGACGCGGTGCATCTGCAGGGTAGGGGAAGAAACTGCGCGGGCTCTTTAATGAATTTAACCCGAACAAGTGGAGACCAAATGCACATGACATATTTCCTACGCCGTTGGACTTGCTAAAAAAATTTGCCGGCTGTTTAGCGTTGCCAAGAACGAAATATTGCGCGAAAGTGCAGTTTTTTTGCAGGTGGACACCACAGCCCCATACCTGAAAGCGCGATCCAGGGAGACCAGCCTTTACCCGCGTCCTCAACTTTTTCATCGAAAATGCCAATTTACCCAATGTACGCCAGCTGCCTATGCTCCAGTGCCGCGTTTCTGCCGCAATTTTGGTAACGCCAACGCGCATCGCTGTCGTGCCGTGTTTCTTCCACGTCGTTGTCCGCGCCAACGCATGCAGCGCATACCTTTATCTCTACCGCCGCATAACTCAAAGTGCAAATATTAGCTTTAGAGTAGTATCAGTTGACGAAGAAAGCGATGTACATTGCAAAGCGAGACGGTGTGTTGCAGATTAACACGAGGCGTGATCAGCTGTAGCGATAGCCTATAGTGCTCTCAAGCAGTGGCTAGCGAAGCTCATCTGTTCGCGCGGCCGCAGATTCGAATTCCAGTCGTGGCAATGTTTGTTTCATTCATTTATGCTTTGCCCGAGGTCACCCGCAAGGAGGAGCATCACACCGGTTTGACCTCGTGAAGTAGTGCTTTCGCACTAGAATTATGCCGCCTATTTAGAGCCCTAGTAATAGATTACTTACGGACGCGGACGTGAGCCACTCCGCTTTCATCCTCTTGGGCAGCCACAGTGCTGACAAGACCTGCAGACGGTTGAAAAAAGTGAATATTTAATGAGGGCGATAATGGTAACGTTTGCCGCCGCGGTGGCTCAGTGGTTATGGTGCTCTGCTGCTGACCCAAAAGACGCGGGTTCGATCCCGGCCGCGGCGACTAGAATTTCTTTGGAGGAGAAATTCTAGAGGCCCGTGTACTGTGAGATGTCAGTGCACGTTGAAGAACCCGAGCTGGTCGAAATTTCCGGAGCCCTTCACTACGGAGTCTCTCATAGCCTGAGTCGCTTTGGGACGTTAAACCCCATAAACCAAACCAAATGGTAACGTTTACCCAGTAGCTCGTCGGTCCTGAGCACTAATCATCCCCTGGGAAAGCAGCCCGGGTACCAAAAATGAAATGTCACCTGTGTAGCTTAAATCTTGAAACCTTACATTGTTTTGAATTTTCATATTTTATATGAAACATGTGAAAAGCACGTGTCTTGCATATTTCCTAGAACGATATGAGGTACGCGTACAAGTTCAATATAAGAAGCCCATTTGCGTAAGTACGGGCGTTTAACGCCAGTTCCTCAATGAAAAAAGATACTATGGTTCAATACCGCAAAACATGACGCAAGGAGGTAGGAATGATACACACGAGATTACGTCGCACAAACAACCTGCAGCAAAGAACTAGGATGAATGCTGAATGAATCATTATTGGTCGTGTGTTTCATGCGCATGCGCCGTCTTTCGCATAAGTTCCTTGAAAAGAGCGCCAATGGCCGTTGAGAGTTGACATCCCACCCCAGGCTCGCATGAATACAGGAATACCTCCCTCAAATCTTTACTCACAGAGCCAACGAGACCCAGCCATCAGTGCGTTAAAATATCGACTCAAGCTCGTTCCTCTCACAGGTGTTTTGGACTTGGAACTTTTGCGACAAACGGGGTACACGCTTTCCTTTCATGCAGTCGTAATAGCACTATCGATGGGACGTTGAAGATGTATGGAGTGAAAAGTATTACTTCTTCCTCCTTCAATGCGACCAATTTTTGCAAGAAGAGGAGGAAAGCTGGATAAAGGGCTTGAAGCTCTGGACTGAGAGAATGACACTTACCGGCGACAAGAACAATGAGAAGGGCAACGGCCAGGACCTTCATTTTGGTTGGTAAGCTGTTGGCTTTGGTTGGCAAGCGTCACTAAGAAATACAAAAAAAAATTGTTTGAGAGGAAAGAATCAGTTTTCAATTTAGGAACATCTGTCATCGCACCTTAAGACACGAAATTACACTGGACCGTGGCACATTCTTTTAAGCTAAGATTAAGGCTCTGCTCCTTCCGAAATTTCATTAAAGACAGGAGAAAAAGACTTCTGACACGGAACGAAGGTGAGTTAACCGTAATTTTGGCTGTTTTAAAGAGAAACAATGCCGACGAGGAACGAGCGCAATTAAATATTTGCGATATCGGTGCTATTAAATTCAAAAACGAAAAATTAAGAATTTCATAGCACACAGTATGCTCGCTATTTCTGGTTCACATGCTGGCGGACGGTAAATACGAAAGTGGCGGCCACTGCTGTTCATCTCAGCGCCTCCCGTCGGTGTCAAACAACCGTATTTGCAGCATGTCTGTACTGTTTTACCTTTTATAAACCTACGGTTTTGCTAGACGGCGCAGAAATGGAATTGAAATTTACCTCCTACAAGGACCAAAATGAGGCTCCAGCGTTTCTCTGAAGACAACCACCGACCCTCGCTCCTAAAGAGTTTGCTTTGTTAGCTTAACGATGAAGTAATCAACGTTTTCAGGGCACTCTGGGATATAACGAAACACAGGTATTTCTAAAACAGCCCGCTGTTATTGTTCCATCCCCCTTAGCGGGCGAAACCACTGCCCCCACTGGAGCATACGTTAGCTGTTGACCACGCAACGAAATGGCAATGCGCGCTCCGCAACTTTCCGCTGAGGTGCTTCGAAAAGATCGCCTCGGTCACTGGCATAAGCATCAAAGCACCCCAGTGATTCAAGCGCAGGTTTCATGAATTTAGGGTTGGGCCACGCTGCGATGCACCAGGAGAGTTGAAACCCCTGAACTCCATTTGTCGCGTCTTTAAACTCACTCTCCAGGGGAGTGTATGTTTGGCTCTCAAGCGCAAAATGAAAGAAGATGCAAGCACTGCAGAGGCGTGGCAGGGAACCGTCTCCGTGGCAGAAAAGCTCCCGTCGAAGGCCGCGCAAATCAAAGCACTACGCGAACGCCGATTTGCGCACGCCCCGCTCGCGAAAGGCTGGCGCAGATATATACCACGACTCGCGTATCCATATTTGTTGCTGTGGGAGCTCAAATGGCCCAGTTGGTACATAGTCATACAAGAAACCGCCAGAAGGAACACAGCTAAAGCGGAAGACTGACAGCTTGGCACTGAATCACAGCGCGTTACATGCGGTTTCTCTGGCAGTGGCATAACTTTTCCCTAAACAACAGAAATGACAAACCCTAGCCGGTAATGGGGACACCACGTTACCTATGCCCTGACGTAACCATCTAAAGGCGCTTAAGAGCTAGAGAGAGAGAAATAGCTTCCTCCTTGATTATACTTGCAGTCGATGACCGCGGGTGCTCGCTCAAAATGCGGCGCGACAGCGGGGTGCTACGGGGGGCTGTTTTCCTTTTCTGTCTCTTATGCTTTTGCCGTGTGTTCAGCAGGCATTAGATAGCTACTGCTATGCCCCTTACTACATGAGAGAACAAGCTGAAAGCGGGCTCGTAAGCATGCACAACACACGCGCCTCTGCATAATGTCCCCCGAACAATGTAATTCGTGGTGAAACACGTAGCCTGTAAGAATTCCACGGTAGAAGAATGAGGCTATGAAACGACTTCAGCCCCCGATGCCGGTATCACCGTTACGAGATGGGCGGATACCCGTTGCAGTGATCCTCTCAGAAGTTTTTCATTGCCTCGCTTAGTATTAACGCTCTGTAATTTTTGCACGCGAACATCCTATGTGCACAGAGTGCACAGAGAAGAGCATGCACAACCGGTTGACCAACCTTGCAAACACAGGTATCTCACCGATGTCATGTTATTACATGGGAAAACCAGGAAATACATGTTTATATGGGCTTTACGACCCCCCACCTCCTTCAGTTTTCTTTCTCGCCAGAGCTTTATGCCAAGTGTACGCTGCACCATGAGGTACAGCGTACACTTGGCAATATAACTTTGCCGAAATAAAGCGAGACTGATTATTTTGCCAACGATATTTTGGTTTCACGGAAAGACATTTTTCAATGTATCACTTGAAAGGAGGCTACAAACGTTGAGGTCTTTTTTTTAGTTCTCCCTACAATATATTAAACATAGAAATTTTGCGGAACCCCTCATATACTGATTGCATTCAATAATTGGAATTGTTAAGAATTTTAATCAAGCTCCGCAGAGAGGGTCACAGAACAATATAAAATGAGGTCAATAAGTGTGGTGTGGGAGGGGGGGATTAGGCATATTTTTTGCGAATGTAGTTTCCACTTATAAAGCTAGTATCCTGACTTATTGCGAAATGCTTTACTTCACTAATATCTTGGTACGCCCGATTCACGATTCAGTCATAAATGTCCAGTATTAACTTGGTTGCCTTCAAGGTAATAGTGGTGGTGGTGGTAGCGGGGCTAAGGAGCGAGCGGGATTAATCCAATATTGATTTCAACGCAACGAAAATGAAATAGACACTTCAGATGCGACACAAATGCGCAAGAACATCGCGACATCAGTATGGACGCAGCATTCTTCAGATATTCTCGTATAGCGGCAAGTTTAATCAGTGGCCTGCAGCGAGCCGCGGAACTACTGTTTTGCATCGCTTTCTTCATTAAACCCTTTCTGCAATCAACATTCACTTTGCGAACAAAATAGTCGAACGAAAATTAACGATGTCAACTTCTCACCTTGTTCGCTGGTGCCTCAAGCTGTGTGTCTTGCTCCGTTGGCATCGCCGAGCCGTTTTTATATTCGAAGCGAGACGGAAACCGGAATGGGCGCTTATTTAGTGCCGGCTTTTCCCAGGAGGAGGCGCTCGCAGTGCTTAGGCTGCTCCACATAGTCGTGAAAACACGCCAGAAGGTGCACAGGCAGGCTCTCTGCCCCGAACAACATTATTTAGGACGTAAAAGCAGGTAGTTCTGGCAATACGACACCTGAGCACAAATCTAAAATGCTACTCGCATCGCAACTGCCAACTGGTTTCAAGAGCACGCCGTTCTTTTAACTCGGTGACGACTCGTTTCTTCATGTTATTTTATGCTGAACGCATGCGTGTCGTGTTTCAGCAACAATAGCGCAATTTCAAGATAATTACCTTTATCTGGAATAAAGGCTGAAAGGTAGAGTCCGATGTGCATACTGATGAGATTTCAGCACGACCGTCTGGTTTTGTAATTTTAGAACATTTTGCTATTTGTCTTCCTTGACACGGCACAAGAGATGCGAATCACAAGACCAATACACAAGTTCTGTGGCACACATCCAAAGCGCCATTTCTGGGGAAGCAGCAAATTGAAGCAAATCACGTTGTGCGTTACATTCTTTTTGAGTTTGGTGCGCGTATCAAAGCACTCCGAGCTTCAAGGTGACATTAAATTAGGCTTAATGTTTACATTTTCTATGCTTAACTGCTGTTTGAAATGCAGTGTCCATAGATCGTTTTTTTCCCTTTGAAGAGATCTCGCTTCTTAGACTTTCCGTTGATGAATATTCAAATAAGCCTTACCTGCCAACTTCTATAATGCCAAAGGTGTAAATTGTCACTAAGCATTCATCACATTGCTGCAGACTTCATCCAAATCAGCACAAATTTTATATGACACTCACTCATGGTATAACAGAGATTTGTGCAGGCACCGTACAAAAATGCACATTGAGATGCAATTAACTGTTTATAGAGTATTTATTGAGTCTACAAAAAGTCAACTAATACTCAAGCCCTAAAGACTTTGGTCTATAAAAAGTCAATATTGTCTTGACTGATATAACCCAATATAAATTTAATTAACTACATGTGAATTAAAACTCAAGCAACAAAAAGATCAATTTACAGCTGATTTCTCACTGTGTCATTAGAAAGTCAATAAGTTCTTGACCGATATGACCCAAGATAAATTTAATTGACTACGAGCGAATTAAAACACAAGCGACAAAAAATTCATTTAAAGCCCATTTTGCACGACTCATTATAAAGTCAATATGTTACTGACTGATATCACCAAATATAAATTTCATTGACTGCAGGTAAATTAAAACTCAAGCAAGAAAAAAATCCATTCGCAGCCGATTTCTCACGATTCATTAAAAAGTCAGTATGTTGTTGACTGATAAGAGCCAATATAAATATAACTGACTAAAAGTGAATTGAAAGTGTAGCAAGAAAAATTAAATTTACAGCCGATTTCTCACCGATTATGGAACCAACCACAACCACTGCTCAAACGATTCCCATTTCAGCTGCACAGCCTTTGTTCATATTATATCGACTATGGGAGAGGTCACGATGTTGAAGTTGGTTGTAGGTTGTGAGAATAAAAACACTGCTCATGAGGTAGCAATGCAAAATTTAACGTATAACTGAATACCGTATTATTTTTCCGCACACCTCTCCGTATTTTCTATTCTCCGTAGATTTCTCCGTATACTTCGTTCTGTTCTATCCAGACTTTTCATTAATCCAGCACCCCTAATGATTAGAGTGGGAAAAAGAAAATTGTTCTACTTTATAAGGTGATTCTTCACTTTAGCTTGCTCTCTCTTTTTTGCATCATGTGTATTTCGTGTGGTACTATCTTCGCTTACAACTTGTCCTGAAATAGAGCAGAAAACGCTGGGCGTACAAAATTATGCTGCGTTTTTGATAAGAAGCTCAGAACAGTAGCAGAATGCCGTTTTTCGCAAAGGTGATGCTATGAGGCGGACACAGAGTATAATTCTTATCGCAAATCGCCTAGCTTTATAAAATCTGTTGATTAACTTGTTAGCTATTGCAGTTAGCATGCCTGTCTGTAGCGGATAGTTGGGTGTTGTTCTATTCCTATGCGACTACGTTTTGTAGAACATTCATTCCCAGCACGTGCACGTGGTCTATGATGATGGCCTCAGAATTTTCAACTAAATCAGCCTATCACGCACGCAATATGGTGTCGCCGATCGGAAAACTCCTCCCTGGTGTGATGCAACTGTTGTGAACGGTGTTTCTACAAATTTGCTAGCCGAAAAAGAAAGGGGAGCAGTTATAAGCTTCGGCTATCGCATTTAGTATTGCTACTTGAACCACCTTACGCAACAGCTGCGCCACTCAGATATGACACTTGAGCGGACTGAGTTGAAAATTTGAGTGAACATGTCTGAAAATACTAGCCTGGTGCGAGAGTTCTAGCGAATGAAAAAATTGAAGTAAAACCATCTCTAACTTCTTAATTATACGTACATACATCCATTGTAACTGCGGTTTCTAAAACTGTAATAATTGACTTTATATAATTTAGTGGGTGGCAACGGAAATCATTATCTTCTTTTGTATCCGCCGGTTCGTATAATATACTTGAAAAGTGGCTTTCGTGCATTGAATTTCGTTTGTTTTTAATCCTGGTTGCCTAATTTTGAACACACTAGATTGCGCTCGCCGGTCATTCTGTACACTGGTGCAGTGCGACCTATTCCGCGCTAATAACTGCAACTAATACGCGGCGCAGTGCGTTTGCATCAAGCTGAATATTTCCTTCTTGTAGCTTCGCGTCTGTTACAATGGGGATTAATTGATTGTACTTTAATTTTTAATTTTTTAATGTTTTCTTAATGACTGTCAGTAATTGGTATAACTAAAAGCGCTGTTTGCTGCAGGCAAAAAAGGGCATTATTTTTGTTTTAGCGAACGTTGTTCCCTGACCCTGATCGACTAGTGCGCTGTTTCAACCAACTGAAAAAAAAACAGGCATTGAAAGCGAATTAATTCGTTCGCAGGTACGTGGTGGGAAAATTTTAAGTAATGTGGGAACCATTTGTGAAAAATATGAGGCGATTGCGCCATCTTCACGGTCTTTTTTTCTGTCCACGTTTGCATGGTGTGATGCCATTAACGTTAAGATGTTGGAGAAAGTTGAAAGGTAGATCCTCTCTGCCTTGAGTATCGTTGTACCCATTGCGACGCACGAGTGCCAAAGCCCGCGCCAAATCCTGCTCAGGCAGATTTTCGACAAAGGCAGCAAACGCCGCTGGGTAAATTGCAATTATTAAAATCGACTCTGTTCGCATACACTTGGTAGTTATTTCAGGATAATTATGAGTCCGCAGGACATCGCGACTGTTGAAAAAAATTCGCTGTGGCTTAGCTTGGTTAAGCCCGGTAATTGCGAAAGCAATATCCGTACCTACGCCATGGTTCAGCTGGTAGTGTAGCTGGTGGTGGTGCTTGTGGTTAGACTTGTGGCGATGCATCTGTTATACAATCCAATCCAATCCAATGTAATTTAATGTAATGTAATCTAATCTAATCTATTCTAAACCAATCCAATCCAGTCCAGTACAATCCAGTCCAGTCAGGCCGCCGTTCATGTGCACCGCCGTCGCACACGGACGGTGCGAGATCGCGAAGCAATGTTAAGCCGCTGGTGGTTGGCACAGTAGCGACGTGAGTCGAGCCTAATCTCTTCAGCGTAACGCCACAATCGCGCTCCTAGCGGAGAGAGCAGGAGTTAGGCGCCGGTGGTGGCACCGCCGCGGCTGGCGACGGCGCGAGTCGGTCGCTCTTCTCTTCGGCGTGACGTCACACATGACGTCACACAGAGGTCAACATAAGGTCAATGGTGGCACCGCCGCGCCACGGCAAAGGCTGAAAGTGCAAGTAGTAAAGCTTTCGCTTTAAAAGCTGAGAGTATTTGGTCCAGGAAAGTCACTGTGCAACCGAGAAGGTGTGAACACAGAATAAACCCTTTGAAATTTACAAACAGCCAACCTGCTATTCTTTAGAATTAATGTAAAGGTTGTATTTAGCCACCTTGGGTCGCAAACTACTGTTGCTTACTTTCGATGATCACTGATCCCCCCCCCCCTCCACTCTCATCAAACGAAAAAAACAGTGCAGACTTATGAGGAACGAATGTACCGGATACCTTCACGGAGAATGCTCGTTACGAAAGGTGAGAAACGAAAAGGTCAGAACGGAACCTGCATCTTTGTGGACGTATTAATCGGAAGACATTTAGACCTTATTCAACCGGTTTCCTTGCGTTTCGCAAGCATCATTCCGCCTCTCCTCTGAAGCGCCAAAACCTAGTGACGGAGAAAAAAACGTGAGGGAAACCAGGATACACGCCGCAGACCTGCGGAATCCGCCGCAACGGTCGTACCTACTGAACCCTTGCCAACCGTTTTCCTTCTGCGGCAGCCACGTGCAGTCTGTGTGGCGGCTGTTTCTTCTTTTTATGTAGTTGTCTCTGGAACACGGCGGGGCGCTCGATCATTAGTCATGCCCGTTTTCTTATGGGTCAGACACGTTCGCCGCACCACTCTCGATCACAACTTGGAGACCAGCTTCCTGCTGCCGTGAAGGTCAAATCTACTCCCCCAGCGCTGAAACGGAACAGCACCGCTGTGTGGAAGTCAATGACATTGGAAGCTAAAAGTTTCACCGATCCGACCCCACACGCTCTTGCTCGGGAGGTTTTCTTTTTCCTCGTGGATCACAGCATCGCAACCGGTTGAAAGCCGTGGTTCTTCGAACGAGACGTTACACCGGCAGCGTAAAGAGATTAATCGCTTTGCTCCCAGCGTCGCTCAGAAGTAACAACAGAGAATAGTTCTTTTTTCTCTTGTGAGATAGAAGCGGCATACCTTGTTAAAGAAGGGCATTCTGAACATCATGAAGTGATTTGCAACATGAGCGGACAGCACCCACGTCTTTTGTTTCAAAGAGCAATGTCGGACCTGCCGAGCAGGTTGCCACCGTGTGAGTCACAAGTAAGAGATTTAGCGCAGGGATGAATTTAGAGATTACTGCTGCAAGAAATATGTCGGTGCAGCCAACTGAATGTGCCATAAAATTGTCTAAAGTTAACTCAGTCTTGTGTTTCTGTGTTCGAGTTTACGATCGACGAGCCCATTTGGGCGATAACATTTAGGCGGGCGTATGAGAATAAAGTTGAGATTTTTCTGATACTTTATTTTCATGGCCTCCCACGGTCTTAAATCATGATTGTTTTTCACGCAAGCAGATAATTATAAAATGTTTGGGGCATCAAAGAGTCAAGGCGGAAACTAGCATTTCTTTTTCCTGCTGTCGTAATCCGGGCAGTAAAAAGAACTCACTTTGCCACCTGAGCATCGCGGTTAGGGCGGTAACATGCTTCTCTTCTGCACCTATCATAATCAAGAACGATAAGGTAAATGAACAAGAACATGGATATTTGATGCTACCAAAGACAAAAGCTTAGTTCTCAAGCGAACACAGATGGCATAGCTACTGGTGCGATATGAAATAAAATAAAAGAAATATTGCCGGCGGCAGCGCTGCATACAGAGCATCATCTGACTACGAGCGAATTTATTTTATCCCGTTAGAATGAACTCTTCTCTGTTCTGGAGGAGGAGGTGTAACATAATTGTCGAACGAGTAGTAAGTTATGCTTATAATAGTTGCCAACTGGGAAAACATGTATATGACTGAAATATATAAATCGCTTCATGAAAAACAGCTTCTGTCAGAAAAGAAGAATACGTCGCTTCTGCAAATATTGTGGAACAAAATTGTTCCCAAAAGTTCGTCGGCGTCAGCGTTTTCTTGAGAGCTGAAAGAAAAACATCATGCCGCCGCGGTGGCTCAGCGGTTATGGTGCTCGGCTGCTGACCCAAAAGACGCGGGTTCGATCCCGGCCGCGGCGGCTAGAATTTCTTTGGAGGAGAAATTCTAGAGGCCCGTGTACTGTGCGATGTCAGTGCACGTTAAAGAACCCCAGGTGGTCGAAATTTCCGGAGCCCTCCACTACGGCGTCTCTCATAGCCTTAGTCGCTTTGGGACGTTAAACCCCATAAACCACAACCACAACCAGAAAAACATCATACATTCTTCTAGGTTATCAAATGCGGTGATTTGTACTCGTGAGCTGCGACTTCTTGTCAGCCCGTTGTCGGCAACGGGGGAAGGTGCGATATTTTGGGCGAAACCGAAAAGCGAGAGGACGTTGATTGAAAAAAAGCCTAAATGTCCGCAGAAAAGGTCAGCATGGTAGGAACACAAACTTGTTGAAGTCTTTACTTTTATAACGTTTGGTACGTGTCGTTTTTCAGACACGGCCAGTAGGTTTTGGACAGTACCGGTGGATAGGGGAGGTCAAGAGCTTGTGAGCTGTTGCGCGTTTGTAAAAGCTTTGCCATTTGTAGGAACTTAGGAGCATACACTAAGAACAAACATTTCTTTTGTGCACTCCTCCTTGAATCTTGAAAATATAATTGTGAGTACCCCAGATATATATATATATATACAGGGTGTCCCAGCTAACTTAATTGGGCCAAGGTTTATAAAAAACTAAGAGTTCTTCAGAACTGAAATCGCGTGGATGCTGTTAGGGTTTATCTAAAGTTGCAGTACCACTTTTTCGCTCCTCCTATTTGATTAATTAGTCGAGATAAATCAATGAACTTCTTAAATATAGCTTGAAACGTTCAGGCGTCAGTAGGAAAGTTGTGGAGCTCCAACAATACTGTCCAACCCAGGCACTTCCAACGAGACAGACTTAGCGTGGCCGTTTCTATTCGGAAAAAAACGAAAGCCCGCGGAGTTTAAAAAAAATACCGCGTGGCAGCGCGCTGTGTGCGCCCGAATTCGCCGCGATTACAGCACTCTCATCCGTGTTTTGTAAAAAGCATCACTCGCTTCGCGCCTTTCGTGGCTGCCCAAGACCTTCGCGTTGAGCTTGGTTCCAAGCTAAGCGCCAGCGGGCACTGGCGGCAGTTGCTGGAGGCTGGAGGGTTGCGTCGTATAAACCTTATTCGTACCCCCGAGAAAAAAGTCGAGGTCAAGCAGTTGGTCGGAGGCCAAGCAGGCGGAAAAACGTCCATAGCGTGAGAGAATGAGTGTGGTGGAGCCCCGCCATGCTAAAACCAGATCACGTTAAGCGGAAGTTCTGAGGAGAAGTTCATTATTTAGGATGCGCTCTGTGTATTATTTATAAGATGCGCTGTGTGCAAGATCTCTCAAAAGATCTCGCAAAATAAGCTTGTCACCTCCGTGTTCAGGAAGCCAACGGACAGGCACCAACACTTGCATTTTGAAAGTAGCCACGTAAAATATTGCAAGAAAGGAATACCATATAGCCAGGCTCTAAGATTTAAACGCATCTGCTCCCGTGAAGAGGACTTTGCTTCTAACTGTGAAACACTACGTAAGGATTTGGTCCGAGAGGGCTGCCCGAAGCCTCTCGTCGACGATGCCTTGGAAAAAGCTGCAGCACAAGACCGCTGTACAATGCTAAACAGCACCAAGTCTGCGCAGACGAAATACCCAACTAATCTGATATTAACCTATTCTCCATCAGCACCGAATGTTAATCCTATTCTCAGAAAGCAGCACAACATTCTCCTTCGGAGCGACTAAATGAAGCGCTTGCTTCCCGAACCACCCCGTGTCGTATATCGGAGGGCAAGAAATATCAAAGATGCCGTAACCTCCTCGAAACTAGACAACGGTGAAGTCTCAGGGTGCACACCTTGCAATGAACCGCGCTGTAAACTCGGTCCAATGATAAATAATGTCACAGAAGCTCGCAGCACAGCGTCGTCTTTCTCATTCAAACTTCGAGGAGATTTCAACTGCGTCACCAGCAACGCAGTCTGCCTTCTCGAGTGCGGTGTGTGTCGTGCTCAGTATATTGGGCAAACTGAAACTCCTTTCCCAGTGAGAATAAATAACCACACAGCACACATACGATCACTGCCAGATCTGCCTCTTTCAAGACACGTAACGACAAAAGGCCATCCATTTGGAAGGTTCAAGGTATACGGCAGTCTGGCTTCCAGACACATTACGACAGGGAAGCCTGTGAATCATATCTAATATTTAAATTTAACACCTTGTCTGCTGGTATTAATGTAAGCCCTGGCAAACTCTCCTGCCTTTCCGGCTAAATCTTCCTGCAATGTTTTGTTCGTTTTTTTCTTTTTTTCTTTTCCTTGTGAACTATTTTACATCTAAAATATTGTTTCTTAAATGTACTATGATGCCAGTTACGTAACAATTTATTGTGTATTTAACACTTTCATTTCTAGTCGAGGTGATGACATTATTTTTGTTGTGGTTAAGCATGAATTCTGGGACTCTCGTCCTTCATGTGTATTCATCGCATTATTATCGTTTCGTTGTTGCTAATCCCTGCGTTTGGGTAAACCTTGTTTCTTAGGACATTTTTTCACACTCTTGACCTGTATTTTTTGTGCGCCTCTATTATTTCGCGTGCCATTTGTATTTATTCTAATGTTGTAGCTGTGTTAATTCTAAGCGTGTTCCCGGGGATGAAATTTGTCTTTTTGGTACACTTTCTAGCACTCTGGCACTGTCTTTAACTTCACTTGTGGGCTTCTATGCATTTCGCTACATATCCCCAGCTAAAAAATGCTACAACAGTGACACAATTTTGTGTGTATTCCGTGAATTCATGTCAAGGTCGGCCCATCTCGAAAACTCTCTGTTTACATGAACTCGATACGAACGAGTAGGCTATCGTGGGGCGCATCGGCTCCGCGCTTCTGTTCTTCGCTGCAGAAAAATGCTTACCCCAAGCGTGAAAGAGGATTAGACATAATTTGCGGAGGGGGCTGCGAGTCAACCCACCCCTTGCGATAGAGATGAGGACTCGAGTCCACGACCGGGTTCGGGAGTTTCACGGTCGGGGCTTCCGCAGACAGAGGTGTCGCGGGCTCTCGGCATGACTGCTTCTTGCCGGACGTGCGACGCACCGTTGCGAACGGCGTAGCAACGACCGACAGACTACTCAAGGCCTCTGCTCCGGCTCCGTGACGTCACGCTAGTTGCCCGTCCCCCGCTCGCGGCTGCGAAGGTTCGCCGGCAGTTTTCAGCGCATTATTTTATTATCCGAGGTCCAATGTCTGTAGTAATCAGCCAATAAACAAGAATTAGCCACTGAAGAACAGTTTTTAACCGCGTGCTTAATTTCGCTCTATATCTTCCGCGTTAACTTATTATAATTTGTTCTTTCTTTCGTGACCCTCGCGATACACTTCATGTTGCAGCCAAGTGATTCGTTTTTATAGTTTCATGGTAATACTTGTGACCAAGCATTGCATTGCTTCGGTTCCTGCTCTTCAGTTCATCGCATTTAGTTCATATTAACACCAAAATATTATTTCCTAGGCAGCATAGCAGTAAAATGCAGTATAATGCATGAAATGCGGTATGAAGCCGAATCTCATGTATTGTACTGCTTTTTAAAGATAACGTATGTTTTTTTTGCCATTTTCGAAAGAGGTTGACGTGCTAAACATTGAAATAAACAAAAAGAATGAAGTCATGGAAAACACTAACATGAAGACTATGTGAACATTTTATTGCTCTCGGTGCTTTGCATTAAAATATTTCAATTCTTTAATTTTTTTAGCTTCCTGGCAGCTAGCTTCCGAATGCTGGCTTAAATGGCGTCATTCTTCAATTTCAATGCTAGTTAGTACAGCCCCACCATGCCTATAGTCAAAGATATTGCCAGATCCGGAAGGACTACGACAGCACATTTCACATATGGAGTCGGCTCAGTTTCTTAACTAACAAACATGATTGGCTTTTCGTTCACAGTGACTGTCCAAAATTTCGTGTCGCGAATGTTGACTCGCTTGATTTGCAATACTTCAAAAGAAGACACTGAATTTATGGGTTTTTCTTCCTCGCTTGCCTTCATAGAATTGTTGATGGCTTCCTGGATAGCGTCATTTTCCCAACGTGCTCTCTTGCTGTGGACTCGTGACATGAAGGTGTAGAAGAAAGGCACGATGGGCAATTGGGGTACACCGAACGCACTTCGTCCTTTTGAAGTTGAACACCATCGCGCTTTGGCTGCATGGTTCTTCCCGTTTGTTTATCATCATGTGAGAGCTTGGGGTGAAGTCTTGCTCATAGAAATGCAGCTCGCATAACTGTATGAGGAAGCTTATTTGTTATACCATGTAGTTCTCTCGAAAGTAGTAGTAGTGGTTTTTATTTTGCATTGAATATGGAAGGTAAAAAAAATTTAGCTACCCTGGCATCTGCTATCGCTACTGGAAGCACCTGAGCTGGGGCAGCGGAAATAAAGGATAGCAGGCAGAGTGTAGAGGTGAAAAGAAAGAGGGGAGGGGATAGTACAAAGGACGCGGGGAGGAGTACACTGACAATAAATCTATCTAGATATACGAGGTCTGTTAGAAAAGTATCCGACCTTTGGCCGAAGAAAAAAAACTGGCATACCTGGAGCGTGGGAAACCTAATAACCTTCAAAGTAGTCTCCTTGGGGCTCCATATACATCTCCCATCGGTGCTGCCATTGTTGGAAGTATTCCGAAAAGGCCCTTTTCGGAATGGAATTTAGCTCTGCCGTCGTTGCAGCCAAAATGTCCTTTCCTTTCTGAAATGGCGCTCCTTTCAATGGCCTCTTCATTTTAGGAAACAGCCAGAAGACGTAGGGGGACATATCAGGAGAGTAAGGAGCCTGTTGAACTACAGGAGTCTGGTTTTTCGCCAGAAAAGTCTGAATCAAATGCGAGGAATGTGCAGGAGCAATGCCGCGAGGGATGCGCCAATTTCTTGTTGACCTCAATTGCGGTCTCTTGCGCCGCACAGCACCACGTAGGCGATGGAGGACATCCCTGTAGTACTATTTAGTGTTTCTTTGACCCTGTGGGGTGCGTACTCGTGGTGTGCCACACAGAGGGAGTCAAAAAAGCAGTCAGCATCACTTTGACATTGCTGCGCACTTGGCGGGCCTTCTTTGGTCTTGGTGACGTGGAATGCGTCCTCTGTGACGACTGGAATTTGGTTTCGGGGTCGTACCTGTACACCCAAGTCTCGTCACTAGTGATTACGGCGTCTGTGAAGTCAGGGTAACTGTTTGTGGAATCCAGCATCTCCTGTGAGACTTCAACACGAAGCTGATTTTTCTCCACCGTCAGCAGCTTCGGCACGAATTTCGCCGCATCTCTCTCCATGGCCAAACCTTCGGTGATAATGAAATGTGCAGAAAAATTGCTGATGTACACCTCTCCCGCAATTTCTCGGATAGTCACACAACAGTCCCGCATCACCACAGCGTTCACTTCGGCAATGACCTGGTCATTTCGGCATGTTGATGGCCGACCGGAGCGTGGCTCTCTCTCCACGGGTGTGCGGCTGTCTTTAAACCAGTTGCACCACTGCTTAATCTGTGTGCTGCTCATAGCATCATCACCGAAAGCCGTCTGAACATTTCGAATGGTTTCCACTTGGCTATCGCCAAGTTTCTGGCAAAATTTGAGGTAGTAGCGCTGCTCCTCTCGCTCCGCCATTTTCCTTGCAACAAAAAACCGACGAGAGCACTGCGCACTGCCTCACTCAAACGCTGCTTCCCAGCGACTGACGCTATCGGCAGGCGAGAAAAAATTCGTGCATGCGCACGAGGGTTCAAGGTCGGCTGCTGTAAGCGCGCTTGTTTCACATCCATCAGGTGTTCGCAAAAAAAAAAAATAAAGTCGGATACTTTTCTAACAGACCACGTATACATAATAAATATAAATATATACAGGTCGCACGCGCGTGAAGGTCTAGTAGAACACAGTACAAACACACGAGCACGACACAAAACACAAAACAGCTGGAGTGGGGGCGTCCAGCTGTTCATCGTCCAAGGTAGCCCACGCGGAGCGTTCGGTCACCGCATGTTACTACCTGGCGGAGAACAGGCGGGACGTCAAGCCCGTCTGTTCGAGGAATGCACAGAGGCTCACCATCTCTCGAAACCGCAATTCGACAACTAACGTTTTTGTTTAGTGCTGGGTTTTATAGAACATAAGATATGCAATCAAAAGCGGTTAAATTGCGGTTACTTACCTTGGAACGCATGGTTGGCGTAAAATCCTTGAGAGGAACTACTATCATCAACGTTTTCGGCGAGCTTCATCCTTGGGAAAACCAAACACCCTAACTTTTTTGCCACCGTCGCAATTTCCGTGGCGCCCATGCACACAGCACCGGCCTATGTTGGTGCGTGTGTTTTGCTTCAGCACCACATCATGGTTTCAACGCGCACAAGTGAAAAGAAAACAGTTTTACGACCTGCAGCTCGAATACCAAGAAGCTGGAAAAGAGAAATGTCAGTACGTTCGCTGCCTAATCTAACCAAAGTGCCACGATCCACCAGTGTCGCCTCCCAGGTGCCATGCTCCTGTGTTGCATCCTCCTGCGTTTCACAAAAGACTCACCATCGTTCGCGGCAAAGCCTTTCGCGGTCGGGCAACTAGTGTGACGTAGGCCCCTGTGGAGAGGAGGAGTGGTCTAGTACAGGCTGGTCTAGTCTAGGTGGCCTTGCAGCAGCTCGCCGCCTGCACCCAACCGATGTCAAGGACAGGCCGCACGCGGCGCGTCGCACTGACAAGGGGCAGAATGCGGGCGCGCAGTGTGCCAGCGTCATAATGATCTACACTGCGAACAGAAAAACTCCCGGAGAGGAGTAAATGGCTCGTTGCGTTGCGCACTCCCGAAAAGGGATTTAGATACTCCTCAGAATAGAGGTGTATCGTCTACTCCTCTGTTTGAAGAGGTATTTTCGGAGTGCTAGAATGAGTAAAGTGTTACCGTTCTCTAGACTAGTTTATTTTGGAGTAAATTTGCACTCTCAAAGGAGTTAGCATGGCAGTTAATAGAAGTATTATATACTCATTTGCAGCTGATTTTATTGTACATTTCAGGAGTATGTGCCTGTTCCTTGTAGCTTTTGGAGAATTTTCCTTATTATAAGGTGACATTTACGATGCACTGACGAGTATATTATTTCACTTGAAGAGGAAGCCTATTTGAAATGCAGTATTCTTATGAAAGCCCCATTTTAGAGCTTTGTGTTTCAGAGTAAATGCGTCAATGAAATTACAGTGAACAATGTTTTTATTGGGTACAAAACATTTCAGCCAAGTGTCCGGAAGCTTGCTTTCGATATTTACCGAGAACCATACCTCGGCGCCATGAGAGGTGGCACACTCACACTCATGACCACTCGCACTCACAACCACTCACTTGCACTAACACTCATGCCCATTCACACACACTCACACTCATGAGCACCCGCACTCACTCCCACTCATGTCCAATCACACTCACCACCACTCACTCGCACTCAAAACCACTCACACACACTCACAATCATGTCCACTCACACTAACTCACACTCATGCCCACTCACACTCATTCACGTTCACTCACTGTTTCCTTGTTTGCTGACAACGGAGGGGATGAGAGATTTACTGTCGCGAAGATGTGGTAGTGAGCCGCCCAGGCTTTGCCGGGCTGTTTGGCCAACTTTCACAGTTTCGATGCTCGAAGAAAGTGGTCACTTATCACGCATTTTTCATGCACCGAATGCTACGCACGTGTGCTCCCTCACTTGCTGCTGAGACGATGAGTGCCTGTATAGCGTCAGAAGCTAAGGTGTTTCGACAAGTTTTCGGACAGTGTCCATAAGCGTGCGCGGGATTCTTCATGAGAATGAGCTAAGTTTCAGCGCTGTGCCCCCCTCCCCCAACCACCTCTCACCTAGGCCCCTACCACCAAAACGGAGCGGGAAGATGAGGAATGATTATAAAACATTTATTTCCATGAGATAGAATTGCAAAACATACAAGGTATTATAGAGGTGTAGTTTTTATTTTAATATGTAACATCGGCAGAGGAATATATGGCATAGAGAGGATAAGCGGCTAGGTTTTTACGCTCAAAATGTGAACAAGTGAGGGGAAAGATTCAGAGTATTACAAGTGTTTCCACAAGAGGTCTTGTCTCCACCGAGACGAAGACAGTCCTCTTGTCCTCTTGTTGAAACGTCCGCAAACACCCTGAGGCTTTCCCCTCCCTTGTTCACCACGTGAGTACCGGGGATTTGGAGCCGGCACACTCGCCGACATGAGGCTTACAACGCTATTGTTACTGCAGGCTTATTTCGCCACGGGAATCGAGCCCTTCTTCGGTCCAGCAGCTCAGGGGGCGGCGGTGACATATTCGCCGGGGCCATCGTCAACAACGGCAACCCCGTGGAAATGGACCGCTATCACCACTAATCACGGATCACCGAACATCGGTATTGTCATGCTCACCGAGGATGACAGCCTCAGCGACCAACCAATCCGCATCGACGAACAAGAATCATGTGACACCGGAAAAGCCTACATAAGCGAGCAGCACAATGCTTTCGTGGGATTTGGAGCCGGCACACTCGCCGACATGAGGCTTACAACGCTTTTGTTACTGCAGGCTTATTTCGCCACGGGAATCGAGCCCTTCTTCGGTCCAGCAGCTCAGGGGGCGGCGGTGACATATTCGCCGGGGCCATCGTCAACAACGGCGACCCCGTGGAAATGGACCGCTATCACCACTAATCACGGGTCACCGAACATCGGTATTGTCATGCTCACCGAGGATGACAGCCTCAGCGACCAACCAATCCGCATCGACGAACAAGAATCATGTGACACCGGAAAAGCCTACATAAGCGAGCAGCACAATGCTTTCGTGGGATTTGGAGCCGGCACACTCGCCGACATGAGGCTTACAACGCTTTTGTTACTGCAGGCTTATTTCGCCACGGGAATCGAGCCCTTCTTCGGTCCAGCAGCTCAGGGGGCGGCGGTGACATATTCGCCGGGGCCATCGTCAACAACGGCAACCCCGTGGAAATGGACCGCTATCACCACTAATCACGGGTCACCGAACATCGGTATTGTCATGCTCACCGAGGATGACAGCCTCAGCGACCAACCAATCCGCATCGACGAACAAGAATCATGTGACACCGGAAAAGCCTACATAAGCGAGCAGCACAATGCTTTCGTGGGATTTGGAGCCGGCACACTCGCCGACATGAGGCTTACAACGCTTTTGTTACTGCAGGCTTATTTCGCCACGGGAATCGAGCCCTTCTTCGGTCCAGCAGCTCAGGGGGCGGCGGTGACATATTCGCCGGGGCCATCGTCAACAACGGCAACCCCGTGGAAATGGACCGCTATCACCACTAATCACGGGTCACCGAACATCGGTATTGTCATGCTCACCGAGGATGACAGCCTCAGCGACCAACCAATCCGCATCGACGAACAAGAATCATGTGACACCGGAAAAGCCTACATAAGCGAGCAGCACAATGCTTTCGTGGGATTTGGAGCCGGCACACTCGCCGACATGAGGCTTACAACGCTTTTGTTACTGCAAGCTTATTTCGCCACGGGAATCGAGCACTTCTTCGGTCCAGCAGCTCAGGGGGCGGCGGTGACATATTCGCCGGGGCCATCGTCAACAACGGCAACCCCGTGGAAATGGACCGCTATCACCACTAATCACGGGTCACCGAACATCGGTATTGTCATGCTCACCGAGGATGACAGCCTCAGCGACCAACCAATCCGCATCGACGAACAAGAATCATGTGACACCGGAAAAGCCTACATAAGCGAGCAGCACAATGCTTTCGTGGGATTTGGAGCCGGCACACTCGTCGGCATGAGGCTTACAACGCTTTTGTTACTGCAGGTTAGTGCTTGCATTCCCTTGCATGTTTCCAAACCGATATGTGCGTTGCCGGCTCCTCCCATTATGGCATGTACTTCTGCTTGCTACCAGAGAGTAACATGTGGCAGATCGCGAACGAAAAGTTTTCATTGGTTTGCGAATCGTGTACTGTATTTAGTTTTATTGTTGTTACTTGCGGGTGATGTGGAGGTCAACCCTGGCCCTCCTATAAACCCTGAAATGGAATTACTGAAAGAGCTGCAGAAAGGTCAGGAAACCTTGATAAATAAATTGAACGCTATTGAAACCAGGTTTTTCACACAAGAGGCTGCGATTAAAGAAGTAAATGACAAACTTAGCTTAGCTCAGCAACAGATTGAGGATATTGGCAAAGTAGTAACTCACCAGGCTGATACAATTAAACACCTTACTCAACAAGTGAATGCGTTGCAAAGTAAGACAGTCAACCTTGAAGATCGAAGCCGTAGGCAAAACCTGATCTTCTACGGTATAGACGATAATAACCCCTCTGAGACGTGGGAGGAATCAGAGAACCTCATAAAAGATCTTTGCAAGACTAAGCTACAGATCGAACCAAAGTATATCGAAAGAGCCCATCGTGCCGGCCGGTACAATGAAATGGGAAAACGACCACTTATTGTCAGATTTACTTCGCAAAAAGAGCAGCAGAACATCATGACAAATGCTAAGAAGTTCAAAAATACTCCGTATAGCGTAGGCCAGGACTATTCACCGGAAACCCGCAAAGTGCGAAAGCAACTATGGGAATATGGTAAAGCAAAAGCGACTGACAAAAATAAGGTCAAGCTAAACCATGACAAACTTATAATTAACGACAGGGCTTTTGTATGGGATGCAGAAAAGGAAGAGGTTGTGCCGATCAAAAGAGCATGACACCGTAACGAAAACCACAGATGTGTACGCCGGGGCCTTGTTGCGCTAATTGTTAACTGTCGCAGTGTAGTGAACAAGACAGACGAATTGGCTGCACTTATCGACTCCGCAAAGGCTGACATTATTTTTGGGACAGAATCCTGGCTGAAGCCAGATATAGCTGACAGTGAAGTATTCCCGAAGGAATTTGCTGTTTATCGCAAAGATAGGCAAAGCCTGGGCGGAGGTGTTTTCTTGCTTGTTCGCACTGATCTGTCGTCATCAGCGTTAAATCTTGGCCACGACGACATCGAGTCTGTTTGGTGCCGGATAGCCATGCCTGATTCCACTGCGCTAACGGTTGGAGTAGTTTATCGCCCACCAAATTCTGCCTTAAAAGCATTACAACACTTGCGTGACATAATTTCCGAGGCTTCCGCTCAGACTTTGCTGCTCGGGGGAGATTTCAATCTTCCCGATTTGCTTTGGCACGATGGCTCATGCGCAAGCGGAACTCGCGGTCGTATTAACTTGGAAATGAAAAATATAGCTGATACGTTTGGGCTGATACAACATGTAGATAGGCCAACTCGCGATAAACATACTTTAGATCTACTGTTTTGCAATTCACCTAATCTTGTGACTTCTGTGAACGTGATTCCGGGCATAAGTGACCACCTTGCTGTCATGGCGAATGTAAATTCAGAAGTGTACCGCCGGAAAACATGTGCTGAAAGAACGGTATATTTTTTTGAAAAAGGTGACTATCCCAGTATGTCTG
The DNA here is from genome assembly GCF_055824585.1 of Amblyomma mixtum. Taxonomy (NCBI): domain Eukaryota; kingdom Metazoa; phylum Arthropoda; class Arachnida; order Ixodida; family Ixodidae; genus Amblyomma; species Amblyomma mixtum. The sequence goes on from NC_143014.1 coordinate 218,393,313, forward strand.
AAAAGCTTCTTGATCGCTTGCCTGTATTTGAGTGCTTGGCGGAAGAATGTGATGTGCATGAGTTGTGGTTATTGTTTAAAAATATATTACTCGAGCTCACAGATATGTTTGTACCAAACACCAAATCATCAAGGCTTAAGAAAAGAAGGAAACAATGGGTGACAGGACAAATTACGTCGCTTATTAGGAGGAGAAAGCGTGCACTTCGCGCATTCAAAAAAACTAAATCAGTTCTTCACTTTACAAAACTTTCTAAACTAACCAGTGAATACAGAGTGAGTATAAAACAGGCAAAAGACGATTACTTTTCCAGACTCAGAGAAAACATGAAAGAAAACCCCAAATTATTTTGGAAGTATATTAGGGAATGCGGGTCTGAATCACTAGGAATCAGTGAATTAGTTTATAATGGTCAGGTCCTCTACGACGATGAAGACAAGGCAACGTGTCTTAATGACTACTTTCAATCTGTATATTTACCGATACACGACTTAAACACTGCACCGCCTGTGAGCAATGTCTCTCCAATGCAGTCAGTAGAAATTAGTGTAGGCGGTATTCAGAGGCTGTTAGAAAATGTTGACGAAAGTAAAGCTATTGGGCCTGATGGTATTTCACCACGTATTCTTAAAAGGTGCGTGTTTTTCAAACGATCGAGTGATTTCCTCACGTGAAGGGAAATGGCTGGAATGGGTAGCAAGTAGAGGATTTCCCCGTGTAATAACGATGCTAGGGGAAGTTTCCATTATCAATCCATTTACAAAACCTCCTAAGCTTACTATGTGCGACCGATCTGTGGACATCTCTGCAGGGCAGCACGTTTTCTGTATTGCTCATAATCCCTGTTTCTGCCTTTTCTGCTTTGATCACAATCCCAAGGGGGGGGGGGGGGGGGGGGGCGTGTGGGAACTTAATTTCTAACTCTTTCCTGTTTTACGGGCACAGTCCAATGCCAAACGTGCCGACACCCTTCGACCATTTATGAAAAGCTCCTGGCCGCCCTTCCGCCCGCCGCCCTTAGTTTTCTGTTCTCTTCTGGTCACATTTTTGGCTGTGGCGGCGGACGTCTTTTTCTTCGCCGCCTTCTCGCTATTGGCAGTTTTAACAGCAGTACCCGCTTGCTCTATACTTTTAAGCGAAACGAAAACTGTCGCCCGAGCCTGATTCTTATTACCTTCAATCGATTCGCGGGTACTGCTTTTCTTTTTTAGTTTTTTGTCGAGTGAAACGGTGACAGTACTCAGAGACATTCTCTTTTATATCCCTTCCCCGAGTACTAAAAATTAAGTTCGAACTGTACGTCCAAGCAATCAAAAAGGGTGCGGCCTATTTGGTTGCCATATCATATCCACTGCCGAAAACCGCCGCAACGTTTCATCGCAGTTGAGTTTCCCTCTCAACATTGTAGAGGGAAATTGCATTGATGTTGATCTTTGAAGGATGCTTGAAATCTTGCAGATTCGATATGGCTCAATCACGTTGCCAGAGGGCCCTTCTGGAGAGCTTAACTTTTTATTAACAAATATTAAAACAAAGAAAGATACAAGCAAGGAAAAAACTTATTTACATTTGACTGACTAGTAGTTTTATCTGACGAAACCAGATCTTGGTCCCGCCGAAACTGCTAGTTTTAAACCCTATGGCCCCGCCCTTGGCGGAGACAGTAACCAATCAGGCAACTCCACAAACCGCCACCCAATAAATCATTGAGGAAAGGAAAACGTCACCAATCAGCAATTGGGAAAGAACAACACAGCCAATCAATGATTTTGGAAAGAAAACTCGCCTCCATAAACACTGCACAAATATGTACATTTTTCACCATGAAGATTTCGGAGGTTTTTCCTTTCCTCCCGCGAGCTTCGCGACCATTCTCTATTTCCCACGGTGCACGTTGTTTCAACCTCTGGTAAACCCAGGTTCGGGAAATGTCACCTCAAGGCCCGTCTGTTCAGTACCGTCACTTGCAAACTGTCTTCATGCCATCAGCTAACGTGGCAATGTCCTGTTGACCGCGCCTAAAACTATCAACGCGCGCTGCCATAGACATATGGGTAAAAAGCCACGCGACGAGGATCCGTCTTTCCGCAAGAACGTGCACAGTGGGATGCTACCTGATGTATATGTTCTCGCAGGGGGTTTGACCTTTCCCTTACTCTCGGAATCCGCCGCCATCCGGCTCCCCTTGCCCTGCTGGGTAGCTAGTGTGACTCACCCCCTTCTCTGCAGTTGTGCGGAGGGCAGAAAAAAAAGAAAACTCAATAGACGTTCTTTTACCGCGAACCCGGACGCGGCAAAGAATGAGGACCGCGAATTTCACTATCACCATCGGCAGGAAACAATCATTTCTGGCGCAAATTAAAACAAAAAATATTGCCATTTTGGATATCTCCTTGGGTGTCAAGGACATTACCATGTGTGATGCTTGGCATACAAAAAATAAATAACAAAAACCACAAGCCTGATCTGCAACGCTGGGATCCTTGAAGCACGTAATGGAAACAAGATTCCTTTGGCGTTACTGAAAAGCGCACTTGGTTTTCGCGTAGTTTCCGGGCTTGAGCCGGGCTTGAGTCGGACTTGTGCAGTTCAAGAGCTGGGCCATGTAGGTCAGGTTACCGCGTGAGTCCGGGCCTATGAACAAATTGCGGCCAGAGGAGAGCTCTGCAATGCGCACACCTGGACACACACACAAAAAAAAACCTTAGTCCACTGCAGCACGGGAGATCCCATCTTGCGGTAGTTACGGCCTTGAAGCGGGCAGTCGTTGTTTAAGCAGTAAGCATTGTAACTGATGTGTATACGAGATCGAGCCGAGCGGGAAGCGTGACATGAGAGATATATCTATATTTTCAGGACTGGCAATGCGAAATTCGATAAAGGATGTCACAAAACTCGTAGCGGTTCATTGTATCGGCGAAGGGCCTCCGCCCGTACCAACGGTGAACTACAAATGCAACGAAAGATTGCCGTCCTTGTGCCAGCTGAACCCTTTCCTTCGGTTGTCCAAAGACACCGGCATGATGCCTTATGCTGCCTCGAGTGCCCTCAATAGTGAATATTTGCTTCCCTCAGTTGTCAACAACATGAAAATAGCTAAGCGGGTATCGTCGTCCCGAAACATACGCGACCGACCTCGCTGTGGCGTCCACCCACCACTCACATCCACTCATTGCCACTAACGTCCACTCATTGCCACTCATGTCCACTCACATTCACTCATCATTCATGTCCACCCACTACTCACATCCACTCATTGTCACTCCCGTCCACTCACATCCACTCAATCGCACTCACACTCATCTCTACTTACACTCACATCCACTCATTCACACTCACACTCTTGGCCAGACATGCTGATATCCACTGACTCTCACTCACACTCACGTCTGTTCACACCCGCAACCACTCACTCGCACTCACGCTCACGACCACCGCTACTCATATCCACTCACTCCCTCTCACACCCACGTCCACTCACACTCACAACCACTCACTCGCACTCACAGACGTGAAAGTGAGTGTGAGTGAGGCGATGAGTGCACTCGTGAGTGAGTGTGCCGACCATGCCGAGAACCAATGCCTTGGGCCCTGTAGAAAATAAGAGGAGTGCCTTGACCCGCACTGTCTTTGCGTTTTGAATTGAAATACCCGAAGGAATGAAAATAGAGATGCCACACTTGAAAGCAAGTAGGGAACCTTAAAATGCTTAGGCACGTCATATTAACGCTGGTTAAAAGGCACGACGTCAAAGGAGGCTCCTTCTGAAAGAAAGATTAGGAAAAAAAAAGAGGGGCATGAGAGTAATTACACCTCTAAGCTTGAAGTATGACGTGCTTCAAGTGCTTCAATTTATAGTATACTTTTCAATAAAGTGGGTATTGTTGAAGTTTAAACGTTTTTCATGACAAAATATTAGGTAGTAGAACATAGTAGGTAATCTACTACCTAACACATATTTGTACCCTGTCGGAGGACAGCGGCTAAACGCAGTTTTCAGGGAATCACAAATTCCAGAGAGCCGTTCGTAAACGTTAAGGCAATACGGCGAATGGAAAGCAGCGTCGATAGGGAACATTTTCCCCATAAACCATAAAACTGAAAAATAAAATGGCCTTACTGAGGCACTTGCGCATTCACGCTGCCTTTGGGTGCTTTCCTGCACTGGAAGAGGCATTGCGATATAATTTTCTTTTTCACTTGTCAGAAGGTTCCTCACGCTTTGGAGGCACCATATTATAACCAATTATTTAAATAAGAATATGCAAACAAACGACAGCGCTTTGCACACAAGCAGTGGAAGCTTAGATGCAATTTCCTTATTGGGAGAACCCGCAGCCACGCATTTTCAGGACGTCGTCATTCTGTGTACAGGTCAAACGCAGTGCAAAGGTTACTAACATAACAGGAATTAGGTCCGTTCGATTCGCTTGCACTCCCTGCACCAGTTGTTTAAAGTTCTGTGGCGTTGCTGTAAGCTTGCAGCGCCAGTTCCTGCAGTTCAAGAGCAACTTGGCACAGGCTGCTTCGAATACGAATGGTCGAGGGCAGGCCTGGTCGTCTGCTAGCCTTGGCGTCGCCACCAGATTGCAGCCAGCAGCCTAGCCGCCATAGCAACGGCCGCCAGCATCCCGAACCACGTGAAGAATTTTCAAACACCATGCATATCGCAGCGAATAAATGTTGCCATCAGTAATGCAACCTCGCGGCAGCTAAGCCAAATGCACGTGTGCTCTTTTAATGACCACGACGGTGGTGTGCGTGCGCCGACTTGCATTCTAAGCAGTTAGTGTTGAAACGACGTGCATCATGCTGCATGCACGTGGTCGAGAGATGCAAGGCGCCATGGGGGCTGCCATTTCCACATCCATCGCCGCCTCCTCGGGTGGCCAGTCACGTTCCATAATAGTCTGGCCCGTGTGGGATGGAATAATTTGAGTATCTCCGCCGTTTATCGCAAAGCGCAAGCCAACGTTGCGCAAGCCATCGTTGCGCAAGCCATCGTCTGTTTCCATGGCGGCGGCAGCTGCGCAGTTTTCTTGAACTAGATCTCGACAACGTCTGCCCTTTTTTGAAACGAATTGACTGCGCCATCTTGCAGCGCTGAAACGAATGGCGGAGTGCAGCAGCACGAGAACCAGTCCACGTAGTGCAGGCGAATCGAACGGACTTATTGTTGGGAATGGAAAGCTACCACCAGACCCACCCTCCCGCGGCCACTTGTCTTCTGTTATGCTTTGCCCTTACATTCGTGGCCAGGGTTCAAAAGAACACATTCGACACGGGTCTAGGAAAGGAATTTAATTTAAGCAAGTAAAAACGCCAACAAAAAAAAATCGAAAAAAAAAACTCGACGTTTCGGAACCTGCTTGGTTCCTTCACCAGGTGTGACTGCGGGCGAGTAGCAGCTTACTTTTTTTTAAGCCTTCGGTTAGTCATCCGGACGGTCACTGGTCGTAGACAGTTGATGCAAGAGGGGGGTAGGGTTTCTAGGGAGAGTATAACATTGCCCCGCCTCTGCTGAATACGACATGACTCGAGTAAGAGCCCTCTGCGCGGGCGCGGCTCAGTGTCCAGCACAACAGTTCCCTCGAAGACAGTCTTGTCAACGCGCGCTTCGTTCCTTGTTCATTTGTTTGACATCCGCTTTGTCCTGCTTCATTTTTTCGGGGAAGTGCTTGATTTCGCCAATGTACTACATCCAGCTTGAGCAAGGGATCTTGTATACTGGCGTATGCTTTATTTTTTTTCTTTCGCTGCCTTCCCAGGATCAGCAGTCTAAACCGGAACGCTTGCCTCCACGACTTCCACATAACGGAATGTGTTCGGAAACTGGACGCGAAGAGGAAACTTCTTTTCACATTTTCCAAATGGGAAGTGCTTACAAGATACCACGTTTTGGAACGACATGCCTAACGATCCAGAAAAGCAGCGCTCAGTGTGGTTGCCACCTTATGTCCGCTGCCGAAAATGTAACAATTTAGGCAATCTCCTTGAGCGCTAAGGCGCCGCCATGTCGTGTGTTATGACTGTAAAGAATAAAATCGCTTGCACTGTTTGCATAACAAGGACCCTTTTAAAAAAACAGGAAAGGAAGCAACCGATTAGGGCAGGCGCTGTTTTGTTCTCAGCACTGTTCGTAATAACGTGACAAAAATTCATGGACTCCAAGGCTGTGCATTTTCACCTGCTCATTGCCTGTACAGCTTTTCCATATTCATGGGGCGTTAATACATGCAGAAAATTTAGCCCATCTATCCATCCATGCATGAAGGGCCTGAAGGAGTATTGGGGCCGAAGTACTCCTGTTTGGAAAAGTAGCAAAATCATGTGAATGCTTTATTTTACTCCTTGTTGTCGTGACATGCGCCGACGGCAAGCGCGGCCCGGTCCGACGCCCCGACGAAAGAAGCTCCGTGTCCGCCATCTCAGCCGGCCGAGGGAACCAGCCACCCAACAACCGGGCTCGGCTGAGGCAGCACAGGGCGCCGGTCCGCACCACCGAGCACGGCTAAGTCCCGCGGCGCAAAAAACGCCCGAAAATCAGGCGGATGACCGCAGAGAAGGCACCGCGACCGAGGCCAGGCGTCCGCAGATGCTGAGGGCTGCGAAAAAAAAAAAAAACGGGCTCGGCCAGCGTGGAGCACCAAGAGCTCGCACCCCGATGCGCGAGCCCACGATCAGCCAGGCAGGGGCTGAAAGTATGCATAAAAAATATAAGCATAAAGCATAAGTATGCTTATGCATAAGTATAAGTGGAAAGCATAAGTATGCTTTCCGGATCGCGATGGCCGACAGCCCTTCTTGTGTGAACTGTGCCAGTGAAGACACATTCACCCACCTCTTGTGTGAGTGCCCTGCCTTTGTGGCCGAAAGACATAAGCTGCGACGTGCTCTGGACCGCCTGGATCCTCGCCCTTTCACAGAGGCCAAGATCCTCGGTCCGTGGCCACAACAGTCAACTGCCATCAAGGCTTACAAGGCACTCTTTCGTTTTTTGCGAGAGACTGCCTTAATTGACAGATTGTGACTGTGTTTCCCGTTCCCTCTCTCTTTCCTCTTTCGCGATGTCGAACTGATGTGTTTCGTAATTCTTTTTTTCCTCATACTTCTTCACATTGGAATAGGCTTCCCAAGAGCATAGAACAATGTAAAACGGATAAACATTTTCACTCTTTCCTGGCGGCCAATCTGTCGTAGAAGCTTTCCACCTTTTCAGAACTTGTTTTCTCAGACCGCCATTTCAGTGATGCGTTACTATTTTATTTTAGACAATTGTGCCTTATTGTTTATTTTTAATATTTGTGACATGCTCATTTTATGTATATGTTTACTGTTATTGCCCCCCCCCCCCTGCTATAATGCCCCTGGGCGCTGCAGGTATTTGTATAAATAAATAAAATTAATTCCCCTCATTCCCTTCCCCTGTGCAGGGTAGCCAACCGGAATCCTTTCTGGTTAACATCCCTGCCTTTCCCTCTCTCTCTATGTATATATCTTTTGATGTCGTGACGGCTGTAAAAAAAGGGGATTTCCTCATTTTTACTACTTGTAGCCGGTCGCACATTTTTCGATAAGGAGTTTCAAAGCGGACGGTAGTCATTCATACTCCTATTCAGGCTTATTTGTGTTTAGAGTGTAGGGGCGCGTTTCTTGGGGCCGGCCTGTCAACCTGGATGCCGGCCGCCGGCGTCAGAAAAACACGCTCACGTTCATAACAAGCCCTGGGATAGATTAATGCAAAAATGAATCATTTTTGAGGATCGTTGGCCAATGCCGAGTTGCTGGCAGTATTCAGTACTGCGATACAAGCAAATTTCATCCCATGACCGCTTGATTTGCTGCCTATTCGCGGCTCGCCTGGCATCTGCTAGCTCCGCTGCTGAAGGTGTCGCGAAATTCGAGAATATCTTTGTTTTATTATGGGACAGGTTCACAGTTAAAGGGGTGAAGAAAGTAGTACATTTTACAGCGCTGACCAGTCCCTCAGCTCCCTCAGCTACGGTATTAATGCGAAACCAGGTAGGCTTAGCGACGACCAGGGCCGCTGGGGGGCCTCGTAGTTCATCGCCCGGCCCCCCCCCCCCCCCCCCCCCCCGCAGGCGGCGTCGTTGCCAAAAGCTCGGCATGCTGTTATTGCTCGAAATAGCAGGCAGCTATTCTGATAGCATGGCTGTTTTGTCTTTTCTGGTGCGAATATGAAATACATCGGGTCTGCAGGCCGGCCGGCCAGCCAGGATCCTGTCCGCTGGCGTCACAAAAAGGAGCTAAAGATTGTTCTTCACGTAAATAATAAACCCTGGGAGCAAGAAGTGTGGAAAATAGATCACTTTTGAGGATCGTTGAACAACTCCGAGTTGCTGGTAGAAGTAGCAACTGTAATACGAGCAACTTTCCTGCCACAACCGCCGCTCAGCTGCCGCTGCCCGGCCGTTGCGGCCAGCTCGCGCGCCTGGCGGTCGCTAGCTCCGCTACCGAGCGCATCGCAAAAATGACCATATTTTTTGTTGAGAGACGATGCTGTTGACAGTAAAGCGTTGCCAAGAGTAGGCATTTTATTATACTCCAGGCTACTTCCGAACGCTGTTCGCGGCGGCTTCGATGCAAAACAGGCCTAGCGACGATCAGGGCAGCCAGAGAGCAGTGCAGCTCGTCGCCCGGCGCGCCCGCGTCCAGCGCCGTTGCCGAAAGCGCGCTACATGGGCAGGCATGCTTTGTCGCCGCTCGAGTACAGCAGGCAGTTTTTCTGATAACGTCTCTATTTTGTCTTTTCTGTTGCGAATTTCAGTAGCCATGCAGCGCGACCGGCTGTGGGCTGGGCTTCAGTCTAGCGGCGCAAAGATGCTTGCCGCTCCGTGTGTCCCTGCTTGCAGTAGGCGGCAGTTCGCAAGCGGCGACTGGTGCGGCGCGCCGCTCGAGCCAGCAGACTCTGTTCTGAGCAGGCGACGGTGCAGCTCGCGAGGATGCTCATTTTTCAATTGGAGGAGAAATTCTAGAGGCCCGTGTACTGTGCGATGTCAGTGCACGTTAAAGAACCCCAGGTGGTCGAAATTTCCGGAGCCCTCCACTACGGCGTCTCTCATAGCCTTAGTCGCTTTGGGACGTTAAACCCCATAAACCAAACCAATCATTTTTCAATTGCCTGAGGAGACGTCATTTTGACGCCACATTCGAATCAATATGGTGATGTGACCTCGGTCAACTATAGCTCAACAGGCCTCGCTAAGCCGCCATGTTGTGTTGACGACAGAAGCCTCTGACTGGCTAGCCCCACCTCGATGGACCCATCCTAGGCTCACGGGCGAAGCGCCTACGCGCACGGGCGTACGCCGGAGCCTGTCTGCGAATGTGCGAGGCGCGAAGCGCGAGCAGGCGCGAGCGGGGCGCAGATATCTGTTCATGTCAGATATCGGCGTCTGCGCACGGGCGCTCGTGCGCGTCGGAAGCGGGGTCCGGTTTACAACAATGGCAGGACTGCAGGGCTCTCGGGGACTGTTTTCTTCGTGGCGCGAAGCTCTTTCAGATTCCCACAAGTTTGAATGAAGGGTCAGAATTCCAAATACATCGCTTCATATCGAAACATTTTTTAGGTCTACGTTTCGGCCAGAGGCTGGCCTTCATCAGAACTGAGTATGAAGGTATTGCAGATGGGTTTAAAGAGGGGCAGGAAAGAGGGGGAAGAGAAGGAAATAAAGGAGGGGGGATGGGGATTGGAAGTAGGACAGGAAAATATACATTAAAAAAGCAGTGGTGGCCAGGTTTGGACAGCAATGCTCCCTTGTGGCCGGATCTGGTGGGGAAAAAAAAAAGAACGGAGTGGCGAGGCTTGGGCAGGAACATTCCGTCCTCGCCGGTCAGGTGAAAAGGAGAAAAAAAAGAAAAAAGGGCTAAAGCCAGCATGTACAGGCACGTAATTTGGCATGACCTCAGGCGACGCAGGCAGGAGGTTTTCTTATGCGTATGGAGGCTGTTGCTTCGAGGAACTAAGGTGAATGGCATTTGTTGGGGGAAGTATTGGCTCCGCGATGTGGGGGCCGATTTTAGTCATGTCACTGGCCTCTGAAGGACAGACAGGATGCCGGGGTTTTCATTTACTCCGCCCTGTAATGTATGAAATTTAAAAATAAAGTATGACTCCCGTTGTTCCCGCTCACGGGAGCTTCGAAAACCGCTCTGTAGTAGCGTAACCCTCAGCTTGTCGAACTCGTGATTTTTATGGCTGAGGTGCTTCGACAGAGGTAGGTCAGGAAGGGATTTCGCGTGAGCAAGATGATTATTAAAGCTAACTCGGAATGAATTCTCGGTTTGACCAATGTATTGCATTTGAGACCTGCCACACTCGAGCTTGTACACAACGTCGCTGCTGTCACAATTCAAATTTTCACGAATGGAGTGTGTGAGGTTGGAATGTGTGCGTTGAGCTAGCGTTGTTGTCTTCATGTGCTCGCAAACTTGACAACGATTCTTTCCGCAAGGTAGCCAGCCTGCACACTTTCATCTACTGATAGCAGAGTGGACTACCGAATTTTATAAATTTTTTGTTCGCCTGTACGTTGCGGCTTGTTTTTACAAATTAAGTTTTTTACATGATAAAAATATTGTTTAAGCATTAGATTTTGGAACACAGCCCTCGTTGTCATGACATCACTCCCCCGATGGCAGAGCGGCAAGCCGCCACCCGACTGGCTAAAAGGCACTCCACGCGTTGGTTGACTTCTACTTTCGGAAGAGAGTTTAAAAAAAAAGGGGAGACCCGGGAGGTTTAATTAAATTTAATGGAGAAATCGGCCGCATAGTACAATAATTTAAAGTTTCCAAGAATGCTTGAAACGCGTAGATCGAGTTCCCGCGGTAAAAAGACGAGCTCAGAATCATTTTTAGTGGACCTTTAAGTGCGAACGCGCCACAGAAAATCCCGTTAGCACAATATTTGACCTCTATTGCTGGTCCAAATTGCTCGCGAAATATTCATCGCACGATGCACATTTACGGGCCACAAAATCATACTGACACTAGAAAAACAAGTGGTACTTGTTACTCCATGAAATCATGCGTTTATAAGTTAGCTTCTCAAGCCTGCATTGCACAGACAGTCAGCTATAGACCTAAAATCATGACCGTGTGCTTTTTGTCACCTTATTTGCAAACGGCTTTTACATTTGTATAAGATTTTTGCATGTGTGCACAGTGTGAAAAACATACAATATCGTTACCGGGAATTCGAGACAGCGTCCAGTAAGTGCGGCAAGCCTGGCGGCCTATCACGTTATGTTGAGCACCCACTCGGTCATTCTCCTTCTTGCTTACGTCACCGATGATGTCAACGCGCTATTGTTTAATGTTTAAAGTCACGCGCCACGTGGTGGCAAGCAAGGGAAATAGAGGCGCTTCTGCCAAATTCCTGGTAATGATTTCAGGATGAGTTTATTATACCTAAAAATGCCACTAAAGCGGATTGTATTAGACCATTGTGACGAAGTAATTAAGAGCTATTTTTTTATGGCTCCATTAGGTCTTGCCTGTAAGGTTTGTTAAATACCTCAAGTTGACATGTGAATATAAATTAGGGTTACATTTTGCCCAGTGGTGTCTTGTTACAGGAGTAAATGCACAGTTGGCAAACAAAAAAATGTTAAAATCGTTGCGTAGCTCCTCTACGTTTTTCCAATGCAGATAGAGAATATTTTACTAGGGCTACTGTATACTCCCTTCCACTTTAGTAATTTGCAAAATTCCATGTTTGCCTTGAATTCTGCTTGCAATAGCTAAATTGTTTGTAGAAAATTTTATTCTAGCAATCTTCGTCTTCACAGTTAAGTTGCCTCTGCTTTGCCGATATTCTTTCCGATTTAAACTTGGTTGATCTGCTTTAGATTTCTGCACTAAGCCCTACTTTTAAGTAAGTGAAATCTATTATGCCTATTTACTGCAGTGGTGGCCAACTGGTTTGAGCATCCGTCTCGCATGCCTGAGGTGCGGAGCTGAATCATCAGTTCCCCGAGTACTCACCGGTTATACACTGAATGTCAGTCGTCATTCTTGGGTCAACAGTGGCGAAAGCCTGTACGAAGCTAAGACCGTTTTATCGGTGCCTTTGTCGCTGTTTTAGCGGGTATACGATGAGCAAAAAGTGACTCACTGACTCCAGAAATCTTCACCCACGTGAGTGAAGCAGCAACATTATATCATGTGACTATATAACTTTCTCTCTTGGGAGTTTCGCCCGAGCTTTTTTCGTCGCACCTATTTCTTATATGAAATGCTTGTTAAATCGTGAAACCGTTACCACACATCGCTGCTGCGTGATAAACTCTTGTGTAAGAGTGTCGCATGGTAACGTTGTGAAAAGGTTTGACTAAGAAGTCCTTGTCGTAGAACAGACCTCTCGCCTGCTTATTCATGCGGAAAATAACTCGCAGGGCTTCCCTTCCGACTGAACGGACACCATCAGTTTTTATTAATAGACTCTAGCATGAAAAATGCTAGCACAGTGGGAAGCCAGTACCGGAAAAAAAAAATTTTGATGTTTCTCCCAGTTGCCTCACTACCACATCATTTTTGACGGCTATAGCAATTTCTGCTAAAAAAAACAATGTTGTGTACAATATACCCCAGAAACTAAATACCCTGCTTTACCAGAAGAATAGTACTAGGCTTGCTTTTCACACATACGTAAGAATTCTATGCAAATCATTGTGTTGCATTCTTTCGCGTAGTGAAACGCACCGAATCTGTTGCAGTCTTTTTGGACATAGGGCAATGTTAAAGTTAATAGAGATTACGCAAGTAATTTGCAATTCGCTGATGACGTTGCCCTGCTAAGTCACTCAGGAGACGAGCAGCAAAGCATGATCAATAAGTTAGGGAGAGCATAACGTTAGGTCTTAAATTTAACATGAAGAAGACCAGAGTGTTCTTCAAAAGTGTCGCAAGGGAACAGCCGCTCACTATTGATAGCGAGGTGCTGGAAGTGGTAAGAGAATATGTGTACTTAAAGCAGCCAGTGGCTGCTGATCCGGATCATGAGACGAAAATAATGAGAAGAATAAGAATGCGGTGGGGCGCATATGGCAGGCTCTCTCAAATTATTAATGGAAGTTTACCAATATCCCTCAAGAGAAAAGCCGCCGCGGTGGCTCAGTGGTTATGGAGCTCGGCTGCTGACCTGAAAGACGCGGGTTCGATCCCGGCCGCGGCGGTTGAATTTCTTTGGAGGAGAAATTCTAGAGGCCCGTGTGCTGTGCGATGTCAGTGCACATTAAAGAACCCTAGGTGGTCGAAATTTCCGGAGCCCTCCACTACGGCGTCTCTTATAGCCTTAGTCGCTTTAGGACGTTAAACCCCATAAACCAAACCAAACCTCAAGAGAAAAGTATGTAAAAGCTGTATCTTACCTGCACTCACCTGCGGGGCAGAAACATGGAGGCTAACGAAAAGGGTTGAGCTTAAGTTAAGGAAACGCAGCGAGCTATGGAAAGAAAAATGATTGGTGTAACGTTAAGAGACCGCAAGCGGGAACAGTAGGTAAGGGAACAAACGCGGATTAGTAGTAGTAGTAGAAGACTTTTATTCGGCCAAAATTTACAGGCCGAGCATGTCGACCGCCTGGGCGACCAGAAGTCGCTGTTCTTCCTCCCCTTCAGCGCCAAGCCAGTCGAGCCAGGTGGTGATGGATAAAGATGGTGGGGGGTAGGAACCCGACTGCTGAGCAGCCGGGCAATAGAAGAGGCAATGGGCAAGGTCCGCATAGATACAGGGGCAGTTGGGACAGGAAGGGTCCGATCGATAGCGATAGAGAAAGAGGCGAGACGGGGTGATGACTGCATTCATTTGAACGTGCCGAAGAAGATGTGCCTCCGGCACTGTGAGTGATGTATGAGGAGGAGGGTAAAGGCGTTTGTCGAGGCGGAGCTCAAGGTAGACCTCTTTCATGGTGCGGCGAAGGGTGAGTCTCCCACCCTCCTCCGAGGGCTTGGGCCAGGGGATCAACGGTGCCCGGAAAAAGTGTGTCACGGGCGAGCTGATGAGCCAGCTCATTGCCGTCAATCCCTGAATGCCCAGGGACCCAGCGGAGGAAAACGATGGAAGGCTGCTATGCGGAGACCGCTCGTTCGACCTCCTGTTGAAGAGAAGGGGTTAGGGTGCGTTTCTGTATGTGGTGTATAGCGGCTTGTGAGTCTGAATAGACTGTGCACTCTTGAAGAGAGGGAAGGAGGGAAAATGACTGGAGGACATGCGCAATGGCGAGGACCTCGAGGGAGAATGCATCCGGAGGGCGTAGAAAAGGCCCGGTTGTGTGGGTTTCAGGAGCGGGGAGGTGGGGGTGGTACAGGGCGTAGCCGCAGGAACCTCGAGGAGCCACGAAGGAGGCATCCGTGTAAGCTACACCCTGGGTACCAAAGAGAGGGGAATGGTGCTGTGCGGCCGCATGACGACGGCCGGCGTGCAGAACGGGGGACATGTTGGACGGAAGGGGGAGGATTAATGACATCGTAGTCGAAATAAGAGGAAGAAGTGGGCTTGGGCAGGGCATGTAATGCGAAGGCAAGAAAACCGCTGGTCTTTAAAGGTAACGGAGTTGATTCCAAGAGAATGGTAGCGTAGCAGGGGGCGCCAAAAAGTCAGGTGGGCGGATGAGGTTAAGAAGTTTGCGAGGATACGGGGGCTGCAGCTGGCAAAGGACACTGTTAATTGGAGAGACATAGGAGAGGCCTTTGCCCTGCAGTGGGCGTAATCAGGCTGATGATGATTATGAATTTCGTAATATAACCTTGCTTTATCTGTGCACCTTTCCAGGGTTTTTTAGGGTAGTTTAGATTCAGTTGACCTGTCCGGCATATGGTCGATGGTTTCACCGTATGTATGAACGCAAGGCTATTGCATGCGTGGCCCCATTTCCATTGTGAAATACGGCGTGGACATAATGGCTTATAGACAGCGGCGGCGAACTTGGGACAGAATGTAATATCGACAAGGTGACACCAATGTTGACTGTTAACTGCGGCTTTTAATAAGAAAACGCCTGCTTAAAGACAAAGAAAGCACACGTTGTAAAAACGAGCACAGAAAGAGCAACTAAAGACCGTCCCAGAAATGCGCCTGTAATAATTTTACTTCCACCTTACGGAATCTTTACGGAAAAAACAAAACACGTCCTCTGAAGCCCATGCTTTGGCCAAATGAATGAAATCTGATTCCGCCATCTTCCTGGCGCTCTTTTAGCGGTTTTCAAGCAGCACTTTAGTGTCAGACGAAACAGAGACGCACCCGTTTTCTTAGCTTCTCAAAAACAAGTTCGGCTAAAGCTGGCATTTAAAAAAAGCTCCTAGATGCATCGGGCAGTTATTTATACAGCGCTTGTTTTTCGCTATACAAAACACATTCAAGGGAATATCGTTGGCAGCTACTTTCCTTCTCAACGCCAATCAGTAGCGATGCTTCACCCGCCACACGTGTCGTTCATTCACAGCGTTTGTTAGCTTTCTGTCGGAAGCTCAGGCACTGACAGGAAGGCGGACAGCGCTAACAACTCACGCGGCAGGATCTGCACTTCTCTTCGAAGAAAGACGGAGAGCGCTGTCAAGTGATGGAACAGTAGGAGTGAGACGTTTTCGTCAGCTGCGTAATATGTCATGTAAGTAAGACCGGCTGTCGTTCGAATATTCGCCCTGTACGCTTGTTTGAAGTACCAGACTTCTTCGAACCTGTTTCCTCTGCTCAGATTCATGGGTGCACTTCTGTCTAGTCTGACAAAAGAATGTTCCATATATTCTAAGGAGCAACAGCAGTGAGGGAACTGCTTCTCATTCTTATACGTATGTTGGGAACGTGCATGCTGCAAGCCCTTCTGTATCCAATAGCAGAAATGTGCGATCGGTTTCTGATTTGAAGTGAATCATTTTAGACAATACACTCAAGAGGTATCCTTGAATATTTATTGCAGGAGTTTGTGATGCATTGCAGATTAAAACTTGCCACTCAGTTTGTGATTAAGTCATGATACGTTTTTTCTTGTTGAGATTCTCATTCATTTTTTGTGTATGCATGGTAAGTTCAAATGCATTTCTGCATGGTTTAGTATGCACCCCAACAAGTGTTAAGCTAAAAGAAAAGTAATGCCTTGAAAGCCATTTTTTCAAACGTCTCTTTAACATGACACAAAATTGCGGAGATGGTGTTCTCCTAAACATAAGCGTCCGCTAGAGAATTATATGCAACTTTAGATAAAATGTGCGACACTCGAGGACTATACCCGCCAGTCATAGAGCAAACACCTTCTATCGCCCCTCATAAGTGAGAAAGTAACAACAAGATCGGGAATAGGGCACTACTAGGCTCTGGAGACACATGGCACAAAGATGCATTTCCCTGATACGAACTTCTTCATACCACGGCCTCATGCTTATATATCCTCCAATAAGTGCCCCCCCCCCCCTCCCCCCATCTCCTCCTCTGGGGATTCGTAAATAAGCGGAGATTTCTTAAAGAATTTTGGCGTCATGAATGTAATCTCTGGCATGTGTTATCGACCACAAAATTTTACGAGATTGGAGTGTGTGCGGGTAAATATTTATTTCAACAAGCACGCATGCAAATCGACTGGAATGACTGATGCTGTGTGGGAACGCGCATGTTCCGTGAGCTGGAAACATTACCAGGTGGCTTGGTTGCGAGGCAGCGATGCAATGAAGTGCCAGCTTGGGCGAACTGGTAACACATGACTTTAAGAATAATGCAAGACCAAAACAACTCCCGCGAGCACTAGTTTTGACCTAATCATTTTTTTTCCGAGAACATGCATCCCGTAAAATTTGTGGCCGATAATGGAGATTTAACTTTAAAGTGCTGCTAGTTGATACGCGTCAGCACTGCACAACAATTAAAAAAAATATCTCGGGCTGTCCTTGATGAACACGCTACTCTGTTGTATGCATGCATGATGATTTGGGCGGAAAAACTAAGTCTCTTTCCACCAGAGAAGTAACGAAAAAGTAATCAAGAACTAATGATGTCAGTCTAATGGATAAAATACATAAGGTTGAAATTAAGAAGTTGAGATGTCGGTTTTATGCGACAACGCATGTGCTTCCCTTCGGATTAATTGCTCATGACTCACTATGACTATATTGTGATATCAGAAACTAAGTATCCATTTTTCTAAAGGACCCCACGAACCGTGTGGTTCTCTTTCTCTTGTCCCGTCATTTTGCGTAGTTGTTTTTTGTTCTCTTAATGTCGTATACCTGAATTTCTCAGAAGCCTTTTATCAGGTTCTCTACATCCAACTTATGCAAAATATTTGCACATAAGGAGTTATAAACTTTTCGGCCTTGGTAATCTTACCTAGATGATAATTTCTTTGTTTATGTAACTATGCGTAGCTGCCGCTATTCGTTGGCCTAATCATGAATGATCAGACTTGGTCCAGTCGATTAAAACTTAACTCGGTGAATTTAATTACATGTTAAATAGAAAGAATCAATAGCAAGCAACTGCACATCTCTCGGAACGCTCGAGCAGCCAGCGAAGCAAACTGCTCGTCGTTCGGCGTCCGGAGTACAACTGATTCTCCCCACGCTGTCCAAAACCCCTTCCAACCGCAGCACCTTTGGATCGGCGCCTGCGCTCACACAAAGAGCTTCCGCTTTGGGTGAGCCGGCAAGGCTCCTAACTGGTTTCTTCGGAAGACCAGAGCGCCAGCCTCCAAACGCCCCCCCCCCCCCCCCCCAGGCGCTCCCCGGGCCAGAAGGACATGTGGCGGAAAGCGACAAGTGGGAGATGGCACAAAAAAAAATACTAATAGGCGGTAGGTTGAGCCCGTCCTTGACCGTCGCGCCGGAAGGTCGCAACAGTTTACTTTGACAACAGATGTTCAGAGGCCCTTCCTGCTTCATCGGCCGCCCTGCAAGGATTAGTTCTGGACCTATTCAATTTTTAGATTATATTTTTGATATTGTGAATGTGCTGGATTCTAAAGACATCTATTCGCAGATGGCTGCGCTTTTACACTACAGTTAGTCTACCTTAGCACCCGGGCACATCAAACTAAAACACAATTTATTTGAAACCCTGACTTCGTTTACTGATTGGGACACGTTTCTAAACGTTGGAGAATGTTTGTTCTCCGTTTTTGGGAAAAAAATCTGCTTCGTGAGATTCGTACTCTATATAGCTGGCGTGACACTGAAGGAATCATCCGTTTCTAAATATCTCGGAGTAACAATTACCGATACCTTCAAATGCGATGTGCATACTGGCACTATATTTATTAGTGCTGTCAAGGCTTTTGTGGATCATAAGCTGTAAACCCTCCAGCGCTACGATGCAGGTGAAGTGGGCAAGGTATAAAGGTTGGGTGGCCTTGAGTACATTGGCGTCTTCATATTGCCGCCCTTATCCGCGAATAGTGTTTGCCACCCGCAAGTGAGCAGGTAAGCTATAAGATGAGCGGGAGTAGCTTTATTTATTTATTTATTTCAAGTTGCCCTCTTGGCCCAGACGGCATTACAGAGGGGTGTGATGCAGTAAAAAAACAATGCAACATACGTAACAAACAGTGCGAAAAAAATGTAACAGAGAAAAAAATCTAACGAGGCTAATGTTATGGTACAGTATTTCGGGAAAGCATGATAAACAATAATAAAAAAACGACATATGCAAAAAGACAGGCAAAACTGAATAAAAGCGTGAACAGTGGATTATTCTCGGAGCTTGTCTGAAAAGCAGACAGTAACGTGGGGTGACAAAAAACTAAACAAAAAGAACTGACATCGCATGGGAAAGATAGCTAATAAGTGGCAACACTCGTTAATGTTTGTCGTTAAAAACGGAGAAGAAAGTTAAACACAATATGAAACTACATAAACACACAACAATATAACTGAAAACTTGAAACTAAAGGAGTTAGAGAAAAGTAACTTCTATGCTTTGTAATGCAATCTTAAGTTTTTCTTGAATACTTCGACATTGTTTGTAAGCACTAGGGCGCAGGCAGACGATTCCACTCTGTTGCTGTTTTAGGAATGAATGAATATTGATAGGATGTAGCGCGGAAGTGTGGGATGCCTAGTTTTCACGGATAATCGATGCGCCACGATACATATGTGGGTGGGATGATCAGTGCATTTTTTAGAATTGGATTGGTGGGGTAAATTTTGAACAAAATGCACAAAGGGGAAATTTTTTTGCGCAGCGACAAGGGTGTTATTGATAAAGTTTTCTTCATGAGTGTTACACTTGGTAAACGACCATAGTCGCCAAGAATAAAACGTGCGGAGCGATTTTGAACTGCTTCAAGGGCATTGGTTAAACCGTCGGTATGTGGGTCCCATACTGATTAGGCATATTCGTGTTTAGAGCGAACAAGTGTTTCATAAAGAATTAGTTTCACAGATGATGGTGCCATAGAAACAATGCGTTTAATATAGCCTAGCATGCGGTTAGCGTTTGCGATAATATAAATAATGTGTTCATTCCAGGTGAGGTTTGATGTTATAATTACGCCGACGTACTTATAAGGTCTTTATGACGTTAGTGAAGCATAATTAAGAAGGTAAGAGGGAGGGCGTACCATTCGCGGCATGCAAAAAAACACATTAGTTTAATTTTGTCCTCTTAAGTGTCATATTACATGTTCGGCACCAACCAGAAATAACATTAAGATCGCCTTGAAGTACAGCTATATCGTTAGTAGTCTTTATTACCCGGTAGACGACACAATCATCAGCAAAAAGTCTGACTGAAGATTTAACAATGTTTGGTAGATCGCTAATGTAGATGAGAAAAAAAAGAGGTGTGAGCACGCACCCCTGTGGGACACCTGAGGTTACAGGAAGTGATGACGACATGTAACCATTAGCGCGCACAAACTGGGAGTGATTAGTTAAAAAGCATTCAATCCAGGCTAGTACATTCTGGTCAATATTTAGTTTGATCAGTTTATAAAGGAGAAGTCTATCGGAAACTTTATCGAAAGCTCGCCGAAAATTCAAATATTTGCAATCAATTTCGAACCCCTCATCAAGTCAATAATGGATCTTCTTTGTAAACGAAACTAATTGAGTTTCGCATGAGAAATGTTTTCTAAAACCATGCTGAGAGGAAGAAAAAAATGACACCGATTCTAGAAAGCTTGCTAAGTAAGAGAAGATGACGTGTTCCATGACTTTGCATGGAACACGTTCTTTGTTCCTCATTTGTGGCTTCACCAGACTCCAAGTCGAATCTTTAGCTTGGCCGACTCTGTGGTACTAGAATGCACAGCGCTGCGAAAGTGTATTTCCGTTAATCAGTGTAAAAATTGTGAAGCCGCTGGTGCATGAGAATGGTACATGATTACACAGATTACCGACGGATTCGCTCAGTCACAGACTGTATAGCTGCGTACGATGATGGCCAATTTAATTCAATCTTGCAAGGGCATGCAGTTTGCACTAATAGCGCCGTTGCTAACATGCTTGATCCGCACATGGTGGACCTAAAAACTCATTTCCTAAAATACTTCGTCAGAGAAGAACTCAACACCAGGCCAGGAAAAAGAGAGCTCGTACCTAGTTAAAAATCGGTATGTTCCCGGTGGCATTGTAAAGGCGTATGAGCAGGCCTGTAAACTTTGGACCCCTTGCTTTTCACATGTCACATCAGGATGCCACAGCACTGCACGTTTAGATTAGAAAGAGAAATGACTGGGAGAGGCGAACTGAACATTCAAATCTAGTGCAGGTGCTTGAAAGTTGAAACTTAAAATTTTGCTGTTCTTGATATATTCGATACATATATTGATTTAGGGCTCAAATTAGCCATCACAGCCTTGCGTCTGTTAGATCGGCAGACCGCGCTTCCGCACAAAACTTGGCGCATGCTAGTATTAAACTCCTTCAGGTCGTTTCTGCGCGAGTTATTCAGGTCATACGGAAATACTACCGAAAGTGAACAAATTAAGGGTTCAAAAAAGATCGGTTCAGGTTGCGTGAATGGAGCAAAGGGTATTATGCGCTGTTGCCTGGAGTAAAAAGCTCTAGATTTTTATTGTGTAGAGATAATTATACGGTTGGAATTAGTGAAGGGTTAAGCCGCGTGACTAACGCGAAATTTTTTCATCACGAAGTTATGGACCATCAGGGAAAACAACAGATAACGTAATTTTTTGGGGTATCTCTAGGCAGTGGTTCACTGTCGGTTTTTTTTTTTCTGGGCGCTGTGAGTAAAGCGTAGGGAATTCAAAACTGTTTGGGTCAAGTGGGCAATTTTGGAGCATACTACGCCTAGCAGCGCTCCCGTAGTGGGCGCTGACATGGCGCGCCCATGTTCCCGGAGGAAGCAGTCAGCAGCACGGTATGCGAGCTGTCGAAATTTTTTTGCCCTTAGAGTGACTGACCACCTGCCATGAGATTATGGCAGAAATAAAAAGATGGTTGCTCATGTTGTATGAATTTACCACCACAATACTGAAGACACACGGACTTATAATTTTGATTTGGCACCGAAAATCGCATAACACATCTGCTTGCGGTAAGCCCTATTATTACCATTTTCTCCCACCACGAGACCACATCTCGGTAAATTACCGCTGATGTGTTTTACCCTGTTACTAGGCAATGTTGCAAAATAGTAGCATATGAAATGCAGTTTTTTATTTACCTTCAATATACACCCTACTTCGAAATTTCTACTCTCGCGTTGTGTATAATTTGCGAAAAACACCGCAACTATAATAATTATTAACTACTGATTTAAAGACTTTTACTTATGTTACAAGCAAACGAACATAATTTTGGCCTTGTTAGTGCCGAGTGTATTGGAGCCCTTTCGTAAGAAAAAAAAATTGAAATGAACACAGAACAAAGTAATGACAGAACGGTACTGCTTTCATAATGAAAAATAAAGAACAAAATATGGTGTCTTTCACTGTCAGACAGTTGTATGCAAATGTTCCTTTTGCGGAACATTGCAATATGGCAGTAACAAAATTCATACACACGCGACTCCTGCCTCAGAGTGTCGCGCGTAACGCTGGCTGGCATAAACATCTTTCCATTCCGTCTATCAAATGTGTGGACAGACATCTGCGGATGTTATCGGGCAGCGCGACCGTGGACAGCGTCCCATGCCAATGCTACATATGTCGTAACCGCCGCATCTCTTCGGGATCTTACCTGCTGGTGACGTGGGACGCCTGAGAGTCGTTTCGAAGCAAATGTGGCGTCTTCTCGACCGCATCTACTATGCGATGACGGCAAAGATTGCACGAAGAGAGAGGCGAGATGCATGCAGAGCGTTGGCACCCCCTCCCTCCTCCCTTACACCCACCCGATGTGACTACGACGAAGGCTATCCGAAGTGTAGAGGGCTACGTAATCGCGTACCGCAGCCACGCGTGACTCGTCATGGACGTGCGTACCATAACTATGCTCGATAAACTACCTCGGCTTCTGAAACGCTGAATGGGATACAGCTCGCACCGTGAAAGAAAGTAAAATTCAAGCGCAGTCGTTTTTGTCCGTAATTTCATCTCTAAAATGTTTAAGGCATGGCAGGCAGCTGTAAAGTTGTTTCAGATTCAAGAGAAGGAAATTTGCAATGCGGAGGTTATAAAAGCTTTTTAGACGACATTAGCGTTCTGTATATGGGAAACGCCAGTGTTCCAAAAATTGAATGTGGGAAAAAACATGAGTGCTCATTGTAAATGAAATTGAATTTAATTTTCACAGTTATTGTAGAAAAAAAAGTGTGTGAATTGTAAATTACAATTTTCGTGTTTGAAACAACTTGCTTCATAGTGCGGCGTTTAAAAGGTTTAGTGCACAGTGTCTCTTCTTTCAGTAGTGTTCGTCATGTTTTACCGCAGTTTACACTCTCTCCAATGCGCCCTTCGATGAAAAGCAACGCCTTCGCATCGTCGACCATGTGTTTTTTGCTTTTGTCACTAGATGGCGCCGCAGTGTTTTTCGTTTCTTGGGTGGGCGTGTAGTGGAGCGGCAGCCACGGTCCACTAAAATTTCGCCGTCGAGGTGCCCTTCCCTCCGCACCGACAACTTTGGGCGTGAAACTAAAATGGACGTTACTCTATACTAAAGATCTCCCATAAATATCTGGCAGGGAGAGAGCAATAGGGAAGTATATGGTGCACCATTCCTGTCGCTGGGCAATCGCAATCGCGCTCGCTGATCCTGGTTTCCAGCATCAGGCGTATACATAAAAATGGGCGCATGCACTGATAGAAAAATTCTCAGTAAAAATATTCCACAGCATTTCCAAGAACACCGTTGCGGAATCCACCACCTTATACAGCAAGCTTTCCGTTGGGCTGCTTCGTGTTTCGTCTCTTCAAGCTCGCACGCTTCCTGAAGATCATGAAAATGCACACCAAAAATAGATTAATCCTTTCACAATAGGGCCACACGGTTTTTTTAACGTATATAACATTCCTTTTGAGACTTTGCTCACAGGTCTCAGCACTTAATTGTTTAGTATTCGCATGATATTACAACTCATTATTTTGAAAAGCGCCAGAGAACACGAATTTCTGCTTGTTCTGAACGGCAAGTGCTGTTAGAAAACAGATTGATACACCCTAGTAGTCACATTTGGCAATATAAAACTTGATTATTTTATATATATTGTTTTATATATAAACAAAATAAAACGTAGGCTTGGTGCTCAATAAATATGTAAACGCTTAAAAAGAAAAGAAAATTTTCTCACTCTCAGACGCGCTACATCAAGATGATTTGCTATGGTGCTGAAACAGGTAGTGGCCATATCATTCTTACTGCATCAGGCAAAATTGTTTACGCCGAAGGTTTTTGCAGCGCTAGCAGCTGACCTGAGCTCGAGCGGAAGGTAGTTTTAATAATACCTATAACATCACGCTTGCCTTAGGAACAATCAATATTGTACCAGCGCACACAGTCTTGCCTTTGACGGCGGTGGACTCCTGCGTAGAGATCTAAAATTTAAAGATCTCACCACTCGGATATAAACAGTTTTCTCCGTTTTACTTTCTTTAAAAAAAAAACAGAGAGCTTTGGAAAAGAACTAAAACGCAATTCATTAAGCACATTTGTTTCGTAATTCTGGAATAAGTAAAAAAAAATATATTTTTCGTCAAAAACAAAGATGCTGCGATGAGTTTTCAGGAAAAGATGGTGACGTGCTGTATCAAATATAATCGATGCAAAGCATAGGATAAGCGTGGCTCGGCAGTGCTGGGTAGGAAGATGCTTGCTTGTGCGCGGTTTCTTACGTTCAGATTCGAGTGCACATACTCAAGATTTTGAATGCGCTCTTCCCAAAGCCTGTTACGCAGATTTGTACCCCTATTCCCCATCCGCGGCCTCCTTTCAGAGGACAAAGACGATAGGGGAATTCCGAGTTACCGAAATACGAATGACGTCGTCAGTTGGTTGCTACAAAAACCTTGTCGCCATGTGTACAGCTCCGGATGCTTGGCACACTCCCAAACAGATAATTTAGACCGACTTTTATAATTCCTGAGGAGGACTCTGGAGGTAACTTCGTTTGGAAAATTTCATGACCCAGAAGATGAAAAAAAAAACAAAAACAAAAAACGCTTTTGTTCCCTAATTTTTCTAGGATTTTTTTTTTCAAGCACACACATCTCTACTCCTGTGGGAGCTGCTGCGTTCTTGCGCAGCGACGCAGGCAAGCAGTGACGGGCGCTTACTCTAATGATACGGCGAATGATCAGCGCCCGCTAGTTCGTGCAAGGATTGAAGTTTGGATGACGCAATTCATCACGAGTTTTGTGATGTTGGCTGAGATTGAGAGGGTGGGTTCATGGTTAATTACTATATGATGAGAGTGCATATTCGTCGGCGTTTATTAGCTCTGTGATGTTTCTGCTTCTTGCATTTTGAATCTGTCTACTTTGTGCCAAGCGAAATACGTGCATGTGGGCGTATTACCTTTTACTACGGGCTATCATCTGAACTCCATATCCATGCATGCCTTTCATGACATTTTCTTGTGTGTCGATTTGGTTTCGAAAGAAAACTGTCCTGATGCGGTATCTACGAAAAATTGCTTGTGCTTCCTGATATCCAAGTTGAAGTGGCCTGCAAACACGAGAGGCGAAGTGCAATCCAAACGGGTGCGAGAAGGCTAGATAGATTTCAGGATATTTTCCCAGGAGGCGTTCGCCGGGGCGTCTTGTTCAGATCGTGCCCAATCCGATAACTTCGAAGTAAGCAGAGGCATGAGGCACGGCCTGCGTGCGAATGGTGGCCACGTGAGCTTTGCCGCGCGGACGGCGCCGACGACTACGCGAAACCTGGGAACGAAGCGAATACAGAAAGAGCTGTAAAATTTCATAGGACTGGCGCACTTTGAAAAACGCTTCAGAAACGGAGTGCGACGCTTTGGCAGAGTGCACGTTTTCTTTTTTTTATCTTATTTTTGTTTTGTAGGTTCGTAGCGCGTTCATGCTTCGAAAGTAGCCGGGGTGAAACTCTTCGACTAGGAGCATGCACCCTGCAGTCATTGTTTGCTAAGGCCGCTTTGTTTAGATATATACATTTTTATTTCTTTCATAGTTATGTACACAAAGAGAGAAAAACACGGCAGACTTCCGCGAGAGCACTTGGATCTGCTGTGGCTGTAGTCGACTGTGTAGAATCTTCACTGCAGCCAACAGTGAGAAATGCGAACATGCATCCCGGCACGCACAATAAAGAAATGATGTCGATTTGCGGTAATACCTCGGTGCGTACTACTGTGATGGGATTACGAGCATTGAACACCACTGGCAGTCCGAGTGTGAGGTCTAACAAAGTCATCGAAAATCTGCTGTGAGTTCTTTATGAATATTACGAAATTAAATCCTGTAAACACACTCCTTGGGAGTGTGTCAAACCATTTCAAACTGAAGCTAAATATATATGATGATCTTTGTACTTCATCAAGCCACAAGTTTGCATTCTTTATAGGCAGCACGAAAAAAAAGGTTATTTGAAGCTTTAACTTTTGTCGTGAAAAAGAGGTAATCGATTGATTCCTGTTATCTAACCTTCAGAAACTGGTCAAGCAAAGCTAGGCAGCCGAGTTTCGGACGCTAGAAAACGCTTCGCCTCTAATCTTATTAAGTAAAGTGACCACTACTAACACACTTGAGCAAATGACCGATTGTCGTTTTTATTTTTTTTAGTGAGTTGTGCGTGAATAATAAAGCGCTTGCAGAGAAGGAAGTGAGAAGGAAAGAAATTAAGACAGAAGCAAAGGAAAATAAAAAAGAGAGGAAAAGGAATGAGCATAAAAGATAACTGCACTTGCATCCGCTAGCCACCCTGAAAATTGGAAGGGGGATAGAAAGCCAAAAAGTGAGAAGGTGAGAGAGGGTGACATAAAACGCGCAGTAATAAAGGTTTCTCTGTTCTGAACTTTCTTTTAAGTGTTCTTGACTGTCGCAAACCTAGTGCAAGAGCTTGTACAAAAACTGTACATAAGCCTAAAACCCAACTCCGCTACCTTCTGCACCTTATGGGCAATGCATAAGTGTAACAGCCGCTAGACCACGAGCCACCATCAATGTTAGACAGGCACAGTGGATGGAAACAATGGGACAAGACTCAAAAACAGCTGGCAGTGATAGTCAACGCAATCTATCTCGATTCAAGTTAGCCTGTCTCGGAGAACTGCAACATCTGCGTTCTAAGAATAATATCGTGACACCTCTGTGTAATAATGGTTATAATGTAATGTCATTATCGTGAGTAACAAGAAACCACGGCCGGAGACGTAGACATGAAGGGATTCGGTGAAGGGATGCTGTCACCACGTTTTGCAAGGAAACTGTGGACTGTGTCTTGCGTGGCTGCATTTTAGGCAAAATTTTACGCAAAAGTGGTACGGAAAGAAACAGGCGTAGAGATCATGTGTGATTTAAAGGCAGCAGGACATGCTTCTGTGAAAATGAAGCGGGTGGCTATCACATGTCAGGACAAATTTCTTGGCCGAGTAGACACATAAAACCACGTTTAGGAATGGGTAGCATGTTGCTCTTAGGGCAGTGCTCTTAAAAAATAATCGGAACACCTTCACCTTGCATCCGAACACTTCAGATGCCGCAGATTATACAAGGAGCCCCCACATCCCACATGGAGCAGTCGGAGTTGCTCTGCGACCTTCCTGGCCGCAAGCATGGAGCTACATGCGGCGAGCTCTCGCCGTCTTCTAGATGTGAACAGCGACTCCGCAGGCGTGCGAATGCTGGGGCTGCGCTCCTCTGCCACTCCAGCCGGCCGTGTCTTCGAGCGAAATGGTGGATGGCGGTGCCTTGGATGGGCCTGGACGGCCCGACTTCTCTGGGCCAGCTTCTTCGTCCTGCGTTCAGAACAGCGAGATGACATCAAGGCTATGCAATCGGAGTTGCAAGGAAATGCAGCCGCTGTCTTTCATTTTATTCCTCACAAAGCCCACACAGAACCGCCACCAAGGAAAAGCGAAATTCATTAAAGCGTAACACTGGACACCTTGCTTTGTATGTACGAGTACACGCCACATGCTACAAAGCAAGCGTGACAAACCAAACAAAATAAAAGGTGCGCTCAGTTTCAGTTCTAATTCAGGTGGAAGCGTGCGCTAGGGAGGGTGGTTTTGACGAAATTAAAGAAAAAAATATCAGGTGGCTCATTACACCATTAAACTATCTGCTAAGCGTGTGACATAGCGTCTGCAGTAGTGTTTAGCATCGCAGTGCCGCTATTCGACGGCTTTTTACTACAAAACGTGCATTACGAGCATGAAACCATGTTCATATATTAGTTTCGTTTCGTTAATTTATCCACTTTACAACCCTTCGATTAAGGTTGCATGATATTTTCCGCAGAGTATGTTCAAAATTATTCGCAAAGTCCACATTACAGCTGCTGGGCAACAAGCGCAAAAGAATTCAGCACCTGTTACGATGCAGCGATCTTTTCTTAGCTCCTTCCTCAGTGTGTGAAATTGGTATGGGGAGGGCAGCTTGTTAATTTAAGCCGGGCGGGGCTGAAGGGGGTAGGGAGAGCGGTAGGGGTGACCTGCATTTCGCAAAATTTGGGCATAATATAGTATATTAAGTTTGCATGTGTCATACCTTCTAAACGGGCGAATATATTTCGAAACGTCTGATACTCACTATGCATGTACTCAGACATAGGAAGCCTCAGATAAGCCCATACGTCATGCGAAAGGTGAGGATAATAAAGCATTGATTTGCAGGTGAAATGCAGAAAAAAAACCTGTGTGCTACAGCAATGTCCGTGCGCTTTAAAAAGGCCAAGGTAGAAACCAACATGGAGACGCGCACAAGGTTCTCCCTAATAAGGTTAAACACGTTTGACGTTAAACACAACCGGCCTTATGAGGCCACGCGAATATGTTTGCCGTGCCACCTGCGCCTTTTTTACCGGCTAAAGACGCGGTGAGACGTACCCCTTTAAGTTGCAGTGGGTGTACCTCAGTGTGGAGGGGTGCATTTAGTACTAGTGTTGTAATGCCTAACCATTTGAAAAATGTGGCCTATTCTGGCCCCAATGTACGAAGAAAAATTCTGCACGAGAATCAGTTACAGTTCACTTCAAAATCTCGAATTTTAAGGCGTATTAGCATGCATTCTACCTACATCTACTTGCACAAATGGCACAAAGCCTCCATGCATTGATGCTTGGACAATTGTAAATGCCACAGAACCTCAGCAAATCTCCACAAGAAGACTTGCGTGAGCAGTCGTCTTTAACTTCCAAGAAAGAGACGCTCCCAAGGTATTCGCCGGTCAGGGTGAGATATTATGCTCAAATTGCGTTCAAGAGTTATACTTGAGGAAGAAACAGGTGCGCGTGCTAGATGAGGTCACTGTTTCATGTATTTTTGTTTACAACTGTTTGGCACTGCTTCACTGGCTCTCAACAAGTTGTTGGCAGGGAAAGTAATCTGATTTTATTAAAACATCGCCTAGAGCCTACACTGTACTCTGAGATTTTGTTTATTGGCTTGAGCTGACGCCTTATTTGAATAGGAGCCGTTTTCAAAAAGCGGCCTATGTTCTATACTCTTTAAGAAAATGGTCGGAGAATTCACTAAATGACTACTGACCCAATTAGTTGTCCCACAGATCACTACTTTCTTAGCAACTGAAGGTGGTACAAGTAGAACTAGCAAAAGTTACTGCCCTAAGAAGCTAATGAATAGCACTACAGTCACAAGTAGAAAAATACTTTTATTAACTAAAAAAGGAGTAAAAACCATTTTCGCACATATTGTTTGGTTTTAGTACGATGTGTTGGCTTGGCTTGCTAAATTCGTGCACACACTGTAGAAATAAAACTCCGCACGATGCCCGGCACCAGAGAGGGCTACCAGTTCGTGCTGACCGTAAATAACGCACTTCGATTGGGCATGCCGTGTACAAACCTTGTGAGCCGACGGCATCAAACAACCCTACCGGGCACACAGAAAGGTTCAGGATGCAAGAAAAGCACATATCAGAGTCACATAAGCGCGACGCGTGCCCTACATGCACGCGTTTTCTCCGTCTTATATACTACTCCGTAAGTCTACCTCTCATATATGGGCTAGTGGCTACCACCCTCTGAGCTATGATAACAGCCTTAATTATGAAGTGGCGATTGTAGAAACAGGTTAGTCTACCTATCCGCAAGACGCTGTAGAAATGTTTAATTACTAGACCATTTTATTAACACAACATCCGTGTCAATTATCTTCTACTACTTCATTTTAGTGTCAAAGGAACGACTACTAAGCAGGTGCTAACTAGCAATCAAAGGTAGTAAAAGTTAAGAATCGCCGACATTTACTAACTGCCTTGAAGAGGGTAGAACTGTTTAGTAAAAATACAGTGATATGCTGTAAGGCTTAGTAATTGTTGCAGTTGGTACATTTTTACTGTTTCTTTTTTACACTGTATAGCCTCGAGATAGCCTCTTTGCGTACTTCCTGTTGAAGATTTCCGGCAAAGCTGCCGAGAATAGTGGAAGCACTGCAAAAGTTGTATGGACTGCTAGCGGTCGCACTTAGACGGCAGCGACAATAAGTTTAAAGGAAAATTGTTGAAAATAATTTTTTTCCGCACAAAGCTCTTATTATCAACACCATCATCGGCTTCACCCCATGCAGGACAAAGACCTCTCCTGCTGACCTCCAGTTAACCCTATCCTGCGCCAGTTGCATCACACATTCTCTCTGCAAACTTCTTAATATTGATACGTGCATCCGAAGAGATAGAAGTAGTGCATGCAGGAGAAGAGGAAGAAGTTAGTTCGCTCTCGCTCGCGCGCTTGGCCACTGAGGGACCGCCGCAGGCGTGCCTGGCTACGGTGTGACCCCGCCGACCCCCATGAGTCACATCGCAACATATTCTGCAACCGCACCTGCTACAGCTGGGCCACGCCCTCGCAAGTCGGATTTGTGGCGTACACCGGACCGCAGGCCTCTCTGCTACCACTGTGGGGAGCCTGGTCATCTCTACCGCGCCTGTCCGTACCGCCAAGTGGGCCTTCGCGGTTTCCATCCCGACGCACCCTGCCCTCAGAACGGCGAACGACCGCATGAGATTGCGCAGCATCTCTGGGCACGCCAGAACCCTGCCTACTCTGGAAGGCGCGAGTCCCGTTCCCCTTCGCCGCTCCGTTATCGCTCTTCCAGCCCTGGCCGCCAGAGTAGCTCTGCTGGCCGTCGCTCGCCGAGTCCGCGTCGGGAAAACTAACACCAGCGACCTCTGGAGGCAAGGCCGCTGACTTCGGGACGTGTCAAGATCCTCCATCGCGAAACCCTCGAGCCGACGATACCCGGACAGAGAGAGGCAGCGACAGTATCAGATACGCTGCATCCGATTTGCGTGTGACAATTGATGGCACTGAGATTACCGCGCTGCTCGATACCGGTGCTGATTACTCTGTTATGAGCCGTGCCTTTGCTGGAGAACTTAAGAAGGTTCTGACACCGCGGATGGGGACCCCCATTCGCACCGCTGGTGGCCACCTAATTTCCCCTGTGGGCAAGTGCACGGCTAGAGTTGGGATTAGTGGTTTCACGTACGTTGGTGAATTTGTCGTACTCCCCGAGTGTTCCAGAGACGATTCTGGGGATCGACTTCCTGCAGTCGAACGGCGCTGTGATTGACTTTCAGGAGGCACGTGTCACGTTCTCGACCAAACAGGCCGTGGCGCGCTTTGACTCCCGCGATCCCTGCAGCAACGCTCTGCGCATTGTCGAGAACGACGTTACGGTGCCGCCGCGGTGCAGTGTTCTGGTGCTCGTGCGGAACGACCTCTTTCACGACTACGAGGGCCTAGCGGACAGCCATAGTCCACTGCTGCTTAAGCGGGGACTTGCCGTTGCAAGAGGTCTCGTCCAACTACGTGACGGCCGCACCCACGCCCTCCTGACTAACTTTGCCAATGAATATGAGAACCTGGCCAAAGGCATGGCTATTGCCTTCCTCCACGACGTTGCTGAGGTTCAAAGTTTGTGAACCGTGGGAGGACCCACTCCGAAGTATGCTGGCCCACATCACGTTCTTCACAGAGTCAGAATAAATCGTGCCCTGCCGTCGGTTCAGAGGGATCTTCTGTCGGACCTCTTGGCAGACTTCGCGGACTGTTTCGCTACTTGCTCGAAGGTCGGCCGAACTCCACTCGCCAAGCATCGTATCATCACTGATGACACTACGCGACCCGTCTGTCAGCGCCCATATCGTGTTTCCCCGGTGGAGAGAGAAGCCATTCAGAATCAGGTTGCCGAGATGCTTGCAGGCGATGTCATTCAGCCGTCCACCAGTCCGTGGGCATCGCCTGTGGTTCTTGTCAAAAAAAAGGACAATACTCTGCGTTTCTGCGTGGACTACAGGAAACTTAACAACGTGACCAAAAAGGACGTTTACCCGCTGCCCAGGATAGATGACGCGCTCGGCCGATTGCGGAACGCCAGATACTTCTCGTCATTGGATCTTAAAAGCGGGTACTGGCAAATCGAAGTGGACGAGAGAGACCGGGAGAAGACGGCTGTCGTGACGCCTGACGGCCTCTATGAGTTTAAAGTGCTCCCATTTGGTCTGTGCTCAGCACCGGCCACGTTCCAACGCATGATGGACACTGTTCTCTCCGGCTTGAAATGGCAGTCCTGCCTGGGGTACCTGGACGATGTCGTTATATTTTCGACCACCTTTGACCAACACTTGGAGCGGTTGCGCATTGTGCTACAAGCGCTCAAATCCGCGCAACTCACCATCAAAGCCGAGAAATGCCATTTTGGCTTTGAGGAACTTCGCTTTCTTGGTCACGTTGTCAGCGCACAAGGTGTTCGCCCGGACCCTGACAAGACCGCTGCCGTCTCAGGTTTTCCACGCCCAACTCACAAGAAGGCCGTTCGCCGGTTTTTAGGCCTGTGCTCCTATTATAGGCGCTTTATTCAAGATTTCTCGAAAATCGCGGAACCGCTGAACGCACTGACCCGTGACGACATGCCCTTCCTGTGGAGGACCGACGAAGAGGCTGCATTTGTCGAGCTTCGCAGCCGTCTGCAAAGCACTCCGATACTCGGCCATTTCGACGAGCATGCTGCCACGGACATCCACACTGACGCCAGCAATGTTGGCCTTGGTGCAGTACTGATCCAGTGACAAGACGGTGCAGAACGGGTCATAAGTTATGCTAGTCGAACACTTACGCGCTCCGAGACGAATTATTCTACGACGGAGAAAGAATGTCTTGCAGTGATATGGGCCATCTGCAAGTTCCGACCGTACCTCTACGGACGACCTTTCCGTGTGGTAAGCGACCACCACTGCTTATGCTGGCTGGCGAGCCTCAAAGACCCCTCAGGACGCTTGGCTAGATGGAGCTTACGCTTGCAAGAATACGACTTAACAGTAGTTTACAAGTCTGGCCGTAAGCATCAGGATGCAGATTGTCTGTCGCGCGCGCCTATCCCAATCAATACCGAAGAAACCACCGATGATTTTCCTTTCCTGGGCTCTGTTAGTACCACCCAAATGGCGCAGCTTCAGAGGGCGGACACGGAGTTGGCGCCGCTCATCGATTACCTCGAAGGCAGTGAAGCTCCCATTTCGCGTGTTTTTCTTCGAGGGCTTCACACCTCCACTTTACGGTCTGGTGTTCTCTACAAGCGCAACTTTGCCAACAGCGAAGAAGTGTTCCTACTTGTCATACCATCACAGCTGCGATCTGAGATCTTGAGTGCCTGTCATGATGCACCATCCGCCGGCCACCTTGGAGTCAGCCGTACACTCGCGCGGATTAGACAAAAGTATTATTGGCCCAGGTTACTCCCATCGGTGCGGGCCTACGTCAAAACATGCCGTGAATGCCAACGTCGGAAGACTCCTCCATTGAAACCGGCCGGATTTCTTCACCCCGTCGATCCACCGAAGACCCCTTTCCATCAAGTGGGCATGGACCTCCTTGGTCCATTTCCGAAGTCTTCGTCTGGAAAGCGTTGGATAGTCGTTGCGACTGACTATCTCACACGGTATGCTGAGACCACGTCTCTTGCCAAAGGCACTGCTGCTGAAGTGGCGCAGTTCTTCGTCCACAACATTGTCTTGCGTCATGGAGCACCCGCCGTTGTTGTTACTGACCGGGGAACTGCTTTCACGGCCCGCTTAACCCAGTCCGTGATGACTCTGACGCACACGAGCCACCGACGTACTACAGCGTATCACCCGCAGACAAACGGGTTGGTAGAGCGACTGAACCGCACACTAGCCGACATGCTATCAATGTACGTTGACGTCGAGCACCGAACTTGGGACGCCATTCTGCCGTACGTAACATTTGCGTACAACACCGCCCTGCAGGAAACAACCGGACTGACCCCCTTTCAGCTTGTCTTCGGTCGCCAGGTGACCACTCCGTTGGATGCTATGTTGCCCGTCGACCCTTACTGCGACTCTGACGCTGACATCGACGTAGATGCCTTCGTTCAGCGTGCTGAGGAAGCGCGTCAACTGGCCCGCCTGCGCATCCACCGTCAACAGGAGACTGACGCCACTAGGTGCTACTGTGGACGCCGTTTCGTCAGTTATGCTCCCGGCAACCTTGTGTGGATTTGGATACCTGTTCGTCGCCGCGGGCTCTCTGAAAAGCTGTTGCGCCGATACTTCGGCCCTTACGAAGTAGTGCGCCGCATCAGTGATGTAACTTATGCAGTTGCTCCGCCCCGACAGCTTGTTCATCGCGCCGGTCGCACCGAACTGAAGTCGTACACATTGTTCGCATGAAGCCTTACCACGACCGGCTACCTGACTGAACTGCGGTTCACTGCAGCTGTGTTCTCCCCTTTCGGTGACTTTTCTCTCCTAGCCGCATAGTGTCGATGCTGCAGAAGAGGGGGGCAGTGATACATGCATCCGAAGAGACAGAAGTAGTGCGTGCACGAGAAGAGGAAGAAGTTAGTTGTCTCTCGCTCGCGCGCTTGGCCACTGAGGGACCGCCGCAGTTTTGTCGTCTCAGCTCCGGTGTTCTATTTCGCGTTGCACGCTACAATATCATCCGCTCAACTGACTCTCTTTCGTCTCCTGCTGCTCTTGCCATATCTTGGAATATAATCAGTTACCAGAAGGGACCATCTTTTTTAAGCCCTCCGCATGACATGCCCTGCCCATGCCCATTTATTTTTGACTAAAACTATGATGTCATTAAAGCGCTTGTTCCGTGACCAAGTTTGATATAGTCTGGTAGATTTTTCCTTTTTTTTCTCCTTTCCTCTTCCGCCGCCACGGTGCCTCAGTGGTTATTGTGCTCGGCTGCTGACACAAAAGACGCGGGTTCGATTCCGGCCGCCGCGGTCTCATTTCGATAGAGGCGAAATGCTAGAGGCTCGTGTACTGTACGATTTCAGTGCACGTTAAAGAGCCCCAGTCCAGCGAAATTTTCCGGAGCCCTCCACTACGGCGTCCCTGACAGCTTGCGTCACTTTGGCGCGTTAAACCTCATATACTAAACGAAAAGAATAATTTTTCTTTCCATGCGCTGCCCTGAAAATTATTTCTACGCCTTTCGTTAGTCCGCCGAAGTGTGCGGCCAATTTATAAGTACTGACAAGATATAGCTTTTATAT
Organism: Amblyomma mixtum; assembly: GCF_055824585.1. Lineage (NCBI taxonomy): Eukaryota > Metazoa > Arthropoda > Arachnida > Ixodida > Ixodidae > Amblyomma > Amblyomma mixtum. The sequence goes on from NC_143014.1 coordinate 218,428,407, forward strand.
ACTTTCCTCTTGAAGGATACAGGTGAGCTTCTATTCATGACCTGAGGGTACCTGCCCCAATCTTTGTCGCCTACCTACTTCGCTGTCACCTTCGTTCGCTCGCTGAGCGCCTTATTAACAAATAATGTGCGGTGAGCCAGTCTTTTGCTGCATCACGCATTGCAGCATCACTGTTAAAGTTTTGGCGTAATGCAGACTAGGTTTAAGGTCCGGTCAGATATTGTTCGAGATACGAAGCCTAATAGAAGCGAAAGTAACACAGTGGCATGGGTACACACGGTACGAAGCAGAAAAAAAAGAAACAAGACCTATGACGTCAGAAAAAACAAGGTGCCCACATTGATTTTGCAAGCCATATTGTACCCGTGAGTCTCTCTCTGTCTCAATCCCCACCCCACCCCCAACTCCTTTCTTGCTATTGAAAGCCAGTTGAGGCAGGTAGTTTTATTAAAGTTAACAGTATCTAGGAACCAAACTACCGTTGCCCTCATTTTATTCGCCGAGTTGATTTACGCCCAGAGTGAAGCTGTTTCGTCAAGCGAGTCCCTATGTATTCTAAAGTATGGCTTGGCGAAATACTTTGGTCGACATTAAAGGTTATGCGTGTTTATTTTGCGAAGAGCAGAATAGAGCGTTCGTACTACCCTTCATGCGGGCAGTTTGACATGTCACTGAGTTGCTGTGTAACGACCAGTTTCGCCAACGGAATCAGAGAGGGCAGAACACGTGCGGCAAGCTCGCTGCAGCGATGATGCCCATTTTTACGCTCCCTCGTACCTCGGCGTGCAGTCGTCCGTATGGAGTGGCGTAATGCTGGCTCTGGGTCTCATGTTTGAAGCGGTCCACCTGCGCCTTGTAAGCAAGCATGCCCGAACAAATGGCCACCAGGCTGAGAGCGAACAGGAGCACTCCGGCCATCCAGACGGGCTGGTACTGGAGCCATACAAAGCCAGCCACGAATGCCACCATGCCGCAGAGCCCAAGCACGAGACCGATCACCGTGGTGGCAAGAGGACCCCACAGACTTGGCTCGCGGCTGCGGCGCGGAATGCTGAACACTGGAGGCTTCATCCTCGTCTCTGAAGAAGGATACGGAAGAAAGAAAGAAGGAAAGAAAGAAAGGAAAAAGGAAGGAAAGAAGCAAAGAAGCAAAGAAGGAAAGGAAGAAAGAAAGGAAGACGGAAGGAAAGGAAGAAGGAAATAAAGAAAGAAAGAAAGGAAGGAAGGAACAAAGAAAGAAAGAAAGAAGGAAAGAAAAAAAGAAGGAAAGGAAGAAAGAAAGAAAGAAAGAAAGGAAGAAAGGAAGAAAGCAAGAAGGAACGAAAGAAAGGAAGAAAGAAAGAAATGAAGAAAGAAAGAAAGAAAGAAAGGAAGAAAGAAAGGAAGAAAGAAAGGAAGAAAGAACGAAAGAAACAGGAAAAGAGCAAGGAAGAAAGAAAGGAATGAAGGAAGAAAGAAAGATAGAAAGAAAGAAGGAAAGAAAGAAAGAAGGAAAGAAAGGAAGAAAGGAAGAAAGGAAGAAAGAAAGAAAGAAAGAAAGTAGGAAAGAAAGAAAGGGAAACAACGCTTACGACTTGGCTTTAAAAAAAATATATTTGGTGTCACTTATGCAACGCCACCAACATGAGCAATAAAAAGGCTTTAGTATTTATTGGATCATTTGAGGAAGTATTGTATGGTATGTTATGATAATGCCATGGGGGGGGGGGGGGGGGTCAAATATCCTAATTCGTATACAGTAGCTATGAGAGCCGCTGTAGCGGGACACTACGAATTAATTCCTACCACCTGAGGTCCCTTAACATGCGAGGGCATCACACAGCATATAGAAATTTCTGCATTTCCTTGGGCTCATCAGCTGAGAAGGACATAGCCACTAATCCACCGGGTCGGTAGTTAGGGAGGTATGCGCACTGCGTGACGGGCAATAGCAATATAACTGCGCAATCAGTAAAGCATCGGTCGTGGTTTGGGCACAGTTACGAAACATAAGTTTTCAGGCATTTGCACTTAGCTGGTTCGTAAAGTTCGTACAGCATGAAGTCGGTAGACGAAACCGCCGGGTCATTCTGCATTCAATGAGAGGCCAGCTGGTATGCACTGAACATCGGACCTGTTATTTTCCACAGAGAGATTCCTCGTCTAAAAGCAGGTGAAATCCACCTTACACAAGGTGTGGGCTATCGAAAGGGGGCCTGCTTTGCTCTAAAATGATGCATGAGGAGCAGTTGACTTGGCAAATGGGCAAGTTAGAAAGATGTAATCTGATCAGAACATACCCCACGTGTCTGAGAAGGACGGTGTGTTATTTCCAGCTTCGTTTACCGATCTAAATCATGCAATTTTTGGCAGGAGTACACAGCAAGTAAATTACACTGGCTGTTGAACTTTTCAATTTCCAGACGGAGCATAAACACAATAATTCGAAAGCTAAATATCAAAACAAATTTCCCAATCAGTACCTCATATTGGAACTCCTAAGGTCTTTCTAGCAAATGCCGCTTGTTGCCGGGCAACCACCTCTATTATATGCACGCGGTGAAAATTTACGCTTTAAAGTCTTCCTGACGCATCCTCGCCGTATACTGTCCGAGCAGGTAAGCGTTGCTGGCGTCCGCAGAATATCATCATGGCAAATCCTGGTGCAAAATGCAAATGGAAGCAAAATCTAAAGTAAGCTGCGGAGCTTGGTGCACAGCTCATATCCTTAAAAGGGTACTTTTCAATGAGGATTTCTGTAGCGAATTTACCCTCCAAACTGCACTGTCAATTAAACCCAGGATCAACACAGGTAGACCGATGGGACCATAAATATAACGAAAAAATCCGAACATCTTGGCATGCTCTCTTTTGTATTGTTGGTGGTTACATCTCTTTTTTTCCGCAAGAAAAAAACAGTGGACTGTGACAGAGTAGTAGTTCTACAGCACTCCGCGGCAGCGAAATAAATCGTCAGAAGACGCTTTAATGGTAAAGGTGTTGTTTCTGTTCTTCCGGTTCTTCGCCGCCGTTTCGGCTGCGGTTAAACTTGGAACACCACGTGCAGAGCTTCCGCGAACATTAACAGGTCGTTCGAGCGCCGGGAACGGGCTAGACAGATAGAAAATAGTGCCGAAACCTTCACGTCGTGTCCGGTAAACACTAGTGTGGGGTTCACCGCCGATTCCTTGAGCGCTGATCCGCATAACTCTTGTCTTGTTTGCGTGAAATACGAGAGCTATACTTGTGCGCCTAACCTCAGGTCGGCGTAAAATAAAGGCTCCCTGTCGTGCCTTGGAAATCAGACAGAAGTAAGAAAACCCACAATGTCTGGACTGAAGTCATGTGTTGCTGGTTTTATTTTGGAAATGAAAAGCAGAATGAGAAATGCACTGTGTTGCGCGATAAATGGGCACTTGCTGCTTGTTTCATTCGAAAGACTTTTGTACCTTCGTCCTCTCCCCCGTTCCTTTCCTTCCCGCTGTCACAGGAAGCGCACACAGTTATTCATTTTACCGAGACCTTGCTTGCCTGCGCAGCAGTTGCGATGCTATACGCAGCAGTATTTTTTTCCTTCTCTGCTGAGCGTAGTATAACAATCAACCAACTGAGGCCGGGCTCCTGGCGCTGCCACGACGTCAGGATGTCCTTTGAGCAGCAAAAGAGAATTCGAAACAGGTGGAGCGACGAGTAACGCTGACGCCAACGTGAGGACTTGCTGATTTACTTCTAACGCGAAAAGCTCTGCAACAGATATGGCCCAGCTGCAGGGTGAGAAGAGCGGAGAATTGAAAACTTCCATTTCTTTTCGCAATATGCGTGCGCAATCGTGCATTAATGTACTACGGAACGATTAAACATGAAGAAGCACTGAAAACACCTCGCAGCGTAAGCATAAAACAGCACAAATCAGAGAGATAGTCAAATACAGCCCCAGCCATTGCATTACGGAGCACGCTTCGGCAATGAAAATCTTGCCACTGCCTACCAAGAGAAAATTAGGAACCACTTTACAGTCATGTTAACACATGTAGCTGGTGCACTCGCGTATGAACCCAACAAAGCACCACGTGTTCTCTACGAAATGCATGGGAAAACTTCAAACGCCGAAGCGTGCTTCGAAATATTTGGGCAGCACCTGTACGTGGAACTTGAATCAACTTCCGCACCTACTTTTTGCGCTTGCTTTGTTCCACGCTGAAATGAATACGTCAAACGGCGCGATAGATTCAATAAATCTCGAGACGTGACCATAGCCACAACACCTCCTTGTACTCCGCGCCGACTGGTAGATTCAGAATCGAAGGAACGTGGCGTCGCTTGAGCTGATGACCAGTCGAAGAAAAAACGAAAAATGAGTACCAGTGGCATAGAACCGTTAGATCATTCCGACCACAAAGTCGCCAAAAGCAAAGGCGACTTTGCGACAGCCAAAGCTGTCCGAATTGGGAAGTTGATTCCGGACAGGCTGTAACTTTCAACGTGAATTATGTGTCAAGACCTAGTACTGTACTTACTGTGCTTAGACGAACACAGGGATCACCATCATGACAAATTCGTATACAGTGCAACCATGGGATTCCGCGCAGGAGTCGAACGCAGTGCGAGAAGTTTGGAAGTCCTAAATCTAAAAATAATACAAACCTACCGCGCAGCTGCCACTCCACTTTGAAAATTTAACTCGAAAAATCCAGTGCTTCAGCCTGCATCTGTGCTAATTCCTGCCCCTGTCGGGGATAGTGCAGTCAGTACATTCCGTTTCATTATTACGCAGTACCATTTAGAAGGTCTGTAGCGGCTGTTTCAGTTTGGTCCGAACTGAGCGAAAATGCTCCTCGTCTGCGACACCATGGCGCACTGCTGGCACAGGCAAAAAAGTCACAATGATAATGCTTTCGCTTGTCCCTTCAGAACGGGCTGTCGTAGTTCCCGCGTTCTCAGCAGCTGAGGTGGCTTCGCCATCTGCCGGTTAGGAGACAAAACTTCTCCCCACTTGCCCTTCCCTCAGCCACAAGCTAAGCCACCGCAGTTAAAGCGTGGTTCCATACAGTGCTTATAGATGGCGCAGCTTCATCAGTCGGGGTGTGTTGGGGTGACTCATTGTGAAATCCTGTTTTTGTTTTATTTTCTCCAGCAACACCGCAGACGACGCTCTGTTCAGAGCACGGAGCAAGAAACCATCTTGCTCCGTGGTTCAGAGTAACTGAAGCCGAAGCAGGTCCATAGGCTGCTTAAGCGTAGTATTGAACAATGGCCGCCTCTGAATGCCACTCATGTGCGAAACTTGAGCATCAACAATTCCGTAGATGCACCGGTAGAGCTATAGCATAAATGAAGCGTATTATAAAGTATGATTTGGAAGGGCTTAACACGAGAGGAACAACGGCATGAGAGGGACCTCGCTCTTGTCCTTGCTTCTCTCGCGCTAAGCCCCCCCCCCCCCCCAACAATGTCTTACCAACTAACCCATACTTCCACGTTCGTCAAACTTGTTATATAGAAACAGCCTGCAGCGAAATATTTAATACATTAAACGAATAGCGGTTCCCCTTTGAAGCTCCCATAGAATTCCGTGCATCTGATACCTCATTTGTACGGAGTAAATTTCTTAGAACGGCATATAATCAACCTCCAATCGACCCCACTGACCATTTCATGCTGAGAATGCCAATCAATTTCTGACGCCGCCTAATACGTCTGCGCAGATTAGATGCGGCAAACTGTTGCTCCCCCTTTTTCCAATCTACTGGCTGCACATGAATTACTGCAAACGCGCTCTCCGTTTCTGGTCGCGTGTGTTGTTTAGTTGCCGTTTTCGCAGCATGGTCGCATGGTTAAAACCGTTCGGCACTGCGTTGGTGAACAGGGGTGATCAAAAATACGAACAGCGCGCCTCCTACGATATCAAAGAAGCGCTGGTCTCAGAGGTTCAAGCGAAGGAAAACTAAAGCGTAAAATAATTTCCGTTGACTGGAAGGCGGCCATCATCTATGTTATCGGCCTGGCGTACGCGTCCTCCACAACACATTCTTGTCACGCGAAGAAGTGTTGTAGCCCACGTGGTTGTGAGCTGTACGCCGAAGCCAGCCGAAGCATGTACAATAAGACGAAATCGTCGCTGTGCTTCTCTAATTGCGGCCCGCATCGGCTTCAGCGTCAAGAAAACGGAGCTAAATGTTCTGAATAGGTCCCTCTCTCTCTGGTAGGACATTATTCCTGCAAGATCCGTTTTATCCGTTTTCTGTGCTCTTCAGTCCCTGCGGGTTATGGCAGACGCGGGCGCATATCGGAAAGGCTGATGTATTCGATCGGTTGGTGTACGTATATTCCGTCACCTGGTTGGCGCTCCGTGCTCTTGTTGAAGGCTCGCGCAACGCACATCGGTGGCACATTATATGCCGGGTTTTACGCCTCGTTATGAACAACGGCAGGTAAGCCCGCTGACATGTAACAATTGTAACCAAAGTGCGTACCTTTTTAACAAAGAATGTTTATAACATAAAAATACCGAAGCACCTTCGACTTCATTATCCTCATCTGCATCACCATCAGCCTCATTACGCCTACTGCAGAGAACGGCCCCTCACCTATCTCTAAAATCATCCTTGTCCTGTGCCAGCTGCGGCCACCATATCCCAGCAAACCTCCTCCGCCCACCTAACTTTCTGCCGACCCCTGCCACGCTTGCTTTCTCTTTGGCGTGCCAAGCACCGCGACGAGCTGGCGGGCATCGTTCGAACATCTCCAAGGACAAGGGACCACTTTCTGGCCTTTTCGTGACCTCTTTGTTCCGGCCTCGAGCGGCGGGTATCATTTGATGAACAACAGATGTCGGGACCCACGGAACCTTCGGCTTGCCAGAAACCATCACCTACCGCAGTCGACGCTTCCTCGACGGCAACCTTCTTTCCCTCGGATTCAACATGTGATGGGTGCGTGACCCTAAGTGCGGGGTTGTGTTTGTGTTGTGTTGTGAGCACAAGTGAAAGCTCTAGGCCCCTCCCACTCCGGCGTGGGCGTCCTCAACGTAGGGAATTTAGGGAACCAGAAGTGTATAAAAGTCGACAACGAATACGGCAGAATCGTCTCTCACTTCTCTTCACTCTTCCTGTAAAAAAATGTAAATAAACTTATTCTCCTCTCGCCACCCTTCGAGCCTCTTCGCCCAGCGGCACTCCTGTCCTGAACCCTCGACATCAACAGCAGGTGCGGTTAAGCGCATTGTAGCTGCTTAAAGTTTTATTTGGCTGCTGCAGAAAAGGAACAAGTGATCATGTGTGTGGAAGTTGTATGTAGCCCACACGCGGCGCGCGCGCACGCACGCACGCACGCAAACGTACACGCACACGCACACGCACAGACGCACACATGAACGCACACACACGCGCACGCAGTGTAGAAACTGACGGGCTGCAGATATAAGTGACAAAAAAACGCAGATGCAAAAAAAACTTTCACCGAGCAGGCACGCTACAAACCCCCTTTCTGCTGCATACGTGCAGATGAACTGAATTCCTATCCACAAGAGACAAGTTTGTCTCCTTTTGGCTGAGAGCTAGCGAAACGGCACCTACACGCTCACCACTCTTCCAGTCCTGGCGTCACTCGAAACGCTTCAATAATTTCACGCTTGAACCTCTTGTAAGAATGCATCAAAATTGTGCCCATTTCAAACAAAAAAGCAAAAGAATCACACTTTAAGGTATGAATGGGCTAGTTTCGCGGTACGTGCAGGGAGCGGCACACGTTTCTGTGTTTCCTACGCCGTACATTCCAGCAACGACCAGTTTGCTCAACATAGGTCTTGACACTTGAAAGACAACTTTTATAGATCGCGCCTGTGGAGCAGGCGACAAATAGTGAAAGACACCAAACGCCGCATCCATTTTCTTCAACTACGGCAGGAGCCTCAAATTCATATCGCCACGTGGACCACATTGAGAAACTTTTCTCTCTTAGGGGCCAATGGCCGGGAAGTGGAAAGGAGGGAAAAGTGAAAGGCGAGAGACGAGTGCGCCTTTCGCGCATTCAAGACCAATTGTTCTGCTGCCTCAGACGTGGTGTAAGTGGAACGGTCACTCAAAGACGGGATTCTGTGAACTTAACGCTACCAATAGCTCTCGATTTCGCAATCAAGCTTATATGTTCACTGATGTAGTACATGTAATTAAGACACGGTGAGCAACTTGCGGTCGTAATATCGTGAACAGCAATAAAGGGATATGATAGCGTTGGTAAGGACTCCGAGGCGTCATTGCCATAGCGCTTCTAGAACAAAGGCTGGAATTTTTAGGGCTACACATTTAGGGCCATACGGTCACAGAATAAAGCCCTGAAGGCCGCAAGCGGTGCTCGGGCCGGTGCCATGGGCTTAGACCGTTCATCCACGGACACCTCCTTATTGACTTTTCTGCAAAGATCTTTTAAACTTGAGCGGGGCAGAAAGGTTACTTTGACCGGCCACCTTTAACAGAAGTATATCGCGAGTCTTTAAAAATATAAAAAGAATGTTGTCTAAGCCCGCATCGCTATGTATAGCCAGGCAGGCTATGTTCTCCTTCAACTTGTGCAGGCTGGAGACCGAGACATGAAATCCCGTCCGAGCTTACCTGGTGTATCTCAAGCCATCAAATTGAACTACTCTAGGGACCCTTTTCCCATCTCAAGAAGCGGAGAGGGGTGTCAGGTGTGTCTTTCTACAGCAGTGAAGATACGCTATCAGCTGCGTCTGCGGGCCATCCGCTGGCGGCGTTGTTTGGTTCACCACAGCAGTTTTCTTCGGCGCGCCTCACTGAGCGCATTTTGGCCGCTCCAGAGTTTTTTTTTTTGTCCCCACATACTAACTGTTTATTATTAGCGCTCTAAAGCCTAGCGGATGGGCGAATGGGTTCTCGCTTATCTAGAACTGTTCGCTCATTATTACATTAGTCTGGATTCGTTTAGTGGGCTCGTTCAGCTCCAGGTGCCATTCCCCTTGTCAACAGCAGAAATTCACTTTTATGGCCCACAGTAGTGCAGATGAGACACGTACAACAGAAGTGGTCGTTAGGGGCCGTGACTCTAGGGGCGAAACAGTGGCTGAGGGCTGCTACACCGGATTTTGGGAACGAAAAGAGCCCGGTGCAAAAAGCTACATCTTATTCAGCACAACAACGCAGGCAGGCACACTATGCCCTCCTTCAAAGCAGCAGTCTAAACTCCTTAATGGAGGCAATGAAAAATATTTCATGAAACAAGTGCGACAATGCAAACCGACTAAAATAATACACAGACGATGAAGAGATACAATTCAACGTGAGCAGTTTCGCCGGGAACGTTTATTAGCGTAATATGCGAGGGTTTACAATCTGTCATTTTCGCAGTCATATGACCAGATCACCCACGAAACATAAAACGTCTTAGACACGTCCTAAACAAGCTCGAAATGTCTTCACTTGTCTTGCGCTAGATCGAAACGTCTCAAAGACGTCGGCAGCAAAATGTTTTAACCTCTCTATGACACCTACACTAAGATGTTTCTTCAGAAATGTCTTTAAAACCTTTAACTCAATGCCAAGTCAAGAAGACGCACCTATACGTTCTGTAAATCGGCAGAAAGCTGCCGCTGTGAACTAAAGAAAATGTAAATCTCGGCAAGCGTTTTAAACCCCAACATCTTTTACTCTATCCATTCAATGAAACATGTGGAAGTACGGCACATAAACTATTAAATGGTTCTACGTTACTCCGTTCCTTGCACTTGAGTTTTTGAATGGCAGGGGCACCGGTACAAAGACCGCGCTTTGTACTCAAATTCTGAAAGCTCATTTCCGCATCCCGAAATCACGTTAATCACCGTCCACATCCAGTACATCTAGCCCACGATTCGTAACGCTGGACATATGTAGCATGCGGATCATGATAGCCGACGTTAGTTACGCGAGTGATGAAATTTGTTTCATGTTGCGACCCCCTCTTCATTCCGGCCCGGCTAGCCGGTGGCAGCACCCGGCCACCCGGAGAAGCGCTCGCGCGCATTCTTTCATGCGTCCTGCAGGCAGCAGCTGGCTGCTTGGTATTTCTAATTTTTTTTTTCTGTCCAGGGTAATCTCTGTCACCCTGCTCGGCGGCGATACAATATACACTCCATGTCAACGTGGTTTTAGCCGTTTCAAGCGGCAAGAAATCTTTCTGCAAGCTGCAAGTGCTTAGATTTATGTAAAAGTATGAAAAGCAGTTTATTAATTGCTTGATGCTGTTGCTTAGTTTATTATTAACTTTAAAAATTTTGTACCTCAATTGACCATTTGGCGTTGCAGTTACTACTAGCGCATGCTTGCTACTCGCGCAAACTGAACGCTGAACTTTTTCTGGGGGCTCTGTTTCGCGATCGTTGTCGGTTTCGCGCTGCTGTTTGCAGTTTGCCCATGATGTCTTTTACTGTCAGCGCTGCGCTGAAATATGAGACTCGTTTTCCGCAAAAGTAAGTCACCTTCCATTTCTCTTGTGTGATGAAAGCATCAACTTTACAGCGGATAAGCAGCTAATGCGGCTGATGTCATTTTTTTGCTTTTCAGATCACAAAGCAGTAACAGCCAGTGTTTTGCATAACGAAGCGTAACATTGGATGTATTAATGCAGTGCGTTTGCATGTGTTTGAGCTTTCGGTAAGTGGGTACAGGTCGCTCTCACATATTTATCGTCCTATATGACCTGCTTTATTTACGAAGGCTCTCAATAAATTTGAACACTTCTAAAATTCAAGTGTCATTTGCACTAGCAGCGAGACACAGCTTCAAATTGATTAGCCTTGTTTAAACACAGTTGCCAAATGCGCGAATTTCTTCTACACTTTGAAGTCTGCTGGACTGCATTTTCTAGCAGGATTTTATTCACATTTTATTCACTTCTGCCCTCGTGAGTGATCCGATTCAAGCTGTTGTGATTGTCATCAGTTGCACTTCGGTTAAGGAGGCAGTGTTTGTGCTTATAATTGCGGAATGGAATGTGCAGTATTCATTATGATGAAGATATCATGAAACCTGTGGTGGTGGCTGTGTGGCTTTATGTTCAGCTGCCGATCCCAAGGTCGTGGGTTATTCGATGCCGGCCGCGGCGGTCGTATGGCGATACAGCAGAAATACAAAAACGCCCGCCTGCTGTGCAATGTCAGCGCGCGTTAAAGAACCCCTAGTCGTCCAAATTAACCCGAAGCCCTCCCCTACGGCGTCCCTCGATACCCATGTGTCGCTTCGGGACGTTAAACACCGCAATTTACAACTTAAAATTAATCATGAAGCGAAAGTTGTATCCGTTTCATGAAATTCATTTGCTGCATGCATCAGTGAAGGAAGCCAAGAACTCAAGCAATATATTGTTAATGGCTTACTTTTTTGCAAGTCATGATGAAAATATGAATACTTTGTCGATTAAATATTAAAGAATGCAGCGCGAAAAGACATGGACAAACGAAGAAGTGGACAGGACTGGCGCTGTCCTGTCCTGTCCACTTCTTCGTTTGTCCGTGTCTTTTCGCGCTGCATTCTTTAACCATGATCACTGACCAACAAGCCCAGACAGCCACTTTAGTTCATCAGATTTCTTCTACATTGGGCTCTTTTCTATCTACCTAAAAAAAAAAGAAAAACAGCGCCAGTCCTGTCCACTTCTTCGTTTGTCCGTGTCTTTTCGCGCTGCATTCTTTAACCATGATCACTGACCAACAAGCCCAAACAGCCACTTTAGTTCATCAGATTTCTTCTACATTGGGCTCTTTTCTATCTACCTAAAAAAAAGAAAAACAGCGCCAGTCCTGTCCACTTCTTCGTTTGTCCGTGTCTTTTCGCGCTGCATTCTTTAACCATGATCACTGACCAACAAGCACAAACAGCCACTTTAGTTCATCGATTAAATATGATCGCCTGATTTCAGTCTATTTGTGCAGTGTTGCCTTGAGCTATTTCATCTGTTGTTTACCGTTTTATATGCCTAGCTGCTAAAGCTAAAGCGTATAAAAGCTTTGTGTTTGGTCTTAGGTCTACAATTGGTTATGAAGCCAGAGGAAAAATAAAGGAGCAGAGGGAATCGTGACGATCCGGGTGCATTACTGCATGGACTTCTCAAGCTTTTGTTTCATTACGATTGAGAGTTCCGGAACTAAGGTAGTCTACTGAGTGGCGCTGCTGTGTATGTGGGCTGGCTGTTTGAAGGCGTAAGGAAGTGGTGCCTTTGCAGGCAAGGCTTTTTTCATTTTTTGGAAAACGCCCCGTGCACAGATGGCGTCGTCGCTGCTTCACTTTGTACATTTCTTTTTGGGCACAGGCTGTTCAACGGTGCTTTTCCGAGGATGGCCTGGTCTGTTTAACTTCCACAGATTCAGTAACACTCTTCACAGCTGATACTGGTTTTCTCTCGCTTAATTCTTTCTTGTATAAGTGCAGGCTCTTTGCTAAAATTTGTTCCACAAATCCTATTGACTGCAAGGCCTGAAATTTTGCTTTTGCTGGACCTGCTACAGCTGGCCAGAAGAGCAAGAGCTTGGGCTATTTCCGTGTAGATGCACTGCAGCAGCTTGTGCGTGGTTGTTAAATTACACTGCATGCAAAAGCACATTCAAGTGCAAACCAAGAACTGAAGCCACTTAGTGTTGATGGCTTATTTTCTAGAAGGTGAGAGGAAAACATGGTAGTAACAATACTGCCATACTGTGGTTAAGGAGCTCATTTGTACGTGACTGCTGTGGGCTAATTATCTTTTGTTTGTTCATTCACATGCGGAGTTCCTAATGCTTATGCAAACATTTTGTATCCTGCCTGAGGTCTGCTGCTATGCCTAGAGGAAAACCAAAGTAGCTGAAGGAATTATGTGCCAATAGAAATGTATTACTGCGTTGGGCATTTGTCTAACATTTGCGTCCTTAGTACTGAACGTTCCAGCATCAAAGTGATTCCATTAAAAATCAGCTTCTTGAATTTTGGTATGTTGATTATTCTTCTGGCATCAATGGTGCTGCTCTGTGTGTGTGCAGGCTGTACGAAGCTTTCCAAAAGTAGCGTGGCTGGCTAGGCTCCTGACATTTGGTAAGTCAACTGTGGAGCTGGCGCAGTATTTGCTGCCCCTGGCAAGCATAAAAATCATGACAGTACAGGATTAGCAGTTATTAGTCGCGGACTATCCTGTGTATTTTGTGTTTAATTACATGCAAGCAATCGGATCCAAATCTTGAGTGCTCAAAATTGACATTAATTTTTCGGTTCACCCAGTAACCATGGCCTTTTCATGCCCTCTATGGAGTGCGACGGCAAGAAACATTTGTGTTGAAATCTTGATGGCAGGCATGGACCTGGTGCTTAGCATGTATAGCACACAAAGATGAGCTGTTCCTTCCAAGTGACACTTTTTGTAGTATTGAGGTTATTTGTCCTCTGTTTTGTTCAGACTCGCCTTTTTTTTCAATCTTAAGTAGCGGGTATGTTTTCTGCAGGCAATAAAATGCTTAATAATTTAATTGAAGCCATTTCTTTTTTTCTTTTGCACTAAAAACAGCGCCTGCCCTGAAAACGAACCACATTGCTTTTTTTTTAAACATTTAGTGTGATTTTTACTTTGAAGTTCTACTTTGATGACATTAGGGGCGTAGCCAGGGGGGGGGGGGGGCGGGGGGGATTATGGGGCTTCAGCATCCCCCACCCCCCGCCCCCGAAATTTTTTCGAACTGTCACGCACCGCTGACCAAAACAATTACAGGCGCGGGAAGTAATTCTGGATTTTGTCACCTACAATGTCTTTCTCAGACTAGAAAAGACATTGTGGCACGACCATTGCTAACTCTGGTGGGATTTCGTGGCAACGCCCATACACCTGGAGTCACGTAACGCAAGCATCAGTTAGCATCCTGATCAAAATTACCATGCGAATACGAAAATTTTGAGATCAATAACCTATCTTAATTGACTTTGCTTATTGAAAGCCTTGCCCACGCGGCGTTTTCCAACATACACACTCGGATGTCGGTTATTTTAACTTGCTGCACCATTCGTGGCCATCGTTTGTCCTTCTCTTTCCTTTTTAGCTAACTGCTTTTACTTTTCTTTGAACCAAAAGAATACCCTTCTGTAATTATGGGTGCAGAATAATTGTCGTCGAGTAGGACGGCAATAGATGACCGGTGACAGCTGCTGCTATGCAGTACACTGGAACGAAGGACTGCGTTGATGAGATTTTTTCTTGGCCGTTGCATATGTACAAAAATGTAAAGGTTCTTGAACGACAAAGATTCGTTAAAATATTTGTCCTCTACTTGCTAATTTTATGGCCTTTACGTTTTTCATATTATCGGCATGCACTGCTTTGCTGGTTTCGGACTGATATAGTTCTAGACTTCGTGTGACATTTTTTTACTTATTAAATACGCAAAAACATGGAAGATTGGTATCGGTTATGTCTGCCACGATTTTTAAGACAATCGAATACACTATTTTATTTAGAAAATACATATGTCACTTGTCTAGACAGTTAGTAGCGTTAACTAATACACAATGGCATTGTCAATGGCAATGCAGTTATTGTTCTCGCGTTTTATCACTCCACAAATTCTATGAGGAGGCCGCTCTGCAACATGAGCCCCCCCAAAATTTCTGGCTACGTCACTGGATGACATTAAATTACCACAGTTTGCCCTCCCAAAGCTTTCACCTCACAGCAAGCATTGCAGGAGTATGTCACATTTGCACAATTCACTTATAGTTGCGTAGCACGAAAAGTGAAAGGCTCCTCACGAGCAGCCCATCTTGATATCTCACCAGCAGTAAGAACAGAGTGGAGAAAATACAGATGTCTTGCATGCTTGGGAGAAAAAATGTGTTTGTTGAGCGATGAGGGAAAAATCGTTGCTTTGATGTCTTCTCCCTCTTGCCTGACATTTGTCCTGTTGTCTGCAGACAACAGCACAATTTGCAGACAATATACCAAATATCACACAAGAGTGGCGGGAGACAGCATACCAAAAAGGTTTTTCGCATACCCTCAAGGCACACATTTTGTCTCCCCTGCAAATTTCTATTTACTTCGCAGTTCTTGTTCAGCTGGGGCTCTTCGTGAAGTTCCTTTCATTAAATAGCATCACAATACCACGGGTACAAAACGGCTAAAACCCACCCATACTGCTAGGTAAGACCTCATTTAGCCAACTACTAGCATTATATACCACAACGAGAGAACAGCTAAAACACGTCGTTACAGCTGATCAAGGTATGAGCTACATATTTACAAGGCGCCAAGGAAAACCTCTTATAGTGGACAGATACCGTTGCATTAGCCTAGACTATAGGTGATCTTCAAATTTTCGGACGGCTATATAAAATATTAGTTACACCTCTTTATTACGTGAAAACGCTTTGGTTTAGATGTCTTTTAGATTACTGCTAGCATTTTTCGTGTTAAGTGGTCAGAGCTGTTCAAAACAGTCAGAAAAGTTACAGAGCGCTAGTTTTGTGACTCTAAGCGCCTTAGAGACCTAACCAAAAGAGTAACATGGCGACTCATGGCTGGCATGCTTGTCGACTCTATGCATGCCGACAACGAGAAGAATATTTCCTTGGTGAAACAATACGGCTGCAGCTGCGGCCGTCCTCCCGTTGCACTATATGAGCTAAGGCTCTGCTGACCTCTTGTGCAGGCGAGTGCACACTAGCACATCGCTAATATTACCATCCGCCAAGAGATGGCGCGAAGATCCAGTCTTCCTAGTAGGCATTTTTGTGCAATGTTTGTCGGGTGCTCGCTTGGTAGCCCGTAGGTGCGTCTTTTAGACCGGTGGCTCGGCACGTCCTTTCGGCTCGAACCTGCCACTATACCATCATGCAAATTAATGTTCCGCACTACTACTCACAGATACTCACACTTATCCCGACTGCTTCGACGCTGTCTGAATTCAAAAGTTAATGGATGGGTGTGCGAATACAGGATGTACAGAGATTCGAACATCATCATATTCAATCCATCGATCGAAACACTGTTCACGTTCATGTCAGTGCATGTTCAAATTTATTCGAAACGAATCCAATATGCTCTCAAAATTTTCGAATAAGTTTCGACTAATTAAAATTGGGTGAATAAGGTACACCCTAGATTTTTCTTTTGACGGCACAAGAGCCACTGCGACACGGCCCACTGCGTTCTAACGATCGGTCGGCGCGGGATGGATCGTTCAGCGCCGCGACGCATTGCACTCAAGTCAAGATTCACCAACATGAGTTGTTGGGCAAGTTGGTTAATTGTAGTGTAAAGATGGGTGGCGCCATAGGGACAATCACATGAAAGAAGACGGGGCAAGCGCAAACTAACAACTGATTTGTTCAAGGATCAGATATTTAAATATATGCATGTCAGCTCAGGCTCACAAGGGTATCACAAGCACACAATGTAAAAAAAAATGTTTACGTCATCATGCCTCTTTCTTATATTGTCTGATTGATTTATCACTTATGCATTCTTGTCATTTCTGTCTGATGAAAAACGCTTCTAGAAGTTCCCGTGCTTTCTCATTTTTGCTCTTGCGTGGAATCTTAACTTGTTTGAGCAGAGGCATGCATTTGTGATCAAGGCAATGCGTGGCTAGGTGGCGCTGCTCCTTGTTTTCAATAGACCGCTCATGTTCACGAGTGCAAATATTGATGCAGCGGCCTTTCTGTCCTATGTAGACTTTAGCATATGTCAGGGGAATTAGATAAACAAATGCCAACTTGGCAGGCCAGATAGGAGTTGTGCTTAACGCCGCAGCCCAGTTGCTTCTTTTCGGTGGTGTGCTTTCTAATGCGAGCGCAAAGGTAACTCAGCTTGCGGGGTTCCGAGAAAACCAGTGGGACCCCACGCTTGTTTCCTACATTCTTAAGATTGTGAGCAGTCCTGTGGACATACGGAATTACAACTGTCCTGTCTGTTTTGATAGCTACTCCAGTGTTTGCGTTCTGAGCGGACTTTAAATTCTTTGCCAACGTTTGAATTACTGTCAGGACAATCAAATCAGGATAACCAGCCTCTTTCAACCTTGAAATTTGCATGTCGAAGCTAGTTTGCATGGCATGCGTACAGGACTGTTTTAAAGCCTTCTCGAGAATCTGTTTAGCAAAAGCCCTTTTAGTAGTTTTAGAGTGTGCGGAGTCGTAAGGTAATAGTTGTATCCTTGTGCGGGGGCATAAACGTCAACACACATGTTCATGAGAGAAGGTAAGCTTATGGTGCGGGAAATGGAGAATGTTATTGACTGGGAGAAGTGAGTCACCTTTGAGCTCGCATTAGAAGGCACACCATCGAAGAGAAGCAACGTGGCTGCGGGGTTAAGCACAAGAACTCCTATATTGCCTGCCAAGTTGGCGTTGTTTATCTGATTAACCTCACATGTGGCAAAGTATAAATAAAATAGACAGGCCGCTGGAACAATATTCGCACTCCTGAACATGAGCGGTCTGTTGAAAACAAGGAGCAGCGTCATCTAGCCATGCATTGCCTTGATCACAAATGCATGTCAGTGCTCAAACAAGTTAACATTCTGCGCAAGAGCAAAAATGAGAAAGCATGGGAACTTCTACAAGCGTTTTTCATCAAACAGAAAGGACAAGAATGCATAAGTGATAAATCAATCAGACTATATCAGATAAATCAATCAGTCTTCCTTGAAAGAATGATGACGTAAACCCTTTTTTTTTACATTGTGTGCTTATGATACGCTTGTGCGCCTGTTCGTACATGCATCTATTTAAATGTCTGTTTCTTGAATAAACCAGTTGTGAGCTTTTGCTTGTCTCGCCGTCTTTCATGTGATTGTCCCTTTTGCGCAACCCATCTTTACGCTCAAGACGAGGTGTTCATAATGCTCGCACATGGCGATGTGTCAAGACGCAGGCACGTTCAAGAAACTGTATTCATGCGCGAGCTGAGTGGCCATGGCTCACATGTAGCTCTTGTCCCTGTCATCCACTGAGATGTGGCGCTAGATAATCCGCTAGCATCAACAGGAAGAAAATATAATTTCGCTATGCGTCTGAAATGGCAGCTATAACTATACCTTCATATAAATTACAGCGCTGTACAGCAGCGCCGCCGCCATGGCGCTGCGCTCTTCCGTAGAATGATTCCGTTTGTATAAATATTCGTATAAGTGCATGAATGCTGAGAGCATTTGGTTCGTTTGCGATTGTGTTTTATAACTATGATATAGTTATATAAGTTTTATATATTAGATTTAGTTTAGTTTTATATTAAGTTTTTTATCAAGTTTTATAACTTGATATAGTTTAGCAACAGTATTAGCATTCGATTAGGCAGTGCTTCGGCATGGTTCGTATAACTAAGAAACTATTAATTTGGTTTTAAAAACGTACTATTCACACCCCTATTTCATGGCCATATAGTTGTCGCAATTTCTCCTCCCACTGACCATTCTGAGCGCACAATCCAAAAGCTTTCTCACTTCAACAACTGTAAGTGCGCTGCTGCTGCATGTACTGTAGTTTATCGCTGTTATTAATTGATTTACTGTAATCCCACTTTTTATAAGGTTATGTAAAGATGCCTCCCCGCATTCTTCAATCCTCTGCTCTCTTTTTATAAGATGTGCACATATTTCGCAATAAAGCATCCAATTTTTTTCGGGGTTTTCGGTTTATTTTTTTTATCCTTGGAGTTCAGTTCGCTACTTTGGGACGCAACATACTTCTCGTGACCACAGAAAAAGTATATCTTATTATACCCTTTTTCAAGCGAATCTATATCTTTATTTCCATCTTGTGCTGTATTTCTGTTTACAGTCTTCTCGCCAGCTTGAGCGATCGCCTGAAACGCAGAGCAATCCTTTCTTCAGGAAGCAGTGCATTATCCACGCTAATTTCAATGAGTTAGTATCATTTAAATCGTCGGTGCCTAGCATCAAGAGCAAGGACCCCTTTAAAGAAGTCGTAACGGAAGTGTACGTGGGAAAGAGTATGAATTGTTATCGCAGAAAAAAAAATACTGGCATTTTTCTTCTGTTTCTAGGCCGCTACTCGTTTTTCACGCGTTACTCGGTCTTTTCCCCGCTACTCGGCGCATTTGGTGCACGATTCAAAGCTGCAGCAGTTTTCATGCCGCAAAGTTTTTTTAGTTAGCCTAGATGTGTCCATGCGTTGCCAGAAAACAGTATGATGCCCTTTAGGAGGATTTACGCTCATTATAGAGTAACTGGCACCCACACCTTTTGATCTGTTTTCGTCACTGAATTTCTAGCTCAGTTTCGAGGGAAGGCTGCCAAGCTCGAAGAATGGGTCGGCTCCCAAAAGATTTCGAAACTGTACTGTACTTTTCCTATGGCTTGAGTAAAAGCTTTTTCATTTAGAAGAAAGATACGTGTCGTTCCTCCACTTGTAAAAAAGGCTTATCAAAAGCACCCTATCTCCTATAGAAAATATCTCCCTATTGTAGGTATTGGTACATGCTCTGTGCTATTTCTTAAGCAGCGCATTGTGCCATGGTTAAAAAATATTTCAAAGTTAGCGTGAAATGATCATGTACCGAAATCGAGTTCTCTGATAGGTGCTTTTAGTGTCAGTTCAGAACTGAAAAATTGAAGTTGCACTCCACCGAACGGATAGTACAGTTGACGAGGCGGAAATTTGGGATAGTTAAATGTGGTGGTTTGAATTCATCTTTAGACACAGGACAAAAAGAACACTAGATGCTGGAGACCGATACTAACCGGGTACTATCAGGTGTCATACTTCGGCTATTTCCTGAAATCCCGAGATAGAAACTTCGATTGCAATCGCCTGAAGCAAGCTGGCAAAGATGCAGAATCTACTGGGGCAGTTCTATGCTCTTCCGAGAGCTACATAGCTCACAGTCTTATGACAGTCGCCATTAGAAATGTTTCATGAAACAACAATATAGTTGAATTGACTGCTTTAGAGCGTTTTTAAATGTATGCACTCATGTTCCTGATTGATTACTCGCTATGTGTCGCATACTGTCGGGCTTATTGGTGGGGCATCGTCCCCGGTGTCAGCGAACCATTATAAATATGTTATTTCTTTCGGTCCAACGTTTATACACTGTTTTAATGAAACGTCGGAAAGTTAGCTTTTCTTTATTTGATTAAACATTAGCACGGAAATTAGATAGCATAACGGTGTAAACGAAATAATGGATAGAAAAAAGGAATAGCTATTCTCCTTGGAAGCGCCTATATATAGAAACCCACATATCTGATATCTCGTTTCTACGGAGTAAAGTTTTCCTAGCAAGGGATACGATGAACCATAAATGGACCCCACTGAGCATTTCGTGTTGAGTATTTCAATTAGAAACGCCGCTCAGCACTCCAGTATCCATTCGGTACAGCAAACTGAAATTAGTGCGCATAACCCTCTCTGTCGAGCTCCACGCAAAACACGGAAAAAAAACCTTCCTGCCTGTAGCGGGGCCCGCACGGAGAGTTTTTAGCGCTATGCTCTTCTGGGCTTTTCTAACACCATGGCTTGGACGCAAAAAAAAGCTTTGATGCGGCGCTACAGCTTTCGCCGATACTCTGACGCGTGCGCTGCTCTGCTGAACAATGCCACGCAACATGGTGCGCACGGCCCGCAGCGCCTTGACAGTCCCACCCTTTTCCAATCGAGTTGCCCGCTTGGCAGTGTGGTGCGCCTTACGTTATCAGCGCACCGCCCATTTCACAACCAGCGGCTCTCGCTTGGCGTGTTGAAGGCTCCCTCAATACAGACCGTCGGCCGACAAATTCCGTACGCTTTATGGAAGCGCGTTGACATTCAAGAGGTCCGGACAATGTGACGTACTGTTGCCACGAAGCAACGGCCGTAACGCAAGAGTCCCGAGTCCCGGCCCTTCTATTTCTTTATAACGTTGTTCAGCTGGATGCAAATTTCGCTAACACTGTAAAGAAACCCTGCAAGTCAGGAGCCTCCAATGGTGCGAGCACACAGCTTCAAAAACACTGCGAGGTGCCAGGGGCAACGAAGGGGACATCAATGCACTACAGTGCAGCCCAATAAATGCATGTCAACTTCAAACTGACCCAATCGGATGAACATGCAGAATGAATAGAAGCAAAATTTGTTATAAAAATTCGGCGCTATGAATCTAACCCAAGGCAGGCACATACCTCAGTCCTAGCGACAAAATAATGTTAGCATTCTTACTGCAGGAACTGTAGGAAAAGGTAGAAGAGAGAGCACTTGAAATATGGTTGGGTTATTTTGGCTTAACAATTTCAATCTGATATTTTGAATAAAAACTTAACTTTAGATTCTGTTTAGTTTGAAGGCTAAAGTAATGCTGTGAATTTAACATAAACGTCACGCTCTAATTTTCAATGTCAACGGAATGTTTCAGTGTAATTTTAACGTTACTTCAGTTTACAGACCATTTATATTGTATTATTCCAATGCTTGCTGTATCATAGAACTTAGGCAAAATGTACGATTTCAAATACGAAGAACACGAAAACCCGGGACAAGAGCGTTCGCTGCGTCATTCTTCCGCCGTTTTTGTCTGCTTGGTGTTCGGGCTTCCATATTTTGCTGTAATAGCTTTGATGTCAATGTTGCATTTCAGCTTCTTTCAGACTTCTTCACTGGATGCAGCCCCTATCATGCGAGACAACAGGACTTCTTCAAGAAGTACGAACAAGAAATATGATGCCTGATTTCGGTTTTGAAACCCTGTAATTTCGATTCGGTTGCCATTGTGCTCATCTCATTTCTTCTTTCACGGTGTCGCTTTTTTTTTCTACGATAACTGGCGACATGGAGCGGACGTCCACATTCATTTATTATGTAACTTGCCTGAATTCGTTTTCAGGGCCGAAGCATGCCCCGGTCCAAGAAATGTGGAAGAACTCCCCTAGTCTGCCCACTGAAAATCATAACGAGAATTTCGTTTCGAATGTCCGGTTCTTTCCATTTATTTTTTTATGGCCGTTTGAAGTAGTCGGTGGGGGCGCAGCAACAATTTTAAAGGCCAGATTTTGAAGCGAGGACGAAGGGCCTGCCATGATGATTACATTGTTGGTGTAGAATCTCTCCGGACTTTCTAGTTTTTAAAACTTACAGGATAAATATTCTCTCCATTGAGTTACACGGTGTTCGCTCTGGCAGCCAAAAAAGAAAAGATGACGCTAGTTGCTAATATGCGGTAAGGTCCAGCAAAGCTGAAAGTTGTATGTGAAGGCAGAAACGGCAGAAGGCAGCTCAGCGACCGATAATCATGCCGCAGTTCTCTTCACGAAAGAGGAAACTGACAAAAATGAGAAAAAAAAATTCCGTGATATGTGCATAGCATTATTTAGAACCTTATTGAAAAGAAACTGTAAATTGCGGCAAAGATAGAAATCTGCAATATAAAATTAAGCCGTTTGAATAGAATGGTCACTCCCCGCTTATATTATATGTCTGCCCTGTAGAGTGTGATTAAAAAATTGCAGTTCCTTGCCATATCATTGCAAGGAACACCGGCGACTGCCGAGGCGCGTAAGCTCTGCTGAGCCCTTTACCGTACCCTCTGCTGTAAGCTCTGGTTGCACAAAGCCTACACACAGTTACACAGGCAAAACGCAATATCCATCACTACTTGAAATTTATGACCGCACAGCAAATATAATAGGCTCATGATAACCAAAGTGTAGATCTAAATTTAGAGAATCATCACCTTTTCCCAACGCAAAGTCACCGATGAGCGATAGATTAATTGTTCCTGGTTGGTTTTTAATCCAAACTCGCTACCTTCGTGGGAGCGTTTTCTACGTCATTCGAAGACTCGGAACCGAATTCCGACCGCGGCGGCCGCGTTTAAATGGATGCGAAATGTAAAAGACGCCCGTGTTGCTGTGCGATGCCAATGCATGTCAAGGGACCACAGGTGGTCGAAAGTAATCCTGAGGCCTCCATTACGGCACCTACTTTCTTATCTTCAATCTTTCACTCTCTCCGCCCCGCCGCGGTGGCTCGGTGGTTACGTCGCTCGGCTGCTGACCCGAAAGACGCGGGTTCGATCCCGGCCGCGGCGGCTGAATTTCAATTAAGGCGAAATTCTAGAGGCTCGTGTGCTGTGCGATGTCGGTGCACGTTAAAGAACCCCAGGTGGTCGAAATTGCCGGAGCCCTTCACTACAGCGTCTCTCATAGCCTCAGTCGCTTTGGGACGTTAAACCCCAATAAACCAAACCAAACCTTTCACTCTCTCCTTCTTCCCTTCTTTACGTTGCGGGTTGTGGGTGGGTTGCTTCCACCGAGAGTGAGACAATCGCGGCGCCTTTCCTTTCCTCACAAGTTCTCATAACGCCTCATATCGGCTCTACGCTTCGGGAGTCCCGGACATAGACACGCGAACACTAGCGCACCCGCTGTGTTTCCCCTCCACTAAAGGCGGTCGCCGTAAAAGGCATCAGGTATGTAGCTTAGGAGCCAGCGTCACCTGTATAGTGAAAGTGCACCTGGCGTCTTTTCCATTTATTTTTTTAATCTAGAGGGGTGCTCTAAGCAGCCTTCCAAGTTGGCTGTTCATTCTAAGACCCTTATGGCACCCCCCCCCCTCCTCCTCTAAAAACTCCCTAGTGTTTTGACTCTGCAATGAGATTGTCCGAGATTTTCATTTTATTGAGATATGCATCTATAGTATATATATATATATATATATATATATATATAAGTCGCGGCGTGACGCGTGCATGCACTAGTATTGGGAAAGAGCTTTTGGAGGAAGGAGGGGAAGCCTTCAGCTTCACAATACAACGAGCTTAGTTGGCGGCGAGCAGGCGAAGCGAGTGGACGTCTTCGAGCGTGTACCCATGTTTCGTCGCTGCGTCGAGGAAACCATGGAGCGATCGTTGGAACAGCGCTACGCGGTGAAGCTTTGCAATAAACTGAGTAAGTCACCTACCGAGTCAATCAACGTGATCAAGACAGCATGTGGGAACGATGCGATGTCCAGATTGCGTTTTCTAATGGCACAAAGCATTTACAAACGGTTGTGTCGACGTTCACGACGAGCAACGGTCCGGGCACCCGTCGATGACGGTTACGGACGGTGACGTTGACTGTGTGGTCCTGAACGTCTTCACGGCCATTTGTAAATGCTTTGTGCCATTGGAACCCTTGTGATCTGGAAATTGCATCATTACCACGTGCTGTAAAATGTCTCCTTCGGTGATTTATTCACTTTATTGCAAAGCTTCACCGCGCCGTGCTGTTCCATGTTTTCCTCGACGCAGAGAAGAAACAGGGGTACACGTTTGAACACCCGTGTACTGTGCGATGTCAGTGCACGTTAAAGATCCCCAGGTGGTCGAAATTTCCGGAGCCCTCCACTACGGCGTCTCTCATAGCCTTAGTCGCTTTGGGATGTTTAACCCCATAAACCAACCAACATACGTTTGAACACGTCCACTCGCTTGACCTGGTCGAAGCCAACTGAGGGCTTTGCATTGTGAAGCTGAATGTTCCCCCTCCTTTCCCCATAAGCGGCTTTCCGATCTAGCGCATGCACGCGCCACACCGCGACTTGTCGCATTACTTTCAGGACAGACCCTACATATATATATATATATATATATATATATATATATATATATATATATATATATATATATATATATATATATATATATATATATATATAAATGCGAAATTGAGAAACGGTTCTTTTAAGTAAACATTTATTGGGAGTCGACGTCTCGGCCTGTCTTTTTCTAGCAACCAAGTACGTTTATCTTATTGTGCTATATATATATATATATATATATATATATATATATATATATAGCACAATAAGATAAACGTACTTGGTATATATATATATATATACATACATACATATATATATATATATATATATATATATATATATATATATATATATATATATATATATATATATATATATATATATATATATATGGATTGCGAGAGCATGAAGTGCTTGACTGCTTAAAAGAATATATAGCGAAGTATAGTCTATCTGGCTCCACGTTTCGATCGGAGGACCGATCTTTTTCAAGGGACTCATGAAAAAGAACGGTTCTCCGATCGAAACGTCGAGTGAAATAAAAATGCATATATACCCATATAAGTTGCCATAAGAAGTTGTCGGGCATAGAATCCCGTCGCACAGAGTACAGAGAGAAGTAATAGAGTAGGGGCTGTTGGACGTACGCCTGGAAAGTTTTTGCTTACATTCATGGGAATAATCACACTTAAGAAGTTTGTCGTTATTGAAGCTGACAAATTGAAGAACTTTTGGTCGATGCGAAAAAAAGGTGCCTTATGGACGTACAAGCCACAAAAAACGCTAGAAAAGTGAATACGCACATTTAGCAGCCTGCATTCGTCATCAGATCATTAATTGTTGATTTGTGGCTGTCACTGTTTAAGTACATAAAAGCAGCATCTTCAAAACGTCTCAATCGTACTATATACGTATCAGTCAATTGTTTGGCACAGAAACGAGATCAAGATAAACCAGTTTACTTCAGAAACCAGCAAGGGTGCAGAAGAGGCAGTGTCTTTATTCGGCGTACCTAGCTCGAGCTGACAAAAAAAAAACAATTGCATAGTCCAAAGCAGAAAACGAGCGATGAGATAACATGTCTTCATCAATGGCGACAATGCTTCATTTCCGACACAGCGACGAATATAGCGCGTCACAGAACGCACGGTCCAAAGGTTAACGAGCCGAACTCGGGAGAGTGCTTTCGTTTGACGTAGGAAAGCAATCTCCTTCACTAATAGTTCTTCTTGTGGATGGCAAAACTGTTTCAGAAGTCGACTAGAAGATCAAAATGATGCTCACTTACCAAATAATAAACCACTTCACTACAACGCGTAACGAGTCTCTTTCTACGCACCATGCAACTCGTGGAAAGGCGAGAGGTCACTATCCTCCGAAACAGCGACGCGTCCTGGGAATCCCACTCGCAATGCTCGCTCGGTGACCCAAACAATGAATGCGCCACGGAAGGCAGCATATTTCGGCCCTACCTAGGTTGTTTATCAAGCGCACCTCTCTCGCGAAGGCTTCCCCTCGCCCCCTTTCATGCCTTATCGTAACAAGCTGTTTTGCCTCCTCTTATCTTCCCAGCAAGTCCGACTGAGGGGCAGGCCAAAAGCGAGGAGTGCGTTTTGATGCCCCGTCCAGCGCGTCGAGTGAGGCACGAGGCGCACGTCGCTGCGCACATAGCTCGCGGTCGTGGGTGTTGCCCAGGTGTGGGGTACCCGTCTTGTGTGCGCAGGAGGCGTTTTGTGGCTGTACAGGCAAAACGTCGGACAAGGCAGGAAACTGAATCACCCTTAGTCGTACGTCCTCTCTCTGACTTCGCAAAGCCGACCGGAAAATCTTCATCGACTGGGAATAATTATTTCACTCACAAAGCCCAGTAATCCAAATGGTTCCCTTGCTGACACTGCGTTTTCTATCAGTGATGTTTTCAAAGTTTGCAAGGGTATTTATCGTGACTCACTCCCGAGTCATAAAAACAGAACTGCCACCTTCGCGCTCCCTCCTCCTCCATATGTTTTTTGATCTTTCTCATTTATGACTTCACTATGGTACGCAAATTCATGTGGTACTCTATATATGCTACATTTCCTTACTACTGAACCTTACAACGTTAATAATTTAATCACAGAAAACCAGAACTTCCCAATTTAGCAGAATGCTGAATAAAGCTTACGGAAGGGCTCACAACGAATACGCTTTCGGATGAAAACTGCAGACATATAGTTAATGGAGACTACAAAAAACAAATACTCTATAATTCCATAGAAGGTGCGACTATCTAAAATCAAAAGAGCAAAAACTATACGCGAATCCTAGAACTATGCTAAAAACCTTGTAATCTAAGGTAATATGGCACAAAATATTATTGTCTCGTAGGTAAACGTCTGTACTTTATGACCATGTATGTTTTTTACTTCTTTCATGCTATTTAAATTGCCACTATATTGCAATGTGTGAAAACAATATTGAAGATAAAAATGGCGCTGTATTTCGTTGAATTTTAAGAACTGGCTTATGGCACCCTTCTCGTGAGCAGATAAAAAATTCTGTTTGTTCAAAAAAGAAGCGAATAACTATATTGGGGACGACATATCTTTAAACCGAACAGAGGAGGTGAGCTCAAATTTCTACGTTATCAAAGTGTACTTACAAAAAATACAGTTCTGATTGTAGTGTGAAAGAAGCACTGCACAAAATTTCCGAGTCTTTTAAGTTCGTTCAGTGCGACGACGTGGTCTCCAGCTTAGTATTCAGTGCTGAACGCAAGGGCTGCTACAAATATGGGAAGTATTTAGCTTAATACGTTTATTTATCCCAAAGAGAAAATTGTTATTCCATGTCTTAAAGAGACAGTGAGGTCAACTCGATCGAATTACTGTTCTGAGCTAAAATTGATTGGTATTTCTGGCTTTCTAGACCAATGTCTGGCCGGAAAAGACATATTTATTGAAGAAAAAATGGATTAAGAAACCTTTTCTTTTGTTGATTCAGACTTGCGACGCCTTTGCCGAAAACAACGGGTTTCCACCGTCATGAAGTTAGTGGTGGATTAGCGTAGCCTCTGGGAACCCCGTCCTGAAAATCGATGTGCATGCAATCATTTTCCTTGCGAAAAAGGCCGGGGATGGCGACACATGTATTTCGTGTTGTTGTTTTTTTGCTTTCTCTAGCTTAAACATGCTCCCTTTTTTGGGTGGGGGGAAGCGTGGTCCTTTTGTGATTACAACAGGATACTCTATCGGCACAAGCCGACTTCCATGTTTACTGAGTGGTACTTGGTTAATATAGAACACCTTCCCAAAGCATTGCTAGGCTTCTTTTTTTTTTTTGCAGAAATAGAGGAAGGAATCGAAAATTGGTTTTTGAGGAAAGGAAAGGTGAAGTAATTGTCTCACATTTTTCGCTGGACGCCCGAATCATGCCGCAAGCGATGGGAGGAAGGTGGGAGTGAAAGAAGAAAGAGCGAAATAGGTGCGGTAGTGGAGTGTTCCGGAATAATTTAGACACCCTGGTGATCTCTAACTTACACTGACATCGCACAGCACACGGGGGCCAGCCGCCGCGGCTGGGATCGAACCCGGCAACTCCGGAATCCCAACACCGAAAATTACACGCAGACCAAAAGTTACCTTTTTTCCGCCTCCTTGACACGTGGGCTTCTAAGGCATCTAAGGCAGTGCATCCTCAAATACTAGGACTAGGTGTTTTATGTCGCGCCACGCAGTTAGCGGTGGGCGTATACCTTCTTTTTCGAAAAGTAACCAGGCAACGGGGTTTCTAAGCCGTATACTGGAATTCACTTCAAGAGTCATCCTGTGAAATGCGGTAATATCAGGCGACACAATTTATGGATTGCATTTACGCAGCTGTGTTGCTATGCGTGGAGCTGCCATAAAGCAGTGCGAAGTTTCCCGTTTTATCCCAAGCCAAATGTGTTCTGAGCGTTCCCAAGCCAAATGTGTTCTGATGAAACATAGGGTTTCATCATCATCATCATCAGCCTGACTACAACAACTGCAGGACAAAGGCCTCTAACATATCTCTTCAAATAACCTTGTCTTTTGCCAGCTGCGGCCCCCCAATCCCCGCAAACGTCTTAATCTCATCCACCCACATAACTTTCTGTCGCCCTTTGCTACGCTTTCTTCTTTTGGGATCCAATCCGTTGCCTTTAAAGACAGTCGGTTATCCTGCCTTCGCATTAGACGCCCTGCCCAAGCCCATTTCTTCTTGATTTTGGTAAGAATGTCATTTACTTGCGTTCGTTCCCTGAACCACTCCGCTCTCTTACTGTCTCTTAGCGTTACACCTGTCATTTTCCTTTCCATAGCTCGCGGTGTTGTCGTCAATTAAAGTTGAAGCCTTTTCGTTCGCCCCCACGTTTCTGCGCTATAGGTGAGCACCGGTAAAATACAGGTGTTATATACATTTTTTTTGTGGAATATTGCTAAACTACCTCTCATAATCTGAGAGAGCCTGCCAAATGCGCTCCTTCCTATTCTTATTCTTCTAGTTATTTCACTCTCGTGGTCCATATCTGCGGTCACTACGTACCCTAAGTAGACGTATTCCGTGACCATTTTCTGCTCCCCGCTACTAATTGTAAACGGCTGTCTCTTGCCGTTTCTATTGAACACCACTTCAATTTCTGGATATTAATTTTGGACTCACCGTTCTGCTTTGCCTTCGAGAGTCATTTATCATGCTTGGCAACCTATCCCCTGAATGACTTAGTAAGGAAATTTAGTTAATGAATGGCAGGTTACTAAGGTAATCTCCATTAATTATTATCCCCAACTGTTCCCAGTCCAGGCCTCTGAATGCATCCGGTAAACAAACAGTGAATAGGAATATAGAGATCGTGTCTCCCTGGCTCACAACCACCCTTATTCAAATTTTATTGCTGACTTCAAGGAGGACTACGGTGGCTCTGCCCGTGTTATAAACATTTTCCAGTATTTTTACATAATGCTTATCTACACCCTAATCCTGTAATGCCCTCATGACGGAGTCAGATGCCTTATCGTAATATATGACGTCTACATGTGTGGTTTGGTTATATTCTGCGCACTCCTCTAACAACTGACTGACAGCGTGATAATTGTGTACTGACGACTAGCCTTTACAAAAGCCTGCCTAGTCATTTGATTTATTGATGACTAATGTTCTCCTGATTTCATTAGCGATTAATTTTGTAGATACTGTGCAGCAACAGACACTAAGCTGATCGGTCTGTAATTTTTCAAGCCCTTGACGTCTCCTTTCTTAATATAAAATACCGAGTAAATGCCCACTTAAAATTTCAAGATAATCATTACCCTGCTTTACAACCCTGGATAATTCCAACCTCCACAGTACTGTTATTTAAATCATAGGCATTACATTCTTACGCACGGATTGTGCCATCTCAGCTGGCTAGCGCTCGTGTCGACGCGGGTGTAAAGCGGGACAGTAGGCGACGCGCATACGTGAGAGCGGTGACCCAAGCTCGTAAAAAAGAGACTGCGCCGTCTCGCAGAGCACCATAAACAGGAAGGTGAGAGCGCGAAGTTCACTCTGACAAGACGCGCATGCTAGGATAACCGGGATAAGACGCGTGGATCGACGCTCAGTGCGGAGCTCCAAAGTGCGGACTGCGCAGCTTATCGGGACAGTCAGAATTACGCAAAGCTGCATGATCTGCAAATGGCATAGAGACGGCTTCGAAAAGGCGTTCTTCGAGCCTATGCTCCTCGTAATACGGTAAGCGCAGTAGAGTGCATCAAGACGAAATTGAGCACAACAGACTGGAATAAATTTCAGCACAACACAATGAACACAGCACGATACACCAGTAGAGAGAACAAATGAATAATTATGTGTGCTCCAGAATTCGGCTTTGGAGTATGAACTTCGCCTCTAGAAATAGACTCACACAGACTCAGTCGGGGAGAAGGCATTGCATGTGCAATGGAACTAGATAACCGGGTGATTTTAGAGCGCTGCTCATAGGCGCCCGTTCATGGATTCCGCGCCGTAGTCGTCGTTGTCGGCGTAGTCGATGTAGTCGGCGTAACATGTCACCTCGCAACCGTGGCAGGTAGCAGCAGAGCGAAACGCCACCTGCCACAGCGAGAGCGGAGGAATGGACAACCGGAAAGTGTCTGCCACAGGAAGATCCCCGAGGATCAGATCAAGGAATTGCAAGTTCCTTCATCTGACCCTGCATTTCATTGTCCAACATGTGTGCTGGTTTTGCAATCCAAAAACGCCCTGTCTCGTTTTGTGCATGTGTGGGTTACAGAGCGTCAGGTGATCAAAATAAATCCAGAGCCCTCTGAACTATGGTGTCCCGTTACAGAGCACGTGGCGTAAATGCTGCTTGTTACATGCAGTCACGCGTGAGGGTCTCAGCGGAGATGATGCTCTATTTTAAAGATGAGCAATCGGCGTCACAAATATCAAATGCGCAATAGTGCATGGCTTGGCATAGTGACACCAGGGGGATAAATGAAATGACTGAGAAAAACAAAAAAACAAACAATGAAAAGGGGACATTTATTCAAAGAACATGACATATGTACATTGGTGAAGTGCAATGATCGCTAGAATGGCGCGACGGTAGTTTCCGAAGCGGTTCTGAACAACAAATGATCCTGAATTGTGTGCCAGCGCTTTTGTTCTTTAAGGCATACAACTGGCTCCGATGCTTACCATTCGTTTGGTTCTCCCTTAGAAAGGCTTAAATTTAGCTTGTAAGGCACCTGACAAATTTTTGAAACTGAGCGAAGAGTTTGTCATGACAAGCGGCGAGCATCACTTGAAGAACTCAGCGACTTACTGTGGATAAATCGACGGTGCAACATGCTTGAAATTCATTGTAAAAACACGTGCATGACAAGCTAAACGTAAGGCAGAATCTCCTGCGTAGTCTTAGGGAAGTAGCGCCTAAAATAAAAAACGGAAAAGAGTGACAGAGGTGGAATCTATTTAGCGAGCCCAAGGACGCCGAACTACAACATCGGGCGCACAAACGTTCAGGTGAAAAACAGCCGCACATACGATGTGTGGTATTTGAAGGCGCTTCGTCCTAAAGATATAAGATGGGAGCACAAACGCAATAATATTGCGAAAAGGAATAATAACCCCATATACGGCAACCAAAATGAAGCGTTGTAGGATAACACGCTTGCGTGTGAGGCGAGTAAGTCGAGGGCGATAATGAACTGGACGCTCTCGGTGGCATTACAGGAGACGTTTATGAAATGCACTGAGATTTCCCTGAAAGAGCAGGTGCTTTTCGCTTCCCTGCGCCAGTGTGACATATACTAAGCGCGAGCGCCGCCGAAACAGGCTCTTGGATTCTATAGAGGTGCAGATGAGGATTCCCCACGTATACGCTGGCTTTCACAACAGCTGTTTTATAGCGACAGCGACTTTGTCCGTATTCTCGCCGTTTCGCTGTGGCCAGCGGCCACACCGTGAGCTGAGCCGTTGCTTAGCAACCGCCGCAGTTGGCAGCGCCACTTGCCGCGCCATCTGTCATGACGTCAGAGGAGGAGCCGGTGAAACCGCGTTGCAACAACAGAGGAGGAGCCGGCGTTGCATCTTATATACAGAAGGGGCCGCTCGGTGGGATTCATTGCCAGATATGAAAAGTGAGTCGGAGAGACTGAAAGAAGCCAGGGTTCGTCGTCGGAACGAAACCAAGAGGAGGCAGCGAGCCGAGGAGACAGAGGAAGAACGAGTCGCACGCCTCGAGAAGCGTCGTAAGCACGAAGCAGCCTGGCGAGTGGATTCAGATGAGGGTGGTTCGTCGTTTAGTTCGGCATCTCGTGCCAGGCCAAGGGATCAACGACGGAATTAAACCAGGAGGAGGCAACGAGCTCCAGGGACAGAAGAAGAACATGCTCAGCGTATCGAACACAACACTGAGACTTACCAAGCTAAACGATAAAGATGTAACCGTAGAGATAACCACGCTAAAAATAAAATTAACCGTACCTCTCGCTACGCACATCCAGGCATAACTGAGTTAAGCGACCGGCAATTAATTTTTTTTTTACTGCATCTTGAGAATGCGCAGGTACGAGAAAACAAAAGCTGCTGCAACATTTGGCCGCAGTTCTGGGGTCAATGGATGCCTTTATAGGCACTGCACAATAAGAGTGTTGGGGACGCATAATATTTCCATCGTCCTTGTGTCTTTATACGGACCAGACATGGATAGCTTCAGGGCCGCAAATTGGTTTTGGTATGAGCACTTTCGGCGTTCACCGCGCCAAAATTGCGAGACTTTGCCACAAAGACACGATGAACCTGCTTTGACTGGCGGTCCCAGAGCTTGGCTCAGCGGGAAGCTCGTGAGAGTAGCTGATGATATTTGTGCCTAAGCTAAGAGGCAATAAAATGCTGATTAACTAATCACAAAAATTCTTAGCGACGAGTGAGAATGCATACTCTGAATTCAATTTTTCATACAATGCCCGTCACAGACGCGGGGCAAACGTTAGATAAAGCGAATGTGACAACACTTATGAGGATGGGATGGTGCGGAGCCGACGAAAGCAAATATACTTTCTTCCTATCGCTGAATTCCTCAACGTGGGGTGCGCCAACTGTTGAGCCATGGCCCCGACGAAACGCCTGCGGCAAGTGATTCTACAAGTTTAAATAAACCTGATTAAAGGCGTTATTCTTCCAACATACTTACGTCAGACATCGTTGAATTGCATTATCTAGGTGCCTTCTATCCATGTGAAAGTAACAATGCTGCAGTGGCAATACTGCTACCTATATTAATAGCACTCTTAAATGCTTGGCATTCTTGCTGTGCAAGTAGGGATTCTTGCAACATCTGGCGTTATGCTTCGTTACTAGTCAGTTATGATCATTCAATGTCCTTCGATTCCTCCTCCCGTCTACGGAAAATCCCATTGCTCGTAATCACGAAAAAGCTGTGCTTCTTCTCTTCCATCAAGACGCCATCGGCCTGTTTTTGGTCGATGTCCTGGGAAGGCTTTCTCCGCGCGTTGAACAAAAACCGGTCGATGTGGCCCAGTGGTGCTTCGCACGAAATTGACAGCAGGTAACCCAGGAAGTAGCTCCACAGCAGAACGCTGAAGAATTGTGTCACCTGGGCAGAGAAATGTTTTCACGAACATTCTTAGAAACACATGTGCACCTCTGCAGATTCAAAATTAATTCTAAATGTTTGCTGGACTCAGTGCTCGTGCCTTTCGTACTTGCAAAAGCTCGTTGGATTTGCGAATAGAAAAGTGTTTTAGCGAGAGAGGCGCCGTGAGAACACAATTAAAAAAAAGGAAGAACCAGTTTCAGCGCACATGCGAATTAAACTTGATAAGTGCAGATAAAATGAGAGCATGGAATGCAAGTACGTTAAAGATCTGATCCGGTAAGTCTGAAACACTGTCCTTTCAATAATTTAGAGCAGCCCACTGTTCGTGCTTTCTTTATTTATTATAATGCGAAACGTTATGACTGTTATTTCTGGCTGCGTCATGTTAACTAGCACGAATAAAACACCGGACAGAGACAACGAAGCAGACGGGATTCACGCTGCTTCTCTGTCTCTGTCCACTGTTTTATTCGCGCTGTTAACATGTCGCAGCCAGTTTCCCAGCACCAGCTAGCCCAGCTTTATTCTTTAGTCGATATTTATTTCGTTTCTGAACTGTGAAACACAGTCTTCTATTTCTGGCCGCCCCGGTGGCTCAGTGGTTATGGCGCTCGGCTGCTGACCCGAAAGACGCCGGTTCGATCCCGGCCGCGGCGGTCGAATTTCGATGGAGGCGAAATTCTACACGCTCGTGTACTGTGCGGTGTCAGTGCACTTTAAACAACCCCAGGTGGTCGAAATTTCCGGAGCCCTTCACTCAGCGTCCCTCATAGCCTGAGTCACTCTGGGACGTTAAACCGCCGCAAAGAATAAACCATGAAGAGCCTGCTATAGCGGGTTTAAGAGGCCTATGGTGTGTTTTTACTGACAATGCGTGTATCCTTGCTGTGTTCCGCTATACGTCTTCGGCGGCTCAATTTATATCCGTGAAGAACGCCCAGTATATCTTAGAGTTGCTTAAAGAATCACTGTTTTTGAAGAGGATATGGCTCCGAGTGGACTGAGCACAAACGTTTTGGCTTCGGCAACATACAGAGAGAGAGAGAATAAAGGAAAGGCCGGGTGTTTAACCAAGGAATGCACGGTTGGCCACCCTGTACGTAGGTAGCCTTAGTCTAAAAATCATGTACTTGTGCCGTTGCGATGTTTTTCGATTATTACTAATGTGTTAGCGTAAGATATTTGCTGCTCAACGTAACACCCCTGTGTTTACTCGTCACGATGAATTGATACATCGTGTTTTACACGCGTTCGTCTACAGCAATAAAGGTGGGACTTTTGAGACTTACCAGGCTGAAGTGTGAGAAGTAGGTGCGCTCTCTTGCGTAGTGATTCATGAGATCGTAGAGGGGCATGTGCACAAGGTAGACGGCGAAGGCAAGCTTGCTCAATGGCTCAAATCCTTTCCAGCTCAGAAAGGAGTCCAAGATCCCTATAACGATGCATATGGTAAACATGCATGTGCGAGCAATTTCGAACCAGAAAACGCCACATCGTTTTACTTTTGCATCGAAATTTAAAAAATCGAACTGTAAAACCATCAGGCATCTGTAACAAACCTGCGTAAGTGACACATTAACAATATAAAAAATTGGAAAAACTCTAAGGAATTGTAGAGTATATTAGTTTCGACTGATTGAGGTGAAAAACTCTATTAGCTAAGAAGAGCGCGTCAGTGAATCAATGACACGATCATCCACTGTCAGTCAATGAATCAATCGTTCGATCAATGGAATGCTGGTTCGAGAGCTTGCAGGTTCAAGAGAACTGATAATTCTTAGACAAAGATCTGTAACTACAAAAAAATGTATGGTACCTTCATACTAATAAAAATTTGGACACAAAAGCAATCAAAAGTAATGATTGCATACAATTTTGGTGATTTAAATATTATCGCATTCATTACACTTTGCTTCGCTGGCAGTATACAAAGCACCCCGCAGTTAAAATTACTCCATGAGCAGCAAGTGACTGAGGGTGCTATAGAGACATTGTGAGATGAGCGCATATAGGAGCCCATATTTTTATCACTGTAAGCTATTGAACGAACTTAATTTTCCGCCTTGGCGCTTGGTGCATTATAAAAAAGCACTGAAACACAAAAACCGCATCCTATTTTGTTAAACTGACGCATCCTTAACAATACTTTAAATTTCACGAACTTGAGGGTCCAAAACATTTCAACCGCAACGGTTGTCATGTGCCACATTTAAGCACACCAGCAGCTCATATTTGAAACTTCAGGGCATATTATGAACCGGTTTTTGAGTTGTCAGACGCTCTGTTATTATAGAGCTTCAGGTTCTCATATGAAAGCAATCGAATTATATCGTGAAGCCCTTTCTACGAACCTCTCTCGCGCACACACAAAAACACTCAGGCAGGGAGCCACATACTCATCAAAGATTTTCCGCGCAATGTACGGGTAGTCTGCGTAAAAATAGGCGGACATTTATTTCACACTTTATTCAGAGGCGACCATTCCTCTGCGATTTACTCTTGTAAAAGATATGCGAGCAATGCCCCCACATGCGTTTAGGCTACACTCGAAAAGATGAGTACCTGCCTGTGTGCAGCAAAAATGATTGCCGTGTTTTCGGAATCACACGTTAATGTAAATGAACACGAGAATAGCTAATTAATTATACAGAAGGCTCCTCAACGGTCTAACTTTGCATGAGAATTACATCTTGGGCAGGAGGGCCAGGATATACCTTCTCTATATCCCTCATTGCCGGTAGTATCCCGAAGACACCGATATGATTGTGCCAACAAGGACAGTTATATAAACTGACACTGCGATTTCTCTACCACACACGTCTTATTGACTTTCGAGATAATTTCAGCAATGCACAATGCAAGCCACTGGCGCTTGCTGTCAAATCTGACTGCGCTGCAAGGAGAAGTGTGGTATCTAATTTCCCCAATAGGGATCGAACGATTACACTTCCCACTTAACGTGCTTAATTCGTGCTTAATTCGTGCAGAGTCGCAATCGCCTCTATGAATTCGAGTCATCAATTCATGAGAAATGGCCTCTGTCAAAGAAGAAACCACGGTTCTTGCTACAACGCAAAGAAATCGGTTCTTGTTAACGCTGCTGTGTACTTACACACAATCCTATCAGTTCCACGTTTGGAGGAAAAACCTCTCGCTCTTGACTAAATCAGTGAGTGAGCGCGTCGTGAGGAGCCTCAGACAAGTCTCTTGCGCACATGCACTGGCGGATGGTATTTGATTACTTGGCCACCACCTTAAGTCAGTAGTTTGAATATAACGGAGCGAGGCCATGCTTTCTTCCAAACTGAGTCGTACCTCCACGCTTCGTAGAGCATGTCAAGGTGATCCAAGTTAAACAGACAGCCCACAGTATTCTGTCAAAGAACGCCATGCAGAGTTTTCCCACTTCGCCTGTTGGGTCTTTCTCCTGGTACCAGGGAACCTTGATGAACACGCACGTTAGCCCACAGCCTATACTCATAATCCAGCAGATTATGGTTGCTGCCTGTGCGCAAAGAAAAAGAAACCCGACAAGTATAAAACAGACAACACTTGCATATAGAAAGCATCAGGTGGCTTTAGCATGCGTCAGTTGAATATATTTATAAAGACTTGTTCGTCAAAGCCATAATTCCCTTTTTTGTACAAGGCGATTCATTAAGTGCTAAATTTAGACAAAGCTATATTTGCTTCAAACTCATACAAAAAGATGCGAGAGGCTTTAATCTGTAATAAATAATAAAGCAGCTCGCAACAGTGAACAGAAGTGCAATGGATGCTATTAAATTTAGGAAAAACATATTTAAATGTCTCAAAAAAGAGCGTTTTTAAAGACCATGAGGGGCAGCTGCCTAGAGCAGAAAACCAGCATGCACTCAAAGGTTCAGTTTGGCTGATTATTTCGTAAGTGAGATTGGTGCCAGTCAATGAAAAGCTACTTAAGAAATAACTTCCAGAGGTTAGAACATAGTTAGCAACAAGTGTTTCATAGCATGAATCGAGGAATGCCATATTCCATGCTTCCCCACTGCGTTTGTCGTAATTTCTGCTGACTCTGCCAGGCCAGCTGCAAAGGATAAACTGTTAAATCCGCCGTGAAAAGCCTGCCTGCACTGTATAGTAGCCTCGCTTTGCAGCAAAAGGTGCAAGAGCTCTGCAAGTAAGGGGAAGAAAACTGTGCCAGACATTCATTTTTTGGGGGGTGTGGGGGATGGCGTGTAGTGTACCGATGAACGCCATCAGTTAACTTCAACTAAATAATTTATATATTATCTTGGCTAGCTGAGTTCAGGAAGCCGACGGCGTCTTTTGCGAGACACGAAGAAAAAAAAGACTGCGTTTCGTCACCTTCGAGAATGGCCGGCTATCGAAGCTGTCCTTTAGCAGCCAAGTGATGCAGCCAGCAAAAAAGCACACGGCGTGGTAAAACGGTTGCACGTAGTAATTGTTCAATATTTCTCTTGCTGTGCTGTAAGGCAAAAAAAGTGCACTGAGTCAGAAAATAAAGAAAACGCATGCGCTCGACTTCGGTTAATTCCTTCATATTAAGCTCGTTGAAAGGAGGAAGTCAAACTAAATGTTCCGTTCGTTTATGGAAGCTGAATTTATCGTCTGGGCAACTTATCTCACTACATAATAGCATGTAGAGTTCCAGATCCGGCTTTCAGCTTATGTGTATTATGCAATTCGTCAGACACTGTCCGTTCGTCATCTGCAAGCGCTGCACATTCCATAATGACGAACTGGCTCGCCACGCTCTGCACTCTCCTCAAAACATTGCGAGGTTCAAATTTGAATACGGTAGCTCCTAAAGGCCTGGCATGCACTGATTCCTTTTCCATGTACATCGCGCATGGCGTCACGTTTTGACAGCAGCACACGCTTCTCGAGTCAGCCATTTACGTTGTTAAATTTTTTTACTGTTTCCCCATTTTTTCACTGCTTTCTGTTCTCTCATTTTTGAATAACGAACCGCCGGTAGCTAGACGAGGGCTGATGCAACGCCATTTTTTGGGGAGGACCATCTATCATTCCTAACCACAACGACTGTCTTCGAAGGAAGTTCATCGATGGCTTTCGCTTTAAAGCACAACTTCGGGGAAGCCACTGTACATTACGATAGCAGCCACATCAACTCTTCCTTCAAGTGAACGTGATTTTCTTCAAGCAAAGAATAGGGCTTAAAAAAAAATTGCGGCGAAGAATAATGCTTTTGAGGTGCTGCTTCGGTCAAGCTTTCAAATACACATTATGTTACCAAGGAAGTAGCTGCCTCATGACACACGCGGAAGTACCCGCAGTTCCTTCCAGATATATTCGCGGTCGTCTTCTGTTCTCGCGTGAAGTCGCGTGATGAAATGCGCATCGCGCAGGGCGGCACACACACGGGGCGTTGCTGCACGGTAGACATTCGCCTTGGTAATACTCACATGAAATTTTCTGTCATTGCGACGATGAATGGAGGTAGGTCAGTGTTGTGCACTTGCAACGTGGACACTACGCAGCTGAGCACCGACAACACGAAGAACGCTGCGCCGCACCAAAATTTAGACCTGCATTTGAAAGGTTTCCTTTAAGGATGCCGCGAAAGTCTCTGCAGATGCACTACACGTCCAACTAGATGGGTAACAGCCGTTTGGGGAAAAGTAGCAAAAGATCACTTACCACCTGAATATTAGGAGGACCGCCAAGGATACGAGAAATAGCTGGAAGTCTGCGGAAACGTACCAGATATGAACCAACGCTATCTGCGTAGAGAAGAAAAAAGGAAAAAAAAATTGAAGGGGTGGATTTACCCAAGAGAAAGCACATGAGCGCAGAAACAAAATGCTCTGCTAGCAGACCGCTGGTCTCCTTTAACGTCGGTTCGGGGCTGTCTGTGCTAAGCGCTTACTCATTGAACACGTATACTGCACGCACTGAAGTGCCTTTTGAAGCCCGTTAAAGGGCAGTCTGGGCGAGTTGTTATCGTCCGTCGTTAATAGCCCTAAGAAATGCGTACGAACGTAGGGAAGTAATGCATGGAAAAAAACGCACGAGAAATTGCATTTCGTTGAAAAATTCTTTTTAGATACCCACTCAACGAGTTTACTTTCTTTACGGCACTTTCATATCGAGCAAGTTTATGTTTACGTGGGCGCCTGAGGGCGCCTCAGGCTCAAGCCGTGTGGTGACTGTCACAACACTGTTTGTGCATGTGAACTAATTTTTTTAAACATTAGAGACGTTTA
Source organism: Amblyomma mixtum (assembly GCF_055824585.1). Taxonomy (NCBI): domain Eukaryota; kingdom Metazoa; phylum Arthropoda; class Arachnida; order Ixodida; family Ixodidae; genus Amblyomma; species Amblyomma mixtum. Next base: position 218,468,249 of record NC_143014.1, read on the forward strand.
CAATATGTGGCGCTATCGGTACAGGAGCGTAGGGGAATAGCAAAATAAGGGAGTTTTCTTTGCGTTGTTCAAAGTGGCCAACGTGGGGCCGTGGGAGGCTTCACAAAGTTGAGCAGTGTCACGATAATTTTTCGAGCTAGAGGTGTGTATGGGACGTTTTCTGCTGCAGAGGTAGGTATCGCACCGCATCATATAACTACCATCCGTGCACAAGACTCGCTTTACTTTCGTCGCTATGCGAAATGCACATGCAGCGGCCGCTGGCACTTGCACTATCTCCTGATGGGCATTTCGTTTTTTTTTTTGTAGCGAGAGCTTCATTGGCCATATTCTCGCCATTTCGCTGGGACCAGTGGCCACACCCCCGAGGTCCGGTCGTTGCCTAGCAACCACCGCAGCTGGCAGCGCCGCGCACCGCACCAGCCGTCATGACGTCAGAGGAGGAGTCGGTGAAACCGCGTTGCAACAACAGAGGAGGAGCCAGCGTTGCATCGTATATATAGAAGGGGCAGCTCGGTAGGGTTCGTCGACAGACTTGTAAAGTTAGTTGGAGAGACTGAAAGAAGCCTGGATTCGTCGACGGAACGAAACAAAGAGGAGGCAGCGAACCAAGGAAACGGAAGAAGAAAGAGCCGCAAATCTCGAGAAGAGTCTCAGTACGAAGCGGTCGGGCGAGTGCATTCAGATGAGCAAGGTTCATCGTCTAGTTCGGCATCTCGTGCTAGGGCCGCGGATCAATGACGGAATTAAACCAGGAGGAGGCAACGAGCTAAGGCGACAGAAGAAAATGCTTGGCGTCACCATAACATAACGATATGTAGCAACAAAACCTAAACAGTGACACGTGCCAAGCTAAACAATAAGATTAACCGTACCTCTTGCTACGCACATCCAGGAATAACTGAGTTAAGTAACAGGCAATTTTTTTCGTTGTTTCTTTTTCTTTTTTCTTTTTGCCTTCCTGCCTAAATCTGTCACACGGAACTACACAAGGCCCTCACAACACAACGAAGATAGCACACGCTAAAATACATGCATTACAAAGGTGCTAAATGGGGCGAAAGCTACGATAAGTATCAGCTTTTTGTGGATATCGCAACTATTCTTCGGCCTTTAACTTTTGAGGGCACTCTGAGCTATACTGGGGGGCAATGAAATTTTTTTGTGTGGCCGAACAGTCAGTCTACTCACTAAAATTTGCTCTTTGATTCTGCACTGAAAGCCTTGAACAGAGTCGGTCAGGGAATAAGCGCGGGTTAATGAAATCCTAGTCGAAATCAAGAGGAAGAAATAGGCTTGGGCAGAGCATACAACGCCAAAGGCAAAATAAACGATGGTCGTTAAGGTTAACGATCTGTATTCCAAGAAAAGGCAAGCGTAGCAGGGTGCAGCAGTGGGTTAGGTGGGCGGATGATATTAAGAAGTTTTCGAGGATAGGGTGGCGCAGTTTGCACAGGACAGGGTTACTTGTAGAGATATGGGAGAGGCCTTTGACCTGCAGTGGGCGTAGTCAGGCCTATGAGTGATGAGGATGATGGTTAATTTATGTCGGGCCACCCGACGCTTGGGGCTACACCGCTAGGGGCTTCTTTTTGCGCCAGTCCTATGCCTTCGTGCTTTAGTCTGTTCATCATTCATCATTTTACGTGTAGACGCTGGGAACTAGAGCTATTTGTTTTTTTTTTAATCCTATGATTGTTGCTATTCGTTGCACAAAATTTATCATGCTTAATTAAGATCGCGCTAGTTGCAAGAAGCATTATTACTCGAATAACTTGAAGATTTCGTTATTTTCTATTGAAAAAAAAGAAAACCCTCTTTTTTTGAAGTATTGATTTTGAGCACTATTAAAGGTAGTCTGTCGTTCTTGAGTGACATTATTTTGAGGTTTGCACTTCATTTACTGAGAGTATACAATGGCTGCTGAGATTAGCATGACATCTAACTTCGGTGATAATAATTTAAACGAATTGCTACCACCTCACCAGCATCGTGCAGACTTTAAATGAGAAAAACACTCATCACCTTACTGTATGGTATATAGGGAAGTGAACTCGTAAAAATTTCACTGCACCAAAAGCATTAGCTCCCTTTTTCGTGACGAGCAATCAGGTTATCGTTGTCCGATGTTATTGGTGCCTAAAATGGATTACACTTCAACTCGCTTACAACTGCTCAAGTTATAATGAGCTCTGGTTTATTACGAATTAGTTGGGTGTTACAGTCAACATGTATTATGGCTTTGACGCTGCGTCTGAGATGAAAGGAACAACCGTCGCAGGCTCGCCCCCGAAGTCGAAAAACGAGCCCTTCCCGCCATCGCGGAGACGGAAGAGCGCCTCTCAGCTCCCGTGATGTCCCTCAAAAAAGAGTCTAGCCCTAAAAGAAACAGTAAAAGGTGGCATTAAAATTGCAGTCTACCGCCGGCCAGGCGCGCGCAGACAGGCTTCACTGGGCGAAGGGCTTGGAGTGGAAGCAGAAGCGTGGTAAGAGCGAGGCAGGGGCAACAAAGCAAAACTTCTGCAAAATCACGTGATCTCCCAATGGCAGCAATATCAGAAGTTTTAGTATTTGTCACGAGGTATGAAAGCTGGCTCATGCGGCCACGTGGTTCGCGTCACCTAACCAATCGTATCTCTGCCTTCTGCGATGCTGCCGCGGGCAGGCAGCGCGCATACGGCTAACCAATTCTTTAGTTCCCACCTGGTTTGTAGGTCTATGCGGCCCTACCTCTGCGCAAAATGTATTTAAGAACGTAGTAACTGCGATGAGGGGTCGCCTTATTTGGAGTTCAGTGCGCTGGTGGAGCTCTTACCATTGGGTGGCGCATATTGTATAGGTGCGGTCAAAATAAACGTAGCATGCTGTTTATTACCTTCCGATGTTTTTCATACGTTGCCTAATTGAAGTTTCCAGCTACGGCATGTGCATGCGGCAGTCCACGATAGGACACTTTCACATAGACAAACAATGTTGCTTCATTTCAGATAGGGAAGGCGTGGTTACACTTAGAACCGAATAGCATGATTCATTTATTTATGTCCGCACCTGCACGTTTTGCGTGCAGGTGCGCTGCGGTCCCTTCGTCGCTCCATCCTCACAACTTCGTCGATGATTGATAATAAGGATGCCGATCTACTGCCAGTTCCCGTGAACGCCTCAATTACTTTCTGTATTATCGCATCCTTAAAGCGGCTCGTCCGCAGCAAGGGTCTTAGCCTAGATCACATGACCGCGCTGGAGAGCTTAGAAAGCGGCTTGATTGGGCCCACTGTGAAGAGTCAGACGTGAGGAAAGGACTTTTTAATGAAATAAATGCACCTCTTCTCTGAATTCAAGTTCTGGCTCTAATAGGGCAGATTCATGACTATGAACATCTGATACAACAAACGCAATCCTCGTGACCGTAAGGTTCGTTAAAAGCGGCCTCGACTGTACTGAGATGTTATTTTCATGAAGAGTAATGTTAACTGAAAACACTGTTATTGTATTCATGGTTCTCAGCTTACGAGAATTATAACGGCTTGGCAGCGCTTTAGAAGGAGGGGGCATATTTACTGTGCATAATTGCTCGTACTAAAGTGCTCACCGCAATGATTCCTTCTTTCCTCGACAGGGCCTTTTCATTCGAAGCTCTGCCACCCTCAGTTGCTTTCAAGAGTAGAGATCACTGATGACGGAAATATATTCATCTGCTTCTAGACCACTGGTTATATGTAACACCAGTGCAGTGCAAATATGCCCCTTTTTTTCCAAACCTGCCTCAGCTTACATATTTTTTTAACTTCAAGCTTCAACACCGCTATGAACCGGTGAAAATACGGGCAACCTGTTTTCAGTGTGCAAAGAAACAGTGAAAACACTTACAACATGTTCTAATAACATCTCATCATTGGTGCACTGTTTCCCAGGATAACATGCTGTTCATAAATTGTGCGCCAAGAGTTTCGACAAAACGTACCCCCAAATTTGTTTGGTTAACCCCTACTCATGTCTTTTTTCAGCGTTGCCATAGAACAGATTATAAACAACGCTCCTTTGAAACACCAGAGTTTTGCGGATAATTAGCATTTGTTAGTCCGCGGTTTTGATCTTGGTTGTCACGCCAGCTGCATTGCGATGGCAGCCGAATGTAAAGGCTTGTGTAAACTGAGATTTCTGTGCAGGTTTTGTGGGACGATTTCGGTGCCCATATCAAAGCCATACCCTCATCATTAGCAGTTAGAAGTTCGTTATAAAGACCGCGCTCTTGCTTTGTAAAGGAAGTTGCATACTTCTCCCCAATAAAGCTGTGCAGTTTATTTGTAACCAGAGCTGGCGCTCACGCCTGGAAATCATCATGTGCACTGAGCTGCTAAAACACAGGAAGTGTCGGCAACTGTAATCGAGCACCACTGTCCTATGATAGTAGTCAACGATGTGACAGCTGAAACGCCAGCCAGTCATGGGCCGGTTATTGCTGCTGATAGGCGCACTAAACTTGGCACCACGTTTGCAAACACCAGCTCTAGTTCCCAGGCCAGTGCTCACGTTTTAGTGAAGGTGCAGCAGCAAGCACGAGGTGGAAGCTAGGATATAAGCTAGTTAAACTTTTTTCTAAAGCATTTTCTCTAAACACATCAAATTCTCTTTTCTTTCTTTCGGGTACTTTAGGAAGAGCCGTAACATTTTTAAAACCGTGTCTAAGACCTGTCTTGCTACTCCACATGTTTGAAAAATGCACTGAGATAAACCTCCAGGTGTGCACGCTAGCACACGGAACTGTCCCTGTCTTCCGCCATCGATGCGGCAAGAGATTATCGCCATTAAATTTGCTGGCGTCTTACCGAATGCAACTCGTGCTTGAAATTGAACACTTGTAGCAAGAAGTGATGCCAGTGCTTCTCAATCATGGTCTGGATTTCACGGTAGTATCTCGTCGTGTTTGGGCCTTGCACGGCAAGCGGAAGCACCTGAATGCACGCGAGAAGAAATGCGACTGGCACGACCACACTGAAAGAAAAACAGAAAGATACTAAGTGCAAACCATGAAAGTTTCTTGTCTCAGTCATTTTTTTTTCAAGCGTCAGGCGCAAGGGACCCGGCCGTTGGGTTGTTTGGCGACCGGACATTACCATTGGCTGAAATTCGATGCAATATGTAGCCATTTGTGAGGTGCATCGCAGGGTTCCGACAGCAGCAGGCGACCATACCTGACCACTGGTTAACATTTGCTGCGATATGCAGCCAATGGTGAGGTCCGGTCGCAAACCACCAAATGGACGGTTCGGTTGCCCCAGACGCTTGAAAGTCGCGGTGTATTTGAGTAGCTATCGACACAGGACCGAATGAACACGAAATGAACAACAGAAAAAAGACAGCTTATAAAATAGGGTTCCTTATGCCACTCCAGACCATTACAAGCTTCTGGAAAAGTACATGATACTATACTTTTCCTTCGGAAGCCGAGCCAGTCACAACTAAGGTAAGGTGTGTACACGTCTTGGTATCAACTGTTTACGCGATGTATATAAAATTAAAATAACTTCTTTTGTACACACCATTACAACACAGGAGGCAATGATGCCACATAAAATATCTCTACGCTTTTGTAAGCGAAAATATGACACTTTATTAGCGAAACAACTGCACACAAGTTGAAACTTCAAAGCGGGCAAAGTAGTATCTCGGCGCACTTTGAGAGAACAAGGCAATGGCGCTAATTGGCTGTTTTTTTCTTGCGCAGATAAACCTGAACTATGAGCCTGAATGTGCATTAATTATTCTTTCTGTTTTACTGTGGACAGATACTGAGTTTCTTTCTGACCGCAAAGAATTTTGGCTTTAAAAAGTTGTAATTATATGCTTCCAAAAGAAGCAATTCTATACTTCCGCAGCATGTACCGCCGCAGTGGCTCAGTGATTACGGCGCTCGGCTGCTGACCCGAAAGATGCGGGTTCGATCTCGGCCACGGCAGCCCCATTTCGATGGAGGCGAAATTCTAGAGGCCCGTGTTCTGTGCAATGTCAGTGCACGTTAAAGAACCCCAGGTGGTTGAAATTTTCGGAGCCCTTCACTACGGCGCCCCTCATAGCGTGAGTCGTTTCGGTACGTTAAACCTCAATAAATCATACCAAATCAAACCTATAGAGCTCTATCTAATAAGGTGAAGGTTCCCAGCCTAGCTCCCCATCGAGCATCTGCGATCACATGACCACCCTGCCGCCGATAGCCAGTGTCTCGTGCTAACCTCGCCGTCATCAGGTTGGTCGCAGGCTCAAAGAAAGACGCCTCCAAACGCCTTGAAACGCCTCTCATGGAATCGTCCTACAATTTCCTCGCGGCGCGGCATCCTCTCTGTGTCATAAAAGCAGCTGCAGTTATAATACAGCCTTCAGTGGGGACGCAGAGCAACAGTCATATTGCGAGAGGGACAAGGACGCAGCCAAGCTTACCGCCATGCTCTGAACCCTGCTCGTATGGTGCAGGCCAGAGCCTCAAAAAAAAAAAAATCAGTGGGGTTGCGGCCGTGGTAATGCGGATGATCAGCAACAGTTGCAAAGGCACCAAGTGGTCCAGCTTGCGTCGGTCATTTTAATACAATGGGGGAACTGCCATTAATTTTTCTGCTTTTATACATAGCAGCGAACTTGTACGGCGTTTCATCGTTCCACATGGTGTACAAGGCCTATGGATTTGGTTCACACAAAGTGCCCATCAAAGTGCGGTATTCACACGCGGAAAACACTCACCGGATATATCGGCGCACAGTCGCGACGGCTGCAATCAGCGCTGGGTGCTTTTTAAGTTTGAAGATTGCGTTAGCCAGGAGAAACCCGCTGAAATTAAAAAAAAAAGTAAATATTAAATGCGTCCAGTCAAACGAAACACTATGTTTCAACGAGTCTTGAAGCGAGTGGTGGTTATGGACTAATTTTTTCTTGGGTTTTGATCCCAGCTCAAATGGAGAATGATTGTACGCCAGTTAGGATTTTACCTTTTTTGATAGAAGGCTGACGCAAACCGAACTTCCCAAAACCAAAAATTCCCAAAACCAAACGAACTTCCCAAAACCTCTTAGTACTTGCTTTTTTTTATGACGTGGGTCATTACGAGCACGGCAGTCATAGTACAAAGAATATGCCTTTCAAGGTCCCGACTCAATTAGTTTAAATAACGTGCCTGCTTGGACAGGCTTGAACAACTTGTACAGATCGCGCACGCACGCACGCACGCACGCACGCACGCACGCACGCACACACACACACACACACACACACACACACACACACACACACACACACACACACACACACACACACACACACACACACACACACACACGCACGCACGCACACGCGCACACACGCACACACACACACACACACACGCACGCACGCACACGCGCACACGCGCACGCACACACACACACACACACGCGCACGCACACGCAAACACAGCGCTGTGTGCGTACGTGTTTTGGAGTTCCCCTTTCATGCTGTATATAAATAACAACTCATTTTTAGTTTGCATATTAGTTAATGCACTCAGGCACCCATCCTTTCTAGGCGTTGTGCGCGGTTGCAAATTATGGCGCTATTTGAGTTTTAACTCACGCACGGTATTGGAACAATTACGAAGACACTTCACAGAAAGCACACATCAAAAACAGGAAAACCTAAGCAGCATAATTTTCACACTCAAACGAATGAGACCTTAAGGTATAGAGGCAGTCGAAGAAGACTGTTTCTATTGCAGGCCATGTAAAGGCCTGTGATTACATCGGTCTTTAATGGACTGCTTGTAAAAACTAAATGCAACTTAAAGAGGCAACCATTAGTGCCGTGATTAATACATTTCTTTGACTTTGAAAACTGAGCGTTAAAACCGCTGCGGAAGCCCTAGCTCACCTTCTCTCGGACCAAGTGACGACGTATACGATGCGAACATGAGCACACCATGACGAGATTGTGTGACAGATTGTTTACTAAAGGGAAAGGTTGAACACTTACGAAGATACGAAGTGTTCTTGTTTATAACTTTGCTTGTTTTCACACATAGTGCGAAATTAGTGTCGCTCTGCGAGAACAGTCTTTAAAGCAGCAACCTGCCGTACATTGTTCGATTACTCAGCAGGTTAATTAGTTTTGACGGTTACTTTTGGTCCGCCTATCACGAGATATATTTTCATCTGATTGCGTGATCAGATGAAATAAATTAAATCCATTCTTTCCTGCCATGCTTCAAACAGGGGAGAATTCAGGCTATGTTTCCGGTCGTGAGACAAACTACACAGCGGTCACGAAGATTAAAATTGAGCCTCGCTTCCTGCTGACGAAAGCTGGGCACAAACTCCAGTTTCGATCTCTTGAGGAATTGATTTGCTCGAAGTGCTGAGCGAATGACTTAAACACCGCAACTGCATGTGCCGTACAACAGGTAGAGCTCGGAACGTAGTTGTACCTGTTTTGAACGCAGTTATGTGCGCGTCGCTACAGATACCCGCCAGTTTCGGAGACCATATTTCTTGCTGTATGGCCTCCGATGCTCTAGTTGGGACTAAAATTCGATGGTCTCGGAAGCGCACCAGTCGTGAAACATTTACTCCCTGCGGCCAGGCCACTTAGATGTCACCGCTGTTTCGTAGCAGCTGCGATCAAATGGAACGGTCACAAACTTCATTATCCTTTCTGACGAGCGAGATCATATTTCCCGGCGATTTTATCATGATGATGGTTTATTCAGCGCATAAAATGATGTTTCTGAACGCGTTCTACAGTTAGTTCTAAACCACGGTTTACGAAACACACGGACACTGCGGACGCAGACGCACCAAACCACTTTTCGTCGCAGGTGAGGGTCACAGCCGCTTCCGGTGCTTCAACCAATTGGTGATCAATCTGAGTCCATTGAAGGACCGATCCCTCAAAATGTCGAAGTGATAACACGGGGACAGTTCAATTCTCTCTTTTTCTGCGCGAGTAGTCACAGAGACCTCAAAAAAGTTTTGCAACACTAAAACTTGCATGAGAGCAAGAGGACTTCAGTGCAGTTTGTTCAAACGCATGATAAGTTCACGTGTTTTTGTTAAGGTTAGCTTTGACAGCGCTCTTTGTTCTCAAATAACCATTGGCACCGCGGATAGAACTATGCCGGAAATGGCCTACCTCAAAAAAAGAAAAGTGTCCACAGAGAGGAAGCCAGCTGGAAGGATCCCTCCAGGCCAATAGTCGAAAAAGAAAAACATGTTCGTTCTTCCCGCTGGAAATATAGGTGTAGAGATTGCATAGTTCGCTCACTGTTATGCGACAGAGGTTTGTACAATCAGCAGAAATAGTGAATTGACTATGAGAGAGAAATAACAATTTTATTTTTTGAAACCTGGCGTTGCCCAAACGTTTTAGTCCGTTGGTATGTGTGGTAGACAACGCTTGTCGCGTTCGTGATTTCTTGACTGCAGTGTTAAGTTTTCCTGCAATATAATTTTAATCGCGCTTACGTGGTACATTCACTTTTCGTGCCGATATCACATATTAGCGAATGAATGTAGCGCCTGCATTAATTATCCTCATGCATGCGTTCATGCGCTCAGTAGCAGCGCACACACAACAGTCAGAGAAACATTATCACTAAAATGAGCAGTGTATGCACACTGTTTAGGTCATAAGGATTGTAATTAAACTGCCGTGGCGAATGTATTTCGGTAAAAGTGAAATCCTAAAACGCCTTTGCATTGGGATATCAGGCAAGTTAAAAATCCACTTGGTCGAAATTAATCGTAAGACGGCGACAGTCAAAGCTCAAAATGCTGCTTTGGCACATGGGCGAAAATATATCAATCAGTAATTTCACTTCACCACTGGTTACACGAGCCGATCTGTTTAAATGGAACTTCGTAATTTCGCAAACTCAGATCATTTCTCTGCTTCGGAAGCGTCCGAGAGCAATGGGCTGCGACAGGTGCCTTTAGGGTTGCCGAATAGAAACCATGAATACTCACCTAGAGTGTCTGTCATTCCTCCGTAGACGTGGCCCAGTATAATCCAGGCAATGCTAAGGAAGCGCATGCCATTCATGAAAGTAAAGTTCTTGTCGTCAGAGCTCTTTTCGTCGAGGCGGACTATGTGCTGCGTGTTCCTTACCACGGAAAACGAAGTTAGCAGACGGATGACCTTCCCTGTGGAAAAATAAGGAAAAAAGTATCAGAGAAGAGTGGTTTCTTGATTCGCTGTATGTTCCTTTGGTGGAGGACATTATTTTAAAGAAGGTTTCGTTTTAGCAACAAACAGGCGATTTTAGAACGTCAGGCGCTTAGGAGCAATTCCGCAAGCTAGTTATTCCTGGGCGTTCAGGCTTCATAATTATTATATAGTTTATATAGCATTTATATTCTTACATGCTTTAATATGTGGGAGCTACCTGGCGTCTCAAGCTGCCGTAAAAAAAAGTTGCAAGTCGTGCTGCACCTGGGAGACATATTTTGCTAGTTTTGGGGAAGTTTAAAAGTTTACAAATGTCTCCTACTTTATCATGCCGCCTACCTGTTTTAGTCAGCAGCTTTAGAATCCTATGAAACAGCGCATTACAGCCGCCATATTGGAGCCGTACAACAAGCGTAAGGACATAGCGCATAACTTTGAGTGCAAACGGCAACATCTGTCCTGGCCTCCAGCGAAAACAAAAGGTAGGCTTCATTAAATAACTGTTGATAACTCTACAAACGTCCAAAAGTTCATTTTTTTATTGTAAACACTGTTTTTGCTCTAAAACAAAAAAGAAAGTGCCGTGGACGCTGTTATCCATATCCGGTCAAATCCCACCTCCCACATAAGCATTCCTTGCCGTAGTTTTAAAGAACAGCTGCAACTACAGTTTCCTCTGGATCCCAGACACCAGATTGTGATAAAAGAGAATGCCAGTGAGGACCGCCGTTCGTGGTCGACAACGATGACCTTACCTTTGCCTCTCAACACAACCGCTTTTGCTAGACTGTATCTTGCTTTCAAAAATTTAGGAAAAGAAAGCCAGACATGCTTCGCCACTAATCGCAACTAGCAGACTTGTCGCTGCAAGGAATTAATTCCACCTGAAATGTCCTTTTAGACAGTTGGCAGAAAAAAATGCACTGCTCGCGATTTTACAACGCTTTATTTCTCTCTAAAATTTGCGAGCATTTAATAAGCTGCACTTAGAGGGAGGAACTCAGGGGACTGACTGACTGCACTGCAGATGACATCCATTTGAACCTGATGCGCAATAGTTAAAGCTCAAGCCCATCACGTACTAAAGGGTTAAGGTATTTTAGCCAGTGCTTTGTTAACGCCAGCTCTGTCATCCAAAACGTTGCGACGGTTTGATCAAACAAATAACAGTCGGAAACAGCCCTGTTAACTGTTTTTGGCGACGCTCGGCAACTTTTTCTTTTTGAGCTTTGATGACAGTGGACAAATGCTCAGCGTATAATTGTGCGCGATTAATAAAGCAGACGGGAAAATAATACCCTGTATTGGAAATAAGAAGTGAGAAAATTCCCCCATGCCTGTTTATATACTTAAGTTAAGTTTCTGTTATTTTTCATTTAATGAATTTGCCCCGCCGCGGTGGCTCAGTGGTTACGGCGCTCGACTGCTGACCCGAAAGACGGGGGTTAGATACCGGCCGCGGCGGCCGCATTGCGATGAAGGCGAAATTCTAGAGGCCCGTGTACTGTGCGATGTCATTGCACGTTAAAGAACCCCAGGTGGTCGAAATTTCCTGAGCCTTTTACTACGGAGTCCCTCATAGCCTGAGTTGCTTCGCGACGTTAAACCCCAATAAACCAATCATTTAATGAATTTAAGTCCCCGAGCCCCACATGAACAGATCTTTCGAAACGCATTGTTATTGGAACCCTATTGCAGCACCTCTCGTTTTACCTACTGTGTTTTGAAGCATGGCTCAAATGCGTAAAGCTAATTGTTCTCGGCCTGAGTGTGTCGCAGCTTAAAGGGGACCGTTCTATGTATTGTTTCCTCGTTTACGAGATGCAAGGTTATTCAAGTGCGAAAGGTCACATCCAGAACTGTTGATGAATGCATGTGGTCAGTGAAGTTCAGTATGATTATCGTTCATCGAATTAATAATTTTGCTGCACTGACCGTTTACATCTATAAATATTTTATTTTGATATTGTATTCTAATCTGTCTATCACCAGCATCAGCGTTTCTGTTGGCTATTTTTCTTCTACTAGTCTGGATATTATGGTTAAGGAATTTTTTATGAATTTTCTGAATGTTGTCTCCACCACAACTATCACAGTCATCAGCTCGAATACGTCCATTGCAGGACAAAGGCATCTCTCATTAACCTTCATTTAACGCTGTCCTTCGACAGCTGTCACAATATTATCGCCGCAAGCTTATCCCGGCCGAACTTACTTTTGATACATTTTACTTCCTTCAGACTACTTTCCGATACTCTAAGCGACCATCAATTGTCCGCTACACCACAATACCCGATCTGCGCATGTCCACTTTGTTCTTCTTGATTTTAGTGAAGGAATAATTAACCGGCGTTTGTTCTCTAACCGACTTTGCAGTCTTCTTGTCTTTTTCCCTATCATTTTCCTTTTGACAACTCGTTGCACTTCGCTGAATGTAATATCAAGCTTTTACGTTACCTCCAGATATCCGCCGAACCGGTGAGTACGGGCAACATACAACTATAATATATTTCCCTTTGGATAGATGCTGCTAAGCTGCTACTGATGACCCAAGAGCACCTGCCAAACGCCCTCCACCCCATTCTCCTTCGCCTTACTATATCGTTCTCACGGTCAATTTCTGCGGTCACTACTCGAAACATTCTGAACATTCGCGAGAGGTTTATTCGTAGTCACATGTACTTGTTGGCATCAAAATCAAGCATGATCACTTGAAACTGCAACCGAATCTCACCTAAGCGTTACTTTTTGCCCGTATGTGGTGGGCAGCTTGCAGATGAAAAAAGCGGCCAATTCTGGAGATCTTCAGGGCACGTCGCTTCCTGCTGCGCTTTGACGGCAATGTATGTCTGCAGTGTGCCATATACACGGCCACTTACATACCTTTGATATAATGCTATTACTTTAAACAGGAATCCTTCAGCGAATGCCTTTGAAGTGTGCGCTTTAGAGGAGTACTAGCGCGGCAGTTGAGTCAGCTAAGCATGCCTTGCATCAATCCGAAATATTTCTAGAGCACGGCCTTACTCATTAGCCTCGCTCTTAGGTGCGGGCTGAGCTGTGGAGAGGACGCGTTTGGTACAACGCAAGGAGGCGTTGGAATTATTTAGATAGTTCCCACAGCCTAATACACCCGAAGGTCATACTGGAACACTGAGATCTGTCCAACGAAAATAAGAAACGTTCTTTCATTCTTACCTTCTTCCGCAGATCGGTCCTTGAACCACAAACAGACGTGAAGCAGTGTACTGAAGAACATCATCGCGGCAATGCACGAAAGAAAACATCTGTAAATAAACCCAGGACTGATGCTTAATCATAGTTTAACTATAGGCTCGCTTATTGTGCCTTACGCAAAGTGCGAACTCGGATCTGTCAAAGCCAGAAACAGACTGGGGATCAGAAGGATGGTGGATGTATTTTGGCATATGCATAGAAGCGTGAACAAATCCTACGATTAACAAATTCTTATGCAGCGTGCTCATCGTACATTCACAGCCTACTTCTGCTAAAAAAATGTTTCCTCACTTAATTTGCGATTCGAAGTTCTATTCCTCCTGTGGCTTAGCTAAATCACGCATGTCGTTAGGACGTTATTAACAATTGCAAAAGATGAATTAATCAGGAAACGTTCGTTGGAACACGGGCGTTCACAGGCATTTGCGCTTCAGAATATAACATTACACTGGATCACAAGTATGCAGGCGATAGATAATTGCCCAGACAAAGTTTGTGAATAAAAATCTGTTTCTCACGGAAAAATAGATCGAAATGCAAGAATTTTGCAGTACATGCTGCAGATCTTGTTACCTAAGCGGCAGCGGCCAGATTATTAACGAATTTCAAATAATTGTTCCAAATACTAGCTCACCACATACCTTATAAGAAGTAAAGTAGCAGGTATTGAACCCTATCAGTTGTTGAGATAAAGCAGAATAAATAACCTTTTGTGCACCAAAACATCAGAACATCTGAAATCCGTTAAAAGCGGCAGTTTCGCAGCTTTCTGGGCATTGTAGCAATTTTTTAGTTATGACAAAATATCAGTCCGACATCAGACTATTATATAACATTTGATCTCGAATAGGGGCCATGCTTGTGTATGGGCTTCTTCCTCGAACGTAGAAGCCGATATTTTGTAAAAAAAAAAGAACGGGAACTCCCTGAGAGAACCCAGACAGTCAAGATCAGCCATGAAGCCTCCATTAGACGGCCTTCACGTCTTCACGTCGGGTAAACTTATGTAACAACTACAGTCTTGTTCTAAATACACTCAGAAGAAAACTCACATAATTCCTGCTTGGGTGGGGCTTATAGTGGGATATTCACTGGTGACGCAGTCACTCACGGTCACTTTCAGGGTGTCCGGCAGCACTGCAAAATGAACGTGCATTAAGTCTTCGCTAGAAATAAGAAAATATCAAAACATGTGGGTGCAATTATAAGTAAGGTGGCGCTCAAAACAGGCGCTGACAAGTACTGCCGCGTGTGTGCACAGCGACAGCTGCAATCTACTAGCACAGCTGGCGCCTGCGCAGCTGCGACCTGGGAGACTCCTATGCATTTTTCCTCCATTTGTACTAAGCTGTCATTCCTGCTCCTGTGAAATCGGAGCACATCGAAATGTTCCACAGCTGTCTCTGAATTTACTCAGTGCTGCGGTATCGAGGAGAACAGCTAATTCGTTTGCAATTCGCAACAACTCTCGCCTTTGTTTTGTTGAGAAAGCAACACTACTGGAGCCCATCTCGGCTCGTCGTGTATGCTCGTGGCGGTGCGGCTACGAAATGACCTTGAGTCGCCGTTGCCTAGCAACCGCTTCAGCTGCGCTACCAGCTATGGCGCCGCGCCGCTGCCGCCTTTCGCCTACACACCTAGAGGGCACCACCCTCGCACAGGCGCTGGGTTTCACAGCTCATGACGGCGTCGTGCCGGCCAGGGAGCCGGTACGAGCTAAACCAAGCGCTTGACCACAGGCTAACACCACAAGCGTATTGTCAAAAACGGCACGTACGATCTTGTGCCATTGCCTAGCCACTCAAGTTACTTCCCGAGCTTACACGAGTTACTCGGGTAAGCTCGAGTAAGTTTGGACGAGCGTCGTGCCATCTGCGCGAGAGGTCGCTTGGCAAGAGCAACAAGAGTCACAAAATCCCGACGGGTGGCTGGGATAGAAAATGCACCTGTCAGTGCAGTGGCACATCGCTTAACCGCTGCGCCACTGCGCTGGTAGTGGTATATGAGGACTCGCCGCCACCTATGAATCTTAAGTAGGAATTACCAATTCAGCATACATCGGCGTTAACCCATTAAAGGTATCATGCCACACCCCTAAGGCGGAGTTTAAGTGCCCCCTCCAATTGAAGAATGAACACCTGCTTTCGCAGGTCTACTCGGTTTAACTGCGTCAAGCCCCTATCAATTTTTTTCTATTAGGAAGGACTATAGTTGAAGGCTTACCTACCAGAGCCCTTATTTATTTATTTTTGGTGCGATATACTGTCGATCGCAAGCGATCCAAGCGAAGGAGAGGGGGGGGGGGCAGAAAATGCAAAACAGCAAACCACTAAACATAAAACAAAAGAACGCACAGCACAATGCAGCGTCACTTGTTCAACCCGCTATGATAACAGAACAGAAGTGGTTGCACTCCGCTAGCTTGCGCGGAAAAATTAATACTTGAATACTTCTGCTCGCACGGAGTTAGAGGGTAATTAGTCAGTGTGGTGGTTCTAAGTGTGTCACGTTACAGGCGTTGATGGATATAGGGCAAGATCGTTTGCTACTTCGTGGTTAAAAAAAGAGAAAAAAAAATTCAAGCTGGACTTTATGCCTTCTGACTTCTAGCTTTCATTAGTTGGCTTTCATGAAAGCTTTCATGACTTGGCTTTCATGAAAACGAATAGCTTTCATTAGTTCGTTAGGGAATAATATGTTGGGTTCTTACTGCCTTACAGTCTCCCTCGGAGCTCGTCCAGGGTAATTTATATTAATGTTAGTATGCAACGCACGCATACTCTTGTTTCGGGCTGATTAGTGATGGGTATGCCACTAGTGTTTTTTGGAGTTTATGCCTGCGAAACGTTTAACATAAGTGAACAGGTTTTCATTTTCATGGAATAATTACAGATATAATGTCATAATATATCACGCTATTTATGTATGAATTACCGCCAGATATAAAGAGGCAGATTTGAATGCGCCCCTGGTCGCCACGATCTAAGCTAGACTCGCTCGTGTACAGTAGACTCACTGATGTTTCGGGTTATAGTAGGTACCAGGAAAATAATTTTCTTTTAATTACAAAAGATAACTTTCAAGTGTAAATATGTTGCTTGGCCATAGAAACCAAACCAACCTGATCATTTGCGGTCACGAAGCTTAATTGTTCGCGTGTTTCCGCTTCATATCTCAACACATTCCTCGAAATATAAGTTGAGTAACAATTCCGTGTTAAAAGATATTCGGTATAATTGCTCTTTTCGAGAGCTGGTTTTAGATTTTTGTGTATATTCTGAGCCTTGAATTCTTGACTTCCTGCGCACATCTACTAGGACACTACTCTAAAGCAAGCAGCAGCTAGCATTCATTCTCCAAAGAAGACGCCGCTTACACTCACTCTATTTCATGACAGGGACGCCGCTTCTGTGGCTGCCTGGTCAGTTGGCCGCAGCCAGGTTGGAAATTTTGCTGCCTACTTTAGGCAGGCTACGTTACTGCGTTTTCATAAGTGCCAATTTCATTAATCCATATCCCCAGGATTCGTCTAGTAGCACCGACGGAAGACTACGAAAATAGTCACAGTGATACTCTATCCTTCCACACTCTTTGGAGGCAGGGCATGCTTTTAATGGATACAACTTTGGTTCGGTCATTCGTCGCAAGAATCTCTTTGATCTATTCGAGTATTTAAAATACTAACCGACTGCGGCGCGCTTCTTCATGAAGAAGCACTGTCCCAAATACCAGCCCTCAAGACAATCGGCCCGACTTGGACTTGCCTGTTCTGGCGAGGGCTTCAATATCTTCCTCGCCGCACCGGTCCACCATGCAGATTCCGATTCGAGCCCCTGGTGCCAGAGGGTCTGTCCAGTAGCTCATGAACTTTGATGCCTGCGGGTTAAACCATCCAATTTCTTCGCAGTTCGAAGTGTTCAGGGATTTGAAACGTATTAGAAAAGAGCTGATAAAAAAAGAGGAAACAGTGGATAATTTTCTTTAATATCAACTTGGAAAAGGTGATTGTGTGGCTTCTTGGTGATCGCCTTAAAGTTTTGGCAATAAAACAAAAAAATAAACGAGATTTAAGTTTGGGAAAGCGCTGTACGAAATATTTTTTCTATTAGATAAGTTACTTTCATACGTTTACGTTTTGCTGCTGTGGCTCGCTTTAACCAGCGAGTGCTGCACGGAACTGTTGCAAACGCAGCTCACTTTAACGAAAGAAAGAAAAGCAGGAAGGATAATGATACGCTAAAAGATCAAAGCTCTCCGAGTCTGCAAATAAAATGTGGTTATGCTTTCGGATCGTCACCACAACGGTGAGATAAAATGTGCAGAGTGATGAAAAACAGGAAATAGCATCATGGTCAAACCCATGTGTTTGTTTATGTTCCTTGGTGCAGTTCAACAAAAAAGCAATAGCGTCGACACAACAGCAACAGCTATTAGCTGGGACGACCTTACCTCATTGAACCATTTCAACGTTTTTCCATACCCGATTTATGATGTGGTTCCCATTGGTCAGGAAATACATAAGAAAAATTTCTACAAATTTGCACGTCTCCTCAGGCCAAATAGTCACTGAGAGCGAACTTCACAAAATGTCTTCACAGAACACTGCTTTATGACTGGACCATCTCGTTGGCTGTAACTGTTGGCCAATCACATAAGCACTTTCCCGTCAGGAATTCTTGTGAACCTCTTGACCGTCTTCAGAATACCTACTAAGTCCTTCCAAGAATTACCATAGGCTTGCTAAACGAATATTTAATACCAATTTTCCAAAGATGCTTGCGAATGGACAGAGAGAAGGGATAATAAAATTGCCACTATGTGTAGAGAACGTTTCCTTCCTTTAGCAAGCACGGCTTGGGAGAAGCAGTCGCCACAGAAAGCAACACCCATCGATCCAGAAAAGATATATCAGCATGATAGTGCACATCGTACTTTCTGCTAGCCATCAGCATCCAAGCGTCTGATAACGCTGTTTTCTTGTACTACTGACTTGTAAAGTACGTTCCTTGTTTTTTGGTCCTTCTTTCCTCTGAGCATGTGTATCGCAGAAAACCGGCGCGGAGCTTCACCCCTTCAGTGGCTTTCTTACATGTACTCTATCAATTATCTTGTGTTTTTTCTGTCCCACTGAGCCACTTACTTGAAACGGGGTTTCGTTCCAATTTATGTGCCCTATTCGTCATTCTACACCACTTCGTGCGCTGCTATCTCGATGATGCACTGTGCGTGTTAAGATGAATAGGTGCACCTCCTATGCAAGACAGGCATTCATTCATGTATTGCTGTCTGGATTTTGCGGTTTGGGATAGCTCCCAGCGATCATAGAAGTGTGCGAAAGTGCTGTTCTCTTCTGCGTTTCTAAAGGCAAACTGAGGACATGTTAAAGCTGGAGTGCACCGAGTGGTTATCGCTCCCTGATGAAAAAGCGGCTAGTAGCACTCTATGCGAAGCTTGTATATACAAAAAAAAAAGCTGAAAAATTGAAGTTCAATTCATGCCAAAGGCCATTTTTCACAAGCAAAGCCCGATGACGTAAAGCGCAGTCTTAGTTCCAGATCTCTGAGGCTAAACCACACTTACGAAGAAAGCGATTACGGAACCCCTAATGCACTCGACGGCATCCCTAATGAAACGATTTCAAGTAACTGTGCAAGATAAAAATGTCCAAAATTCTATTCTAAAATTTTCAGTAATTATTGCATGTTTCTCGGGCAAAAAAATTAATTTCGAGCCACAAAAGGCGCAAGTATTAAATTTTAGTGCCAATAAAAATTTGTTGGAGAAGTCCTTAGTCTCGGTTTGAAGCGGTGAAAAATAAGGGCAGTTGAATTGAAGCTTCAAAAAGCGGTTTCGGGATGCGCAAAAGAAAAAAAACGGGGGGGAGGGGGGGGGGGGAGCAGGGCTGCTGTGTCCATCTGCCTGCAATGCGTTTGTAGGTAATTTCAGCTTAGTGTTAATCAGCAGCAGGAAGTTACGCTAAGTAACCCGGCAGCTTGCCTGCGCTCATTTAGAGTGTGTTTGAGAATTAAGCTATAAATTCGCGTTTCTAGAGTCCATTTCTATACATCATCTAGAGGAAATATTGAAAGCATGCCGCATTAAAATCACTTATTTTAAACAGGCTTATGGAATGGGAACACATGAAAATTAGCTTTCTTTCAGTCCGGTTCACAATAGAAATAAAAATGCTTTAAACTTCACAAACGTGCGTCTAGCAGTAAGGTTGTCCCACACACAAAAGGTGAATCAACACTACGAAATCTCGCTTCATTATCTTTTGTGAGTTCCATCACAGGGGTTACCGAAAAAAGAAGAGCCGACTCTTGACTGTGACTACAATAGCTGTTCTTTTTACTTTTACTGTGGCTGATTTTTTTTATTGTTTTCTATGTATAATTTACCTCCCGGTAATGTACCTTGTAGTATATTGTGTTAGAACGGCTACTTGGGCTAGTTGGTAGAGATTCATTGCTACGAGGCATCGCGCAGAGACGACGCGTGTGTCTTTCTGTGTGTCTTTTCTTGTCCGTCGTCTCGGCGCGCTGCCTCGTAGCGAAGAATTCTAGTATAATATTACAACATAACTATAAAAATGGAGGGGCGTCACAAATGTAAAAACCTTTTCTTACTAGTGGGTCTGACAGCAAGACTTCCAGCGGTTTCTTTATGACACACGCGGGTATGTAAGGCGGGTATGGCATTACCCGCCTTACATATCGGGTGGCAATAAATAGGTAGTTATCTTTATTGCCTGTCCAGATGCACGTCCACATACCCACACCGCCGTTACAAGCCGTCAT
The DNA here is from genome assembly GCF_055824585.1 of Amblyomma mixtum. NCBI lineage: Eukaryota > Metazoa > Arthropoda > Arachnida > Ixodida > Ixodidae > Amblyomma > Amblyomma mixtum. Next base: position 218,488,468 of record NC_143014.1, read on the forward strand.
TGGCGAGGGAGTGAATCAATTTTATTTTGCTTTTACCCCCCTGTCTGGGTCTTTCCAGTGGAAGCATGAACAAGGACGGTTAGTGCAGTTTCTCTAACACTGTGAATAAAAATGCTTTCGCATTTTATAAATGCGCTTATTTCATGTTCATTTCAAAATGATTTATCTAATCTGCTTGTTTAGGTATTCTTACTTAATAAAAACTTATTGTCGGGACTCAGGTATGGAAGCCGCTGTTATTCCTCCTAACAGAGGGTGTCGGTAAAGTACATATTTCTTCTACTGAAGACGCTAAAGCACAATGCCATACATCCTAATATTAAGATAGTCTATTGGAACGGCAAAACATAATCTTTTGCTTGGAATAAGCGAGGAAAAACTCGGCTTAGGTCCGCCAATGCTCGCCTGGAATAAACGGTGAAAAGCTCTGCTTAGACACGCCAGTTTGCTCATATAAAGAGCTGACGATAAACTCCTCTATGAGTGGAATAACTTCGGCATCTGAGGCGAAACGGGAGCGAGCAAAGAGCATGTCAGGCCAAGGCGCGCTATTGATAGCTTCATCTTTACCGCGGCTGCCGAAGGTATTGCGAATCGTGTAGTCCGGTACGATGCTTTGAACGACCCATTTCGCCATGGGGTCTGGTACTTGTCACGTCAAAGTTCAAAAGGTTGTTCGTCTAATGCTGCCAGTTAGATAATTAATTCCGTTTGCTGCGTACAATGATTGGCTAAAGTTCAGAAAGGTCCCCCGGCATACTTTGGCCTACACCAAGAAATTGTCTTCATGGTTACTATATAAACCGTATGCCCGATTCATGAAGTTTTTTGACACGTGTAATAAGTGCTAGTGAATGTACGTTGGCTGACGAAATACTCTGCCGCTGGTCACAAAATGCTCTTACCTCGACATAATTTTGTTAAGTTTTCTCGAGAAATGAAATAGTCCCAGAATTGTTTTGAACGGGATGAATATTAGCCCTCAGTTAACATCAGCTCCTTCTTTTTTGCTCCCATTAATTGTGATAACAGGTTCAGTGACTGCTCGTGTTTACCTGTGTAAAAAATGTTGGTTGTTCTCTTAAGAGGTGCGAGTGCGCGTATTTCTTTAGAAAAAACGGCTTAGTAGTCTCACCCTTTTGTGCACCATGGTGGCGGCCGGTAAGAGGTTCTCTACCGCCGTGTCGTTGCCTATGAGCTGCAGCTGAAGCACGCAGTAATGGCCCCTTGTCTGGATGTATCCGTACTCGTCCCGCACCACGGTCGCCACGCACTCGTCGTACGCGCCGAGGTCCACCGACGTGCCGTGAAGGAAGCCTGTCGGGTACTTGCCGCTGGAGTCCACAACTTCAAGAGTCAGAAAATGGAGGAAATGTAAGCGTGGTGATGGTGAAGCAATAATAGCACGCGGAACTACGGAGCCATTAAACCCTGTTCCATCTGAGAATTGTATAATGTTCAATATTTTTGTCTAGTTCATGTAATGCAACTCTTCCAAAATGCCGAGAAGCTGTCTTGCTTTTGCACGTCGTTCTATATCAGTGTATTCGTTCACGCTACGCATAGAGGTAGGCTGCGCAGGAAAGCCCGACTTTGCTACAATTCGAGGGGTTCCAAGCTTTGTCTGCCGCTTGATAAGATAAAGGTATGTTTGATTTTAGCGGATTTGTACTTCCGTTTCCATCGTTTATTTGCAATGCAGTTATCAACAGTATCATTTAATGCATGGACATTCGTATTAGACAGGCCTGATTGGCTTGCTAGGCCAGTTTTCCAACTGAAGGATTTTAAGCGATAGCCGATCATTGCGTACTGAAGAAAGCAGAACCGTGCCACAGCGGTGGCTCAGCGGTTATGGGTTTCGGCTACTGTCCCGAATGACGTGGGCTCGATCGAGGCCGCAGTGGTTGAATTTCGATGGAGGCGAAATTCTAGAGGCCCGTGTACTGTGCAATGTCAGTGCACGTTGAAGAACCCCAAGTAGTCTAAATTTCCGTAGCCCTTCTCTACGGCGTCCCTCATAGCCTGAGTCGCTTTGGGATGTTAAACTGTCATAAATCATAAACCATAAAGCAGCACCGCCGTGTTCTGTGTTCCTTAAATAATCTTATACGTCGTTAGTAGCCAAGCAGCCTAACATTTCTGATGCGGGAAATGAGTATCTATGAGCATTATCTACAAAAAGATACATCGCATTGAAAACGAAGAGCTAAATTTCGCCGATTAATGCCGCATTTATTGTGAACACTTCAGAATGGGCACAAATTTTAAATACCGAAAATGATCGGCGAACTCAAGAGAATCTTCGATGATACCAAGCTGTAAACTGTACGTATAAAAACGCGATGGATACTGTCGTATTGCTGGCATAGTACGAATATGCCTGTCAGCTACAAAACAGGTGAGGGCATATATTATTGATAACTGTGTTTCTTTGAGCACGTCTCTATGCACGTCTCTATTCACCTCTCTATGAGCACGTCTCTTTGAACGTGCAGTGCAAGGACACAAGGTATGGAGGCTAGTGATTAGGTTGGGCAGAAAAAATAACTTAAAATAAAGTGCCCCGCTTTCGCCGCAAGCAGGCGCAACGAGTTTCGATATCGAGGACAGAAAGACACACCGCTGGCGCTAACTTACGACATATATTTTTGAAAAGCGGCATGTAGAACTTGATACATGTCGAACACCGAGCGCATCCGTCAAGTAGGAAAAAAAACGGTAAGCTCAGGGGACGTGATAAGGATCACCCATTGTTAATACCTACAAAGGCCGCCTCTTTTTGTGAGGAGATAGACGAGTTGCTGACACAATTTTCCTTCTGTCTAGCAGTTTGTGGGGCTTTGACAATTTCATGATTTAGTTTACCTTTTCTCTTGTCCACGATCAGGAATTTATCAAAAAAGTTTGCAGTGCATTGCTGATTTACTTCCACTAAACATTTCGATACTAGAGTCCAGCCCTTTTATAACGAACCTGACGGCGCGTGGATTGTGTTCTTTATATCCGAAGTTCGTAGTAAGTGGGCTTCCCATGTTAGAGCAAAACGTACAAAGTCATACCGTGTAAGTTCGTTATGCACGTCGGTTTATTCACAATAGACCTTATTACGGCGCTTTCCAAGCTCTCGAGAGCAGTCGCATACCCCTCGCCGATAGCGCTGCTGCCTACAAGCTGCTTTAGGGAGGCGGTATAACTAATCGCGGTGAAAACCTCCATGGCAGCCGGTGGCAGATCGGCCTCCTAGTCATCGTCTTCTTTCGTCCGGAATCCGCACATGGTTACACGAGCGATTAGCTGTCTGATATTTTAGGGTGCTCGGCAGATAGCATTTAAACAGAAAACTTCAAAAAGGACAGAAGATATCTCAGTCGCCGCAGAAAATAAAAGAAATGACGGCAGTCATTCCGTATATTCATGGCCTGCCCGACAGTCTCAAAAAAGATGAGGAGAATAGAGACATTCGTGTGGTTTCTTCAGCCCATAAAAAGCTTAGTGTCGTGTGCAAGAAAACAACTCCACCAGCAAGCGGCATCAAAAACTGCTGTGTTCCAAAAACCGAAAAGCTAGCTTCGTAAAATTCACCGAGAACATCATGCATAACATCCCGCTTTTTTGGGAAAAGAATACGTAAGCCAATCGGGCAGGTGCCTAAACAACAATCTGCCTGAACATAGAAATAGCGCGCGAATATTCAATGGAAGATACTTTGGCTGTGCACTACAGAAGTGAGACTGCAAGCCGTTTTTTTTTTTGTAAATTCTATATCTTGGGAAAGAGAAAATATTAACTAACCCGAGAAATTTTGCAAATCGTACAGACTAGACTGAAGGAAAATTTAAGCAGCAGCCCGTCTATCTCACTCTCACAAAAACGGCTGGCCTCCCTAGGTGTTATCAATCAATGATCCCTACCATGCACCCTAGTTCTGCCATCTTTTTTCCCTCCGTGACGGATGCTCTAGGTGCTCCAACTGTGGAAAGTTCGCCATGGCATCTTTCAAAAATAAATCGATTGGAAGTTAGCGTCAACGGTGTATGCTTTTGTTTTTTCGTCCCTAGTGTCATTTGCACTACACATATGTCATGGCATTTCTTAGTCCTTGTAACGATAAGGGGGGACATTTATAACGCTTGACAAGAATTATTCACAATCTTCTCAGTATTTCTCAGGAGTGCGTCATTCACAGCATGCGTTCGTCTACATGAGTGTCGCACCAAGTATTTAAGAAGTTAAAGCTAGTGAAGTTGCCCGAGTATGAAGATCACTCGCTTAGAAGGCACAAGACAAGACAATAAGACCCCAATTAGACATGCTGAGCGCTCAGGATGCGGCAAGTGTACGCTTCTCTGTGCATAAGCAAAACACTGCGGTTCACTCATAGTTCATCCGCCAGCGTTAACAAAGAGGTTTCACAACGAAGTGACGCTTGCGGGACCAGAACGCAATGCGCCCCTTCATTAGTGACGAAAGCTTGTAATATGCGCGTTTAACACTTATCAAAATGGGCATAAGATGCATTCGTGAACGACCACAATTTTATGAAGAAATCACAACCACACCCGTTAGTGGTGTCGCCCATCAGCTGCAAACATTCAAAAGGCGGTAGATGCAACAAGGACATCGAACTCACTTCTCAGCGCCCACGGCTGGAGATCGCGTATGGCACGCACAAGCCTCAGCAGGCTCAGGCTGCACGTGGGCGACATGTCGGCTCTCAGCAGCTTCCGGGCCAATGGGCTGGACGGATCCAGCACGGCGTCGACAATTGCTCGCAGAGAGTCTGTCATGCTAGACTTGCCTCCCGTCTTGCGATGAAACCCGTCCGAAGACGTACTCAAGGCGTTGCAGGAAAGAGCAGCGCACAGCAAGAGCGCACAGCCGACTACCGGTCGCAGCTTCCAGAAGTACATATTCGAAGCGGAGCTTTCTAGAGTAAATGGTTACCGCTGGTCACGCCAGCAAATATACCCGTTTGTACGCGACACTAACGAGGTATATTGAATTAGGGCGTTTAGTAAGTAACGTGTTTTTATAATACGGCTGAAACAATTGCGGTCATACGGCAGACTCGTCGCCAGTAATGATCCAACGTCCGTTCAAGCCCGGAGCCAGCGAGTCGAGTGAATCGAAGAACGAGGTACAGCCCTTGTTCTGGACGGGACATGTCACGTGACTTGAGACGCAAGTGCACCGCGTCTCGTTACAGTTTAATGATTTGCTTCTTTCGTTCACATAATGTTTTCACTTTATTCATTTTTTTTTCAGCGTCGGCACTTCCTGACATGCTTTATAGGCTACGTGGGTTGACGCTTTGCCACATGCGCAAGTCTTGCATTGCCTTAGCCGCATTTAGTGACGTAAGGGGCCCGAAAATAGCCGCCCCGCATCTCACGACTTAAGCTCTTTTCGTGACAAGATCTGCGCCTATGTTTCCTGGTTGTTTTTGTTTTCTGTCAGCGCCCTCATAGGGGCACACATATTCAGAGGTAGAAAGCATGATCTGCTTGAATTGATTTTTTTGTTAGGTTTTCACTTTCGGCGGTTTCGTTTGCGCATCCTGTTTGCGTGTACCCCGGAGCGAACTTGTTGTCAGCTTCTCAGGGATATGGCGTCATTCCCGGCGACCATCTCGCAATCTGTTTTTCTTCCATCGTACCCACGTTCTCTGCTTAGCCTTATGGCACCCCGGAGGGCGGGGCGGGAGGGGGGGGGGAGGGGGTAGAGCCATTAAAGCTGCCTCGTGTATAAACACTCCTACGATACCTGGGGAGAATTCGTAACCTTGAGCTCGTTCGCCAACCCCCGACCCCGCTTTGTCGTGGGGTGTTTTTTTGCCGTGGTTGCGCAGAGCGATACAAGACGCCGGTTTCTTCCGGGGGCGTATTGTGTTGGCCAGGAAGCCTACTATTGAATGAGGGCTAGAAAAGCTGAGCACGTTAAAATCAACCTTCGTCAATTTCGCAGGCAACCCTCAAGTGGGACGCGCGGGCGACATTCTTAGGTAAGAAACTCAACCAATTTACCTCGTGCCTGGTGCTTTTGTCCCCTTTCATTACCAAAGCGCCATAAACATCCATAATGGTTGTCAGATTTCTCAAATTATTTCAATAAATGTGCTGAAGTGTGGCGTGTTGAAAATTTAGAATTTATAAAACGCAGGCCTGTAAGCCGTTTCACTGTAATTGTCTACTGAGAGGAAGTACAAGTGCAGCTGTTTGTTGATACGCTAGGTACTGGCTACGTTAGGTACGTTAGGTAGTAGGTCTCGTGAAGCGTACAGAACCCTTTTGGCAGACACCCGCAGCATTGGATATGTGCCATATGATGTTGAAATAGATTTCTGATTTCTGATTCTGATTTCTATCAAGTCGGTGTCCGCCGCTGCTTTCTCAAGTCATACAGGTTCCAAACCGGCAAGGCTGATTTTTATATCCCATCCATGCCTTTTTCGAAGTTGCTTGAGCATTGCTTTATTTTTTACAAAAGATTAAAGGGCGTTTTTTTGTGTGTCAGTGTTGCATAGGTCCTATAGGCGAGCCTAGGAGGGAATAGAGGCTCAGAGATAGCCTCTGTATACTGCTGGGAAAAAAACAGCGCTAACATGAAGGACAAAAAAAAGTGGGCAACAGGACTGGTCCTCTTTTCTTTACCCTTCATCTTAGCCCTGTTCTTTTCCCCAGCAGTTTTTTACCAACTAGCTCAACTCTCCGTTTTATTGAAGCCTGTGTATAGGTTACCAGATAACCTATGGGGAGAACATAGCGTCATTACCAGGTGGCAAGCATTGATAACTGACACAAGTGCTTGCTTTCATCTTTCTTCTCCGACCTGCATTCCCGAAACTCACCTCGAATAAGGAGGGTTCAGAGAAAATGGCCCCTAATGTACTGTTCGGGAGGCAATTCAAGATAAAGCTTGCCGTGACACTACTGGAATGTAGTACATGCGAACAATGTGTGAAATATTTGCAGTCTTGTGACATCAGCGAAATGTCGCATGTTCAACGCCGAAGAGCAACTTATTACCCAGACAAAGCAGAGTAGTGAAACATACAGGGTGTGCTACCTAACCTGGGCCAAGGACTGACAATGAAATACTGGTAAACTCGATTTAACGAAGTGAAAAGCACCCGCGAATTATTTCTTTAAATCAAGAAATGTTTAAAATCGAGGAAGGCATTTTCGGTACCAAACCCTTCGAAACCTAAAACCGTAACATAGCGGTGCCAAAAGGTTCCGCGGCATTGTATTTGCAGAGAACCCGCGCCTGCGCGTATAAAAAGTCCACGAAGGCGTCCCGAAAGGCTTGTCCATGAAAGCGGCATCTGGTTAAACGGATTCGAAGCCAAGGTTGGAAGGCTATGAACAAGGTTGTGGACAAAAATAAATCAGAAATCACCTTTTTACTCATTTTTTATCTGATAAACATCGTCAAATCGTGTTTGGTGGTAAAATGCTTTTCTTTATTTCAGGTTGAGGAGAACATTGAACTCTGTTGGTCTAATCCGGGGAATAAAAATTTATTCATTAGATCGGGAACTTCGTAATATCTGGTTTAGTTAGATAGAGTTTTAACTGTAAAAATTGTAGGCCGGTTCCGAACTCTTAAGAGCGTGCCGACACCTCCTGCTTATTTTTTCTTTCCGAGCAATCGGTTTGACAGCTATCATTAGTTTCCTTCTTAAATAATAACATCATATCAGCTGCTACATTCGTCATCAGGTCAACCTAAAATTTGCGTGCACCACTCCAGAAGCTCTGCCCTGCAAACAAAGCGACAGCTTGCAACCTCTACCAGGTTCTAGAGAAAACACTTGGTTGAAAACAGATCCACACGCACCTAAAGCGGTGCAGGCGGGAGCCCGTTCCCTCAAAACCTTCAGCTGTAGCCTAATTTCGCTTTTTATTGCTTGCTGCGCCCTGCTCCCGGGTTACGTCGGACGTGGAATGCACAGGCTGCACATATATGACAACGCAGTGAAAGTAGTGAATTTGTGCATAGCAGTCCTGTATGAATGCGCAACTATTTAACAAACCGTTTTCATCAGTGCCTTTGGCGGAGAAGTGCCACTGAGCGGAAGGCCAGCCAATTAGTGTCGCCTTATTGGTACTGAACGCCACAATACCTGTTCATCGATATTATTAACTGTTCCCTACAATTTTTCCGTAAATACAGATGCAAACGCGAAGCACGTCTGTGAAAGTTCGGTCTCTCCAACATAAAGTGGACAAGAGCGGGAATTTCTCCTTCAGTTGCGGCGCTGTCAATGGCGACGAACAATTTGAACAATAGGAGGGGGGTAGGGGGGGTGGTGTTCAAATGGCGTCTGTTTACTGCACCCCGCTCTCCGCATGACCAGAAGGCCGACAGAAGGTAAGTGGGTAGCGTTACGATGCCGTACGCGACCACACTTCACCTGTTTTCATTATTTTTTCAGCTTGTCTGTGCTGCGGCATGTGTGCATGAGCTATAGGTGCGCTGCTTGTCAGCATTGTTAAATGCAGCGATGGGCTAATGCCGGAAAAGTGGATAACATATTTTGCATGTTTTTGCAGTTCCATCTCTCGCATCCGTGGAAAAAATTATTTCATCCAAAATAATTAATCATAGCCAGAACGCTGTAGCTGTGGTACAAATGCGCTCAGTATCACAATCATAACACGAGACACGACTGCACGAAGCGTCGTGATTGTAATACTCAGCGCATCTGTACTACAGTTATGGAATAGCAACTAGCCCCATTTGTCGCATTGTTAGAACACTGTATAAGTGCAATTTAACAGCATTTTTTAGTATGGGGATAAAATTAAACGTGTGGATGGATCATGGGCGTTGGGGACATTATCACATCTTTATGTTTGAAATATATAGATGCGTACATTTCCAGAAATATCACTCCATGATTATAAAGTACACGGAGTATAAGTGCATGCAAAATTTGCCCAATTATAATAGTTAATTATGCCGCCGGAATGGCTCAGTGGTTATGGTGCTCGGCTGCTCACCCGCAATACGCGGGTGTGATCCCGGCCGCGGCAGTCGCATTTCAATGGAGGCGAAATTCTAGAGGCACGCATACTGTGCAATGTCAGTGCACGTTAAACAGCCCCAGGTGGTCAAAATTTCCGGAGCCCTTCACTATGGCGTCCCTCATAGCGTGAGTCGCTTTTGGACGTTAAACCCCATAAACCAGAGTTAATTATAAAAGCTGTTCAGTACTTTTGTAATCATGCGGTAATGTAACGCTATCCCATACACTACTGCCCTCATTGTGGTAGAAGGCCACAGTGACATAATCAGTGATGATGACGCTGGGTTATTGGTTCGAACGATGTGCAAGCAGCTCTGAAGACCAAATCACGACCATATCCTAAGTGTACTTTGTCAAGAACAGAGACCAAATGATAGTTCGTGAACATAGCGCGTGGAAACCCACGGCGTCCCTGCAACGGCAGCTGGCCAGATAAAAAAAGGACCGAAAAACTACTTTCACCTTCTGCAGTCGCGTCGGCGAAAGTCTCAAAATACCAATACTTATTTACTTCTACGCCTGCAAGCACCGCATTTACTATGGCTTCCTGTTGCCTCCACCGACTACGCCGAAATGCGGTTGACGACGAAACGGTCGACGTGGCTTTCTAGGGTAAGGGTTTCGTCGCATCTGTGAGCGACTCACAGCACAGCTAGTCATCCAGAAGGCCGCGAGCACCCAAAAGAAATAGCATCATATTTTTCTGCGCACCGGCATCAATAATACACTAATGTAGATCTCCTCAGTTCGCGAAAACAGGCAGCACCAATACCGCGAAAGTAGACCGAGAAAATACCCGAGGATGTAGCCTGCGCCTGCCAAAAACGAAAAAAAAAACAGCCATTAGAAGGAAGCCAAAAATATGTCACTTTTGACTCCTTTCCCTCTTTCTATGGCGTCCCTAATTGTTCGGGGTCCCAGATTCAGACGGGGCAGAAAAAATTTGCTCGTGTCTTCCGCCGAGTAGTCTAAAAAGCCTAGCCTTTGAAAATGCTCATCGAACCCAACTGGTACAAAAAAAAAGTGGTATGTGCTCCAAATCGCACTGCATTTCTCTCCTTTATCTGCAGCACCCCGCTTTTTGTAATTCAATGCTGCGATCCTGTTAATCAACCGTTATGCTGTGCGCGCTAGGCGTTGGTTTACTCACCCTCCAAAAGAGCAGCAGACCTTCTTTCCCTATTAAGGCGCAAGCCTTTAATGCCTCATCGTTGTAAGCAGGAGTTGTCGACAGAAATGCCACGCTTTTCAGTTGGTCGAAACGGTCGTGACGTCTCAGTGCGCGAATTTCAAACGGGGCCAATTGTACTTTGGCTACTAACCATGCAACCAATTAAAGGGATCGTATAGTGATGCTCCAAGAAAGTTTGACTAAGTTTAGTTAATTGCTTACTCAACTAATTAGTCGAATTAATCTTTCTAGTCAGACCACATAAATAAATAAAACCGAGTAAGAAATTGGCCGAGCTTGGGAATCGAACCCCGGTCTCCGGAGTGCGAGTCGAGCACGCTACCACTGCGCCATGCCAGCTCGATGGTTTGGAATGAACAAAGGTGCGTCTAGTGAATGCGGTGTCTTCGTTCACTCCCATCTTCCTCCCTTCCCGTTACAGCGAGGTTTAGGTGTCCACCGAGATATGAGATACAGATACATTTCATTTCCTCAAAAACCAATTTACCAACGAGTAAGTCGTATTTGTCCGCGTTTCAGATTGGTCCAAATTATCGTGACGTCACCGCGCGCTAATTTTGACGGGTGTCCACCGAAATATGTGAGACAGTTACTGCGCAACTTCCTTTCCTCCAATACAATTTTCGACTAGTGTCTACTGAGATATGTGAGACAGTTAATGCGTAATTTCCTTTCCTCAAATACAATTTTCATTTTCTTCATTACGGCCCGTCTTTCTTCTTTCACTCACACTTCCTTCCTTCCTGTGCGGTGCGGCTCAGGTGTCCACCGAGATCACAGAGAATTACAGTCCCATTTCCTTTCCTCAAAAAGCGTTGCGTTGAAAGGGCAACGCATCGCGCCGAACGGGTGGCGGCGTTCCTTCGACTCCGTGGCAGCGCTACAACACGCTGTCGCGTTCCACTCCTAAAGGCGAAGCTTAAGCGTCATTAATTGGCAGTTAATTAATGCACCAACAAAATGTGCAGTGAACAATTGCGTAGCAGAATGCAACTCTCAGGCTTTCGCCTTTCACCACTTTAGCCGCTAAACTTCCTCGTAATTTTTTTCAGCTGCAAGTACGGACGGACGGACGGACGGGCGGACGGACGGACGGACGGACGGACGGATGGACGGACGGACGGATGGACGGACGGACGGATGGACGGACGGACGGACGGACGGACGGATGGATGGATGGATGGATGGATGGATGGATGGATGGATGGATGGATGGATGGATGGATGGATGGATGGATGGATGGATGGACGGACGGATGGACGGATGGACGGATGGACGGATGGACGGATGGACGGATGGACGGATGGACGGACGGACGGACGGACGGACGGACGGAAGATAAGAGCGTTCCCTTTAAAACGATGGGGTGGCAGTTGCCACCATGCTCAAATTTTTTCTTTATTTTTATGAACTGTGCTCTAAATTGTTATTAAAATTCACCATTTTCTTCCAATGTGTTTTCCTACACTTCTAACCTTATGTCACCACTCTGCTTTTGAGCCACTAATCTTCCAACCGCTTTTTGCTAACTTCCACCGCAAATTTATTTACATGACCTTTGTTACTTTTAAACCCTAGGGCCTCAGGAAGAGTGACTGTGCCTGCATCGGCATCCGGGTGGATCCCATCGTATCTGAGTATGAGGTTTTCAATTCTTTCTACAGACTTACCCCACGCAGCACATGTGTCATTTTCGTCGTTAAATTTATTTTTGTAGCAGCGCGTTTTAAGACATCCTGACCTAGTTTCAAAGAGTAGGTCACTGCCTCTTGAGTTATCCTTGAACAATTCCTTGCTGATCTGCTTTTTCCAGTATCGATATAGTTCTACACTGTGCTTCTTTTCAATTGAATTAATGCAATTTTTACCTTCTGCGTTTTTAACCTGTAATTTAAAACTCTTTCTTTCTCCGTCCACCTATCCGCCATTCTTACTGCTTAGTTTCCTAGTTCTCTTCCGCCATTGTGAGTCAACGCTATTTCTTTATAAGTATTTAAATACCTTAGCTGCCCACCTGTTATCGTTCAATTTCCTCAGGCGTTCTTCATATAGTATTCTACTCTGAGCTTCCCGTGCTTCGAACGCTGCCCAGCCCATATCCCTTTGTACTGCCTCGTTTGTGATTTGCTGTGGGCACCTAGTGCCGATCTTCCAATAGATCTCTTATTTACCTCTAATATCGACTGAACTTCTGTTCTTAAGCACAAAACCGCATTGCCGAAAGTAAGCTCCGGCACCATTATTCCTTTCTAAATACCTCTGAGTACTTCGTATTTGTTGCACCCCCGTAATGCGCTATGTTTCATTATCTCGGCATCTCTTCGCCCTTTCTCCTTAAGAGACGGTTCGTGCTTTTCCGTGCATATCTGTCCTTTTTTTTTCGCTATACTCTTAGATGTTTGTATTAGGCCACTCTATATATTTCATGGAGTTGCATTGTAAGTACCTGATCATTTGGGTCATTGAAAATCAGCATACCTGACCGAGTTGCGCTAAAACTGAAACCTAGAGCCTTTCTTTCGTATCCACAACAGTTAACAAGAGTTTGCGAATATTCCTGGCTACCTGCAAAGAGCAAAATGTCGTCTGCATACAATAATCCTGGGAGCCGTTGCTCAACGACCTTTCCGCCGAATCTCTACGACAGATTATAACCTAGATTGCTTTCTTGTAGACTTCTTTCTATATTTATCATATAAAGCATGAACAGCAGCGGTGATAGAGGACAGCCTTGCATTAATCCTTTGTGTACCTCCAGAGTTGTACTTTTTATGCCTTGCCATGTAATTTCAACTTTATTATCTCGGTATATGTCCTTACCCCATGACCAATACCTTCATATGTTAATATGTTGCACAGGAGTTCCCTGTTCACACTGTCGTAGGCATCGCTTATGTCGAGGAAGGCTAAATGCGGACGTCTGTTTTCCGCCTTATCTATCTCTAGGTACTGGGTAAGCATGAACATGCTCTCATCTAAGCACCTACCCCTTTTGAACCCGTTCTAAAGTTCTCCGAGCATCTTATTTCTTTCTGCTCATGACTTCATTTTTAATTTCAGCACCTGCATTGCCAGCTTGTATATAACAGATGTTATCGTAATCGGTCGGAAGGATTTTATGTTCATCTTATCTCCTTTCTGCTTAAAAATGAAATTCATTTTACTTTGTCTCCAGCAGTGCAGAATTCGCTCATTTGTTATGACTGTATTCAATGTTTTTATCAGCGTTTCCTTCCTTCTTCGGCTAAGTTCATTTATCAGCTTGACTGAAATTTCTTCTATCCCTGCGGATGTGTATTTTGGAATACTTCCTTCGACCTTTTTCCAGTTAAGGCTAGCCAGTTCTAAGCTGTTCTCTATTGTGCTGTCCTGTGTTTCTTCGTCATTTCGGGAGATTACCCTATCGTCGTTCCTAAATGACTCAGCTATAACCGATGTAATGCAGATAACAGCGTCGTCTCCCTCTAAACACTTTCTTTCTGCATCTTGAGTTTGTTCCGGCTTTCTTTGATTAGTTTTATCCAGCGAGCTTATATGGTTCCAGAATTTTCTTGCCCGCCCCTTAGTTGCATCGGGAACTTCAGCCAGCCAGTGATCAGAGGACTGCTTTATTTTAGACTGGACGAGGACATGTACTTGTTTTTTCTTATGTCAGTATGATTCCCATTTTTGGCCTATTTCCACTTCAGGTAACTGCGCCTTCTTTGCTTCTCTGTGATCCATTGAAGCCACCCGTCGCTGTTGGATCCCCTCCTTAATTTCCATATTCTACCAGCTTCATGGCTTCCTCTTTCCTCTCCAGTGGTTTATTCCTTTAACTTGTTTCATTTTTGTACAGATGAGTAGTTCTAACTGATTATAATGCCACTTTTCCAAGGGGCGTTTCTCTATTGTTTCCTCTATATCAGCTGCTGTTAGCGGGATTTGTTCGCCGTTTAATTTTGCGTTATCTTTTTTATTTATGTGCATTTTTCTTTTGATCACTGCTGACAGCTGTAGTCTTGTTGAGGATTTGCGGGGTCGCTGCGGAGCACGAGAGCAAGACGACCAGCGTGGCAGGCTTCTAGTTCCGAACAGCCCGTGCAGGGCGTGCGCCCCGATCACGCGCTGTCCATCTTTATTTTTCTCTAGCGCGCGCTGGTAACGCCGATCTCAGCGCCTGCGCTTTATAGCGTCGCCGGGCGCTATAGGGCCCCCCGCCTAGACGGAACGGCGAAATGTACGCGCCGACGGGGCACAGATGGAGGTCATGCGATGGAGGGTCTGGTAAGTTCATGTCAGGGGCCGGGAAGAGCTGTCGGGTGTAGTGCACGAGCTCAGGTGGACGAGCCTGGCTGCTGCGCAATGGGCGAATGATGCAAGGTGCCGAGCTGACAATGGACATGGGGGCAGGGGAGGCCATGGTCGGGCCGTCACCGACTGCAGTGCTGCCCGCGGACACAAGTGTCGTTGGTGTTGGAACATTGCAGCTGATGTCGATGGGGATCCGACGCGCCGTGTACGCGGTCACAAGCACAGGAGCGGCCGAAACGTCTCCATGAACTGACAGCAGCTGTGGTGTGACCGTCGACACAACGGTGACAGCTGGGACGATGCGGTAGGAAGTTGCTGGGCTCAATGCCAGGTGCTTGGGCGAAGCGGGAGTGACAGTCCGGAGCGACTGGCCAGTGCTGATGCGCGTGTGGGCATGGTTGGCTGTAGGTGGCTGCCAGAAGGTTGTGGCAGTGACAGGCCGTGGAGCTGAGACTGTTACATCAGGCGGCTGGCTGACAGCAACAGACACAGCTGGTGGATGGACAGTTGCTGCACTACTCAGTGTGGGTACCTCTACCATTCGTTGCTGAAGGTTGCTCAAGTCAGGCACCAAAGCAGACGCTTGCTGCGACAGTGTCGAGCTGCCAGGGTCAGACTCTGAGAAGTGGTTGACAGTACTAAGGGCTTGGGGTGGGGCTTCATGGGCAGGCGGTGTGGCCGCCGGGGTAGTGGGGCTGGTATGTGGCATACGCTGCGGTGGCGGCAATCTCACTTCGCCTTTTGCATGATCGCTCAGGTCAGTGACTGACGGCTTTGACGGAATGAGCGATGAGGCGGCAGGTGAGCTTTCGGCTGGCAGCGATGCTACGCAGTAGGTTACAGAAGTTGGCGGAGTGGGGCACTCGTCGAGGAAGAGCTCGACTGACGGCAACACTATTGGAGATGCGAGAAGTTGCTCACCGGGATGTGCCGAAGACGCTGGATCGTCCTTATTGGAGGCGGTATGGCCGGAGGAGCAGAACAGGGTGGCGCGAGGCGCATCTGTCGCTGAGTTCGCTGACGTGGCGAGCCGCGGTGGGCCAGGCACCTCACCGAGCTGCTGAGGAAATGACTGCGGACTTGGGGCCATGGAGTCGTCGCACAGTGCTGCTAGCGTGTCCGGAGTAGCAGGATGTGCTGTCGGAAGCGATGCGGCAGCGTCTGGTGCGGTCGGTGCTAAAGAAGCTGGGCCGGAGACGCTGGACTGGAGTGGCGGCGAGGCGGCGAGGGGCTGCTGAGGCGGGCCGGGCTCTGATGAAGGCTGCGTGGGCGCGAGTGAGGCCGGTGCAGAGCCAGAGGCTGGCGGCGGCGAAAACGGGTCCGCTGCGTCGTAGAGCGGCGGCGGAACATAGTAGGCGCCGAAGTCAGCCAAGACGGCCGCACGCAGCTCATCGTATGGCCGAAAGCCGAAGGCAGAGTAGGTGAGCCGACGCAGGAGGTCGGGCGGGAGGATGTCGCAAAGGACTGCGTGTTTAAACGGCTGGATGGTAATGCCGTTCAGGTACATCGCAGCCTCCAGTTGGGCGAACCACCCGCCGACGCCTGCAGGCCGGAACGCTGGGAGCGGCGGGTCGAAACTTGGGTTCTGCCAGTACGCCATGCTAGGACGCCGCTGGGATAGGAGGCACGGTTCGCCGGGTCACCACTGTTGAAGATTTTGCGGGGTCGCTGCGGAGCACCAGAGCAAGACGACCAGCGTGGCAGGCTTCTAGTTCCGAACAGCCCGTGCAGGGCGTGCGCCCCGAGCACGCGCTGTCCATCTTTATTTTTCTCTAGCGCGCGCTGGTAACGCCGATCTCAGCGCCTGCGCTTTATAGCGTCGCCGGGCGCTATAGTCTAATATGTTTATTATCACTTCCTAGGCTGTACTTCTTCTCTTCGTCTATTTTCATTATTGCGAGTTTGCTACAGATGCCCTGCGACAGTAGGCAGTAGTGAATGGTAGTCTGCCTGTTACGGAATCCCCACGTGATTTTTCCCTCACATTTAGTTCCTGTTTACAATAGCTTGGTTGTGCTGCTCACAGAAGTCTAGCACTAGCTTCCCGTTACAATCTGTGTACCCATCCAGATCATCGATGTGGCCATTCATGTCACCCAGCGGAATAATATAGGCACCATCTACAAAGTGCTTTATATCATCATTGGGACACTTAACTAGATCCTTGTTTTCTTGCCTGCATTTCTCTCCTGTCCCTAAATAAACTGCCCCTAGCCATGTCCTTTTAGCCCCTAGCCATGTCCTTTTAGACATGCTCTTTGCAAGTTGATTTTGTTCTTTGCCAATTTGTTCGTTGATGTATCAGCCTACCTACTCCTCCCTTCTTCTCCGTTGTTGTTCTTTTGTACCCGACCCAGACATAGCCATCGATTAACGGTGGATCTCCTAGGTCCCTGATATGTGTCTCGCATAGCGCGTAGACACCTAATTCTTCATTCTTTGACTGCTGTTCTATTTTTAGCCACTTCGCTCTCTTTCTACCTCCTTACATGTTTATGTAACTTATCATTGTCTTAAATTTATTTTTAGTAGCTTTCCTCCTGGTCCTCCTAGTGTCAATTTTGTCGGGCTCAGCCGCCGTTGTTACACTCTCTACTTCGCTTCTACCTACCTCTACGCCCTGAGTCGCCATGGACCCCCTAAAGAAGTACTACCCGGCCTGCCAGGCGCCAACCGATCTCTGCTCCTACCCTTCTACTAAAATGAACGCCGTCTCGTGTAAAGCCTCTACCAAAGCCTGGTCTATGCACCTCCCTGCTTATGTCTGCCACTTCAAAGCTTTCTGCAGGCTTAACTTCCTTATCTCTCAATTAAGAGTCACCACGTCCTTGGCAACCTCTCCGTTCCGTCCTTGCACCTCCGGCACAGTGCACACCAAGATCTGCGGTTGCTGTGCTATCGCCCTTATATCGTCAACTCCCTCAACTAATCTTTCCCCTACTTGTGCGGCGTCACCATTCAGGACATCAGTTAACCCTGCCGCTACCACTACCAAATTACGCCCTGCAACATTCTCAGAAAGTTCTATTTTTTGTTTCTCTCAGTACCGCGGCCATTGCCTTCCCTGAGAATACCCCGACTACTAACCGCCTATCACCCTTTACACGCTCCATTATAGCTCCTTTGCACCTCCTAATGTTTAAGTCACCAGATATAAGCAATAGGGTAGTCTATCGTTCATCCCTGACTTCCGAATTCAGCTGCCTTATATCAGTGACCGACACCTCATTCTTCGGGTTTATCTTGTTTTCCTTCCCTACATCGCCCCCACACTTCCTAGCTGTCACCTGTGCGTAGCTTTTTCTGTCTGCACCTGCCCGACTTGCTTTCTTATCGCTGGCCACGCCAGTACAGGACCCATCCGTGTATCTGGCACTCGAAAGTCCGGCACTGTGGCTTTCAATGGCTGTGTCAGCCATTTTTTCTGCCAAAGGACGAAACTGGTCTTGAAGTTTGCGCTTCTCTGACCTCTCTACCTGTAGCTCTCTTTCTAGAGCATCCATGCGTAACGCTAGTTTTGTGTTCGCCTGGTCAGCCCTGTCTAGACGTGCACTTAATACACAACATTTGCACATAAAATTCGAGCCTTGGGCCTCCTTTACCGATTCGAACCGCGTTTCCTTCATATTCACCGACGCCTCGCACTCCTTGCATTTAACCTTCAGTTGCTTGACCATCATAGGTGCACAACTATTGCTACCAGAAAATGCTAGAACATAAAAAAAAAACACTTGTAAACACGTGCTCAAATAAAAGTCTGCCTACCGCAAATGCCGATCACCTGGAAATGGAATAACTACCTTTCTAAAATAGTTAATTCACAAATGAGCGCTGAAACTCTATAGCTACCGGCCAAAATATTCCAAGCCGTTACAGGTCACTGGCCTAAATTCTGCTGCACTTCCCCTACCTAGCTTAAAAGTAAATACACCTCACTTTCCAAATTAAAAAAAAAACAATATTTCACGCAGTCACGTCGCTGTCACCGTCGTCAGTCGGTCTGGTCCCGGTCACCCCGCGTAATCCCAAGCCTGGACATTCAACAACAAGCGTCATCTGTTGGCCGCCACTCGCTAACCCCGCGTAACTTAAAAGGGAGATCTTAAACTTCTCATTCTGAGAAAACTAAAGAGTCTCAAGAGATTTCGCGTGAACATTGCGATTTTCAGGCAGGCTGTTCCTCCTCGCTTGAAAATGTAACCTATTAAATGCTTCCTGTGCTCACACCGTCTATTTCCGACAGCCGTCGAAAAACAACTTGATCTACCGAAAATTCGAAATTCCCGCGGTGATTTTGAGTACTAATAGCCACGCGTCACGCGGTAGCAGCCGTGTAAACTAGAAGTGTTTCTCCAGTTTTACTCGGCTTGTGCAATAATGAACTATAGAAAGCGCTGCCGAAAGCCAGGAAAATGCTATTATACCCTCGCAGTATCTTCATATTTATGTTCTCTTGAAATGCTCTGCCGTGATCTCCAGCGAGAAGTACGCGGTGCTCTTTCGTATCACATTCACGCTTATACATGTGATCGCGCTAAATCAGGAAAGCAGAAGGCTAATAAGGCCAGTGGTTTAAGCTCTTTGCTTTTCCTGTTTCTGTACTTTTGATGATACATTCGAAGTGTTGTTGCCTTTGTGCCGGCTGCGATGCCGCAACGGTGAGCGACACGGTCTCCTCCACACGTACATGTGGGGGTGAGGCCGCGGATCCTACAATTACCGCTGACGTCGGTTGTGACGATCAAGCGAACTATGGAGTGGAAAAGTGGGCGCAACCTTTTTTGTGCATTGCCGAGCTAGGCTCTCCAAAATCGGCAAGACCTCCATGCCGTATGGGGTCAAAAAACAAGTTTAAGTAGAGAAGTCTGACGTTCGGGTTTTTCCGGTGATGGGTTTTCGATGTTGTCGTGTGGCCCCGCGGTCACTCCTATACATAAGAAGAAAAGAGCAACCAAGAATTGCGTCCTTTTAATTTGCGACAGATTTTCGAAAATACAGATAACTTACCCTTTTATGTGCAAATTTCTTAGGGACAGCATACTATCGTCGCTTATTGGGCACATTCTTATTAATGCGTTAACGTTAGAAGGGTCTGTGCCCGCGGAAATGGCGATCGCCGTCATACGTGGCCGCATGATCACGTGGTCGAATATAACGAACCTAAGTATGCCACCTCAGATGTAACGAACTTTTGTTTGTTGCCCTCGGATATAACAAACATAAGTTGGCCACCTCGGATATAACGAACTTTTGTGTGTTAATCTCGGATATAACGTACCTAAGTATGCCACCACTAGAAAAAGAGCAATTAGTGTGTGTGTGTGTTACCGAAAGAAGCGATATACTGTGTTTTAAAAAGGCATATAAAGGCATATGAACAGAACATGCTAACGCATTCAACTGACCTAGCGACGATCGCCTTTGAGCTTTTTGCTTTAAATTTAAGTGTTTAATTGCAGCACGTGTTAATTAGCAAGCTGGTTAAATAACAGTGAATAGCAAAGTGTTAAACTATTACAGTTAGGCTTCTCATTTACGGAGGGGTTTGTAACCAACCATAAGTATTATGCGTACCAGGTATTAGATTTTTGAAAATTCCATTGTCGTCACCGCCGCCGCTGAAGGAATTTCGGTGCCTCGCACGAATGAAACTGAAGGAAGGGTATTTTTGCAGGCCCTACGCATCGGTGGTGTAGTGTCTGCGTCACGTTTACGAAGTGTCAGCACGCCTCCTTGCCGGTTCTCCGGGCGCGCTCATTTGCTTTTCATTTACTCTTTTCTTTTCTCCGAAGGTTATCTGGCATGCATGGTGGGGCGTGAGTAGGAGCTGGGAGGGGGGGGGGGGGGGGAGCCGTGCAAAGTCAGCTTTTCAGTAACGCGCAGGGCCGGCTGGCAGGAAGTTCGCGATGGGCCAAGAGAACCAGGAGGGGGAAAAGTTAAGATGTTTTGTAGGCACGATGCCTGTTCGGTATTACTCTTCATAACCATGAAATAAATGATCGAAATGCAGCGGTGAGAGCTTCAAATATAAGCGAGGGGTCCGTATGCGGCTCGGTAGATATTAGAGACATTTTAGAACAGGGAGACACTATTGATCAGGGGCCTGAGGGCATAGCGGGGCACCGTCGCACATGCGCAAAAAAATAACGCACCTCATGCGAATGCACACTGGCGCTTCGCTATATTTAGGGTCATCCTATTCTAAAAGTCGCTATTTCTGGGGTCCTGTCACACGTGACGTCACTCCAGCGCATTAGGGCAGAGCTTTCTTCGGCCGTTTTTTGGGCCTTACGCCGGTTATGCGAAACAACTATGGCAACGGCATATTACCGATCCAGCACCGTTATGTAAGCATCTTGTAACTTTTTCTACTTATTTCTTCTATTATATTAAGTAAGGGCCCTAAAGCACGGCCGTCACAGGGATGGGGAGGGGCACATTCTGATCACTAACACATAATAGACAGAAACTAAGACAAGAAATGAAGAGTATCTTAAAGGGGCCCTGAGCCGTTAATTAAGCACGTGGTCTTTATTCTTTCAGGACAAAACGAGGAGCGTTGTCGGGCCGGAACGCCCAAAGGGGTCGGTGAAATGGTAATATTTGAAATTTTAATGTTCTCCTGAAATGCTCGGTTGGAGCCGATAATGCCGCAGCGCAGCGGCGATATTCGGCAGCGGAGATGGGGTGGCACCCAGATTGGGCCCTGCCTTTTCTATTGGCTGGGCGCCTAGTTTGAACTTGTTCCTTGATACTGAAGAAATGGATCCCAAATACTATGTCTCTGAGTGCTGTAAGCTTTTCGCATATGCCACAAAAACTGAAAAGAAGCAGTGAGAGCGAACGAAATAGAGTAACGAATAAATAAAATAATAGAATACAAAGCGGATGAGAATGACGCTAGGGGTGGCACTCTCTATTTCACTTTAATATCTCATACAGGCGAGCGCTTTTGTTCATGCCACGCAAAGAAGTCATGGGGAAAAAAGAGAAAAGCCGATCGAAGTACCTTGGCCGGAATGATACGAGAAAAGCCGGACAGAAGACAGGAGTGCGAGGTTAGGGGGGTGGGGGAATCGTTTTCGCTTTCCAATCCTACCAACATAAATATCACTAGGTAACTAACTAATCACCCCTGCATTGCCTACGCCGCGCAGGGACGATGACATCAAAATGCGCAACTGTGCATGTACAAAGCGCGGTTTTAATTGGTAGCGCCGTGGTAGCGCCCAGTCTCTGCACTAGGCGAGTGCAGTAGGTGAGTATGACACATTTTTTGTGAACTTTTTAGTTTGAATGCTCTAAGTGGAATATCTTTAGTTTGCACTATTCTATTTCAATAATTCTTTTTGCACTGGTCTCTGGTAGGCATGAGCAATCCATTTAATCAGATTAATCGGCCCTGAGCTAAGTATAGAGCACACAGAAATAGTGCCCGGAGAAAAAAAAAAGGTAATCTGTACAGAGCACTGCAAGCACTCAACTGTTATGGTCTTTTTATTTACGTCTTTGAGCCAGCCACCGGAAAGTCACTTCTGCCGTCAGAGCAGGAGTCCCAAAATTGCGTTCATGCAACTAGCACGCCTAACCATAATTTTTGATTGATAGGTACCAACTTCGTTATCAAAACGACAAGCTCAGAGCACACTTTGCTATGTCACTAATGTAATTCCAGTTTTTGATGAGCCAGTATAAGTTGTTAGGAACTTATTCAACCACTGAGGAGCTGGATAGAGGCAAAGCCCATGGCGAAACGGCACTTCTAAGCTTACACTAGAAATATAACCCTAAATTTTAACTGATAACATGGTTTGGTTTATTGGTTTATTAGCTGGATAGAGGCAAAGCGCATGGCCAGCACGGCACTTCTAAGATTACACCAGAAAAATAACCCTAAATTTAAACTGGTAACATGGTTTGGTTTATTTGTTTATTAGGGTTTAACGTTCCAAAGCGACTCAGGCTATGAGAGACGCCGCAGGGAAGGGCTCCGGAAATTTTGTCCGACTGGGGTTTTTTAACGTGCGCTGAAATCGCGCAGTTCACGGGCCTCTAGAATTTCGCCTCCATCGAAATTCGGCCGCCGCGGCCGGGATCGAACACGCGTCTTTCGGTTTAGCAGCCGCGCGCCGTAACCACTGAGCCGCCACGGCGGGTGGTAACATGGTTTCTTTAACAAGTTATTCCCCACTACGCCATACGCGGACTCATTACAGATAGGTAAATTCATCCGCGGATTCAAAGACCAAAATCCTGACGGTCTTAGTATGGTTCGTCACATTCTCAATGTTAAGCTCCATTAAGATACTTTTCGAGAAAGTGCTCATGAAACGCATGAAAAATTTCTGAGTAAAATGTAATCGCAGTGTTAACACACATGGTCCGCAGGTGCTAAATCTAGCACAAATGCCCTGTCCTTGCCTGAAAGCGTAAATGAGGCCCCGAATAACAATCTCCTATCAATGTAGGTATTTTAGAGCATTGAAGTGAAATTTAGGACGAAGTGAAGTATACGTGCGTCGATTGATTAGCACGTTGCAATCACAAAGCTACTTTCCCTCTAATCGGAGCTTTTATAACTTAGAAGAAACAGAAAATAAATGATAGGTACCACTGCGGCAGATCTTTTACACTTGTTAACTGCTACGACGTCAAATGCAATTTTTTCGTACATCTCTGAGGATAGACCAAACCACTCGCCCTTTCGTTGTCCTGACTATGGAGTCCCCGACGCACTAAGCGTCACTCATGAAGTCAAGAGTTTGAATCATAGTACGGGAAAAAAAATTTAAAACTTACGTGGAGATTCTACCTGCAATATATGCATGTTTGGTGGCCGAACAAACGCCATTGCAACGAAAAGCGCAACTATCGCATTTTACTGTGAGCAGAAATTCAAGGGATTTGCCATCGCTGTCATAAAGAAGGCGTGAATTTGTTCGAAGAGCAAAGTGCTCTGAATCTGGACACGAAAGAGTCATAAAAAAAATTAATTCCCCCCGAGCACGTCGAAATTACGAGAACATGCATAAAGTGACATGCGGTGGACAGACAGCTAATGGTCAGCTTATGGTGACGGAAGGCAAACGATGACACATTTTGTGAAAAACGTTTTCAGCACTCTTACAAGTGTGTTGCTGTTGGACATACAGGTGTCTTTCTGATTTCAGGCGCTTATTGTAGTTATGGTAAGCATGTATATGAACAGCTTCAACAAAGTATGAGGGACCTGCAACACTCTCAATGACCTGTACACGGAACCTATCGTACGCGGACCCACCGGTGCAATGCGTTTGCTTTGAGACAAGCAGAGCGCTGTGTTCGAGTTCTACCCCAAGGTCGTTGACCTCGTAAGTTTGACAACAGCATGCAATTCACAGAACAGAAGTACCAGAAACCATTTTTTTTTTTGCTAGTAAGAGGCAGCTTTCGGCTTTGGAGAACTGAGAGCAAGCTCGTCCATAGAGACCCTAGCCTGAGAACAAAGGTCAATAGGATTGTAGTTGGCAGCAATCATGAATACTCTGCATTATACTGTATATGTTTATATCATCAGCGTATGGGTAGAAAGTAAAATTTTTGAATGCCTTGGAAATGTAAAACATAAAAAACAGAGAAAAGAAGAGAGAAAAGGGGAGAGAGCTGCCGTCGAGCTGCCCTTACAGCTTTTTGCAAGGAAGTTTGTCAACTTTGTGAAATTTTGAAAACAAAAGTGAACTGAACCTAACGTATAGCCTTGAAGGACCCACCTTGTTGCGTTGTCAACTGATAAACTCTGGCCACTGACTTTCACACAACAAGAGTGGTCCAGAAGACAAGTGTATTGAAGGGATGCAAAACCTGTACAGCAGAAAGAAGTGCTTCAATAGGTGACTAACAATGTCAAAAACTTTGCGCGAATCGCAGCACACGGCGTCAACCTGTCCTCGTTGAAGGTCCGGCATAAGCTTGTGCAGTAAAACTCACTAGAAGGATTGTGGTAAAAGGACCGATAGAAAACCATGCTGACTGGATGTACAGTAGCAATTTTCACATTTAAGAACAGCATATTGTGCAGGGTGACAATATTGTGTAGGGTTAACTAGAAAAATTACACTGACAAAAATCGCGCCGTAGTTAGTACGTTCCGATTTTTTTCCTCATTCGAAAACAGGGAAAACATGCGCGCGGTTTTCCACCAAGGGGCACGGGGGAAAATGGAGTTCTGTATATAGTTACTGAACATAAAGGTTAATGCTGGAATGAAACCACTACTGTGGGCTTTGAGTGTGGCAGCAGGGTTCCTTTCAAGGGCAGCGGAGAAAGACCTACTTAAGCCGTTTGAAAGGATGATTAAATCATCTCGTCAAAAGCATTTCATTGATAGCAACTGTGCCAAGCTGCGGAATGTCGAAGAGGGAAGATTTACATCCAGAGAGAAAGTGACACTCAAAACTATTGGGGACGTCCCGAATATGAGTCTTTTGAATACCTAGTACGCGAGTACGCATATAGGCTTTATTTGGATGCGTATGCGTACGAGCCGTCCATAGGATGGTTCAAGATGCTCTTCACTGCACGACTCAATTAAAGACATAAAATACTGCTTTTGAAGGCGTTTCCAAATGTATCGAAAGCGAGGAAATACCTCTAACCATTATGAAATACTACAACTTTCTGTTTTTCTTTGGGCTCTCTCCTTATGCCACAGAGGCGTTCTTAGTTCCGAAAATAGTGACTCTTGAAATGAGTAGCACTGCAGCTGCTGCGATGATTTACAAGTATATACTATTAACATTCCTTAGTGAACTGGCTAACCTGCTCATCAACAGCACTGATTTCATCCAAATGCGACCGGTCGATGAGAGAGAAGGAACGTAACTGGCCAACATATCCTCCACGAACAAAAGCAAAACAGCTGAATTTTCGCACAAGATTCCGACTGCTATTTCTGGGGCAATGGCCTGAGCAGATATGAGTGCTAGATGAAAATTTTCGCGGCTCACAAGTCAGATCCTTAACTCCTAATTCGAATTCCTGTGAAGTGCTTCGAAGTGGTAACCCTTAACTCCTTCCAACGTCCGCTGCATTAGCACAGCGCTGTATGTTTAAATTATTGTGCTTTAGAAAGTGAAAATATATTAAATACAATAACTTGTTGCACTCGCTTACTCTGAAATTATTGGCGTGGTAATATCTGAAGTTCTTCCAGATGATACCTGCAGTGTTAAAATCCAACGAAAGTAGTAGTTTATACTTAGTATGACAGGCTATAATCTGCTCACTGTCTCTTGGTACATCAATAGAGGTGATAGAGGATAGGTAGCAGGAATTTTAAGTTTTAGTGATATCAACGGCACAAAGAAAGGTGGAGACACAAGAAGACTATGGCAAGACGAGCGATGTTATTTTTTGCGGCACATCAACTAGCCCAACTTTCCGTTCTTTTGAGCCGCATTTGTTGTAACTAGGGCATGTTTTCCTGGTACAGTTGTCTTTTGCTGTGCTGATGGGACTTAAAGTGAAAACAGTTGCACAATTAGCACAACTTCCTGTTCTTTGGCATGAATGTTGAAAGCTCCCATTTAGCATTCATGAAGTCGAGTTAAACTAACTTTTAGCCAAAGTGATTCTTCAATATCTTCCAGGCCACAATGATGAGAACTCTAAGCAGGCCATGTCAAGGACAATAAGCACTCCAGTCCAGGTTCTTATTACTTCAACCCTGTTTTAAAGCACATATTATGAAAAACTGAAAAGTTAGTGGAAAGCAGACACTGGACTCAGTGTCACTGGACAGCCAGGCTTCTGTAATTACAAGAAAGTAAGAGAAAAACCTGTTCCTGGAAAAATCTAACCCAGATAAAATGTACCCCGAAAATTTAACCTACAAAAAAATTGCCCGGAAAAAAAAATTCCCCATTTCGAATTGGGAAAAAATGTCTCCAAACAGGTGCCACTAAACGACATGTAACCCCCCCCCTGATTGCAGCATTCGCCAGCAGTAGGGTGGGTTCGATCCCTAGTTCCGCTTGATACTCACCGGTTTTCTAATGGGCGTAAGCTTTCCCGGTGCTCAGCTTATTTTACACTAATATACGTTGTGGGCCTATTTGGTTCATTCTCAGAATGTTTTTCGCGCACACAAAGACGACACAATAAGACAAGGAAGACAGGACGGAGCGCAAGTCCTTTGTCTTTTGTCATAATGTGTCGTCTTTGTGTGCCCAGAAAAGAATTATTTTGCACTACGTGCAGTACTGGTATGAAGTGCGCTCTAAACTGAATACTTGTGCCCACGGGTGCCGTGTTAAACATAATGGATGCGGAAGTGCTTTAATTGTGGACCGTTTCCCAAGAGCTTAATGCCTAATGCCCGAGAAATGCTAAACTCCTTTGGCGCAAGATATGTTCGTGGCACCTATAGGCGGGCAAACAGAGCAAAAAAATAGTAACTTTCCGGCGAAAGACCCTCATTTATCCCCGTGCGATGGGGAGTGCCCACTCGGCCACTCTTGGCGGAGGACACAGGAACAGCAATCGTGCAACATTGTACGCTACAGTGATTGCGCCCATCGGCATGAAAGTGACAACGAACTACGAACAGTTTCCGGAAGCTCATCCCCGGCTGGTGTTGTGACAAACACAATGGCTGTCATTGAGTACCCTGAAGGGTCCCGAATAGAGTGGCGATCAGTGTCCCAATCACTTTTGAAATATTTGGAGGATCTGATCTCATGGAACAGTGGTAGAGCCATAATCGCTGAAATAAGTGACTCAGCCACGCAGTTGCCGACAGTCCACTTTAAGTATAATCCCGCCTGTACATTCACACTACCCCTACTATCACGCACCCATCGTGGGGTGTCGATAAAAAGAAAGAGTGGCGGAAAGAGAGTGGTTGAGGGTAAGTGCGCCTGTTTATTGTTGGGCGCTTCAAAGAAGTCACTGACGGAAGTGCTTTTTGGTGTGGATTTTCTTGGCATTTCCTGCTCTAACTTATCCTAGTATGAGCTGATACTGTAAATTGCTTCATGCTTACATCTATCAGAAGTGAAGGGACAGTCCAATGAATAGAACAACTTTCTGTGAAGTCGGTTGAAGTCGGTTACAAGAGAATTTACTGTTTCGGTAATTATGCACCTGGGGAATTTTTTTTCCTTGCTGGCGCTTCCTCAGCGGACTTTTTTTCGGGAACGTTTTTCCTGGGGCGTATATTCTGGGGACATTTTTTCCGACACCCAAATACGAGA
Source organism: Amblyomma mixtum (assembly GCF_055824585.1). Taxonomy (NCBI): domain Eukaryota; kingdom Metazoa; phylum Arthropoda; class Arachnida; order Ixodida; family Ixodidae; genus Amblyomma; species Amblyomma mixtum. The sequence continues at coordinate 218,516,220 of NC_143014.1, forward strand.
GCTGGGAAACAAGAAGATAAAATATTTGCGAAGGAATGAGGTCCCTTAACCCGGAGACCAAGAGTGTTCTGGTATAAGATACGCTAGCTAGAGGCTATATTTGTCATCATGATGATTTCCCAATATGCTTCCCCTTATCTAGACAGGATTCTGTTGAACTCTTGACTATATTTGTCATCAGCAGTCACCTCAAAACAAATGCAGCATACCAGGGTGAAGTTTCCTGCCGAAAGCCTCGAAACAATGAGTGAGTCATCGACCATAGAAAGGCATTTCGAAAATGAGGTCAAGGAAAAGTTCTACATTGTAAACAAAGCATGCATGACTTTTATCAGCGAAAGATCTGGCGCCATATTCAAAAGCGACAACACTTTTTTTACTTTGCCGATGGCAGAGCTCAGTGTATGGAATCGCGGGATCATAGAGTGAATATGCAAGAGTGGACTGCATTTAAAGGCCATAGCCTGAAATAAACAAGTTGTAAGCGAGTCCTTGCCTTTTCAATTTGTTCATCGTGCAGGTGTCATCCGTTTGTATTTGCGCTTACATTATTCATAGCGATCTTGACAAATCACACGAGCAGCATGTTCCGCTGTTAAGAAGTGTTTAGCAAAAGAAATTCCTCGCATTAAAATATACGGAAAATTTCGCTGCAAGTAAGAGACTGCCTGCACAGAAAACTCACTAAATCGCCGTAAATGTGCTATAAAAACAAAGTAGTAACCTTCCAATGTGCAAAACTACATACATCGCGGTGCGGTTGGGAGGTTAGCCAGCCGTACCTCAAATTGCACCCTCGAGAAAAAAATTCGCTGTGGCTTAGCTTGGTTAAGCCAGGTAATTGCGAAAGCAATATCTGTACGTACACCATGGTACAGCTGGTAGTGTAGCTGGTGGTGGTGCTTGTGGTTAGATTTGTGGTGATGCATCGGTTATATAATCCAATCCAATCCAAACCAATCCAATTAAATGCAATCCAATCCAATCTATTCCAATCCAATCCACTCCAATGCAATACACTCCACTGCAATCTGATCTAATCTAATATAATGTAAGCTAATCTAATCTAATCCAATCCACTTCTATGCAATCCAATCCACTCCTATGCAATCCAATCTAATCCAATATAATCCAATCTAATGCAATCAAGGTGAAATGAAGGTCAATGGTGGTCACCGCCGCGTCACGGCAACGGCGTGAAAGTGCAAGTAGTATTGCTTTCGCAATAATATAGAAGCGCTGTGGGAAGAAAATAAAGGTATGTAAATTCAGCGCGGGCACACCATGCGGTATATACGTAATCTATTGTGGAGCGATCGAAAGAATCGCTACGCACAAAGAAGAAATTTTCTTCACGTTCTTTTTTTCTTGCACGCTGCCGTCAAGAGCGGTGCAAGAGAAAGCAGCTGTTGCTACAAGGAAGTGCTCGTAAGCGCAATTGTGTTCGCAGAAAGAAACAGACAAAACAAGAAAGCAACAGAAGCAACGCACGAAGCCGGACACACGCGGCGGGGTGCAACCGGTCCAGCTACCGAACAGCTGCCGTTTTTATTGTTGTTTTTATAGCCTTCGCAGACTTCAAATAGCGTTGGTGTATCGGGATGAGATGTCTGCGTCGGTGGTATAGTGGTTAGCATAGCTGCCTTCCAAGCAGTTGACCCGGGTTCGATTCCCGGCCGACGCATATTTTTTTTTTTTTCAGTTTGACTGTGTGAAGGAAATTGGGCGTCACACACAGCGTTATATCAAGAGGCAATGGCGTTTCTCGAACAGAGAGGAGAACGCAGCTTGCATTCGCGCTTCAAGTGTGGTGTTTTAGCACGAAATAACACTTTACAGTTATCTCTTGTGTTATAAGCAATCATGCATCTGAAGTGGATTGCGTGAAATTTGAGGGGCTAACCCATTTTATTTTAACCTTTTAAGCTTGAAAAGAAAAAAAAAACGGAGTAATGAATCAGCTTTCGTGTCAGTTTTTTAAACAAATAACTCGAAAGGTGACGTTTTAAATGTGGGCTAGCGACGAAGTAATTTGATAGACACTGAACGATAATTCCAACGAATGACGATTCCAAGAGAATGCAAGCGATGAGATTAAGAAGTTTGCGGGAGATAGGGTGGCCACAACTGGCAAATGACAGGGTTAATTAGAGAGATATGGGAGAGGCCTTTGCACTGCACTGGACGCAGTCAGGCTTATGATGATTATGATGAATGATTAGCATGGTTAAACCATTTCCCTCTGTGAAAAACAGGAAGCTATAAAGAGCTTCAATATTTAGAAAAAAATTCGTTGAAAATGAATTCGCGCCTAAGGGTATGTTTCTCTTTTATGTTCGCCGGCTGCGCGAGCAATAATATATTGCGCGCTGCTTCATACTGCAGCGCTTCCCAAATCAACAGTGTCATGCACACAAAGGAGCACCGCAACTTATCTTCAGCAGCAACTAGCCAAGCCGCGTGTTGTTCGCAGTAAAGTTTCCAAGCCCTTAACGGCCGCCGTTCATGTTAAGTCTGTGTGTTATACCATCAGATGTGCACCATGGGCAGCAGCCAGTGATGGCAGTGAGTGTTTCAAAATTTTCTAACAATCAGTATCCTTGAAGTAGCGACTCACTTTTGTCCCTGAAGCTTGCCTACATTCACGCTCATAGGAACAAGAAAAGACGTTGCGAAAAAGGGAGAAGTTGAAATGGTGAAAAGAAATTGATAAATTGATCAGTTATCCAACCTCTGCGACCAAGATTTGCCAGGGCCAATATAAGGCACCGATAAGACCTTTATTAACAATGCTGATATGGCAAATAAAAAAAAAACGTAGGCTGGTTAGCACTGTGTAACTCGAGACAATATTAACGAGGTAGCGCGAAGGCTCCCATTCTGCAGGTAATCCGGCGTCGTCGTTTGGAGCGAAAAGGCAGGTGACCCACCTGCCATCTAGGTCACGTGATCTTATGGCGTCATCAAAATGTTCTCGCCGTTGGAGGCGGAGAACGCAGCCAAATGGCTTGTGAGAGAAGTGCCCTATGTGGCAGGTAATAGTTAATGATTGGTCGCGCGAGGTTGCTCGGGAAGAGCAACGTGAGTCTCACATTCCCCACCAGTGGCTGCGCTTGAGACAGCCGCCCGCCGGGCCAGTGGCGCATTGCTTGACCACTGCAGCATTGCGCCAGGAGTGGCATGAGGACACCCTGCGATCTATGAATATATAGTAGAGAATCACCAATTCGCCATGTGCGAACATGTACGCAGAACCTAGGCTACACAGAACGAGTACATGAGCGGAAGGGATTTCTAATGCTCTCGCATTGTACACTTAAAGGTACGTTACGCGTTATATGATAGTCAAAGAAGGAGTGTCTGCGAAGTGACCCGTAATACGGACTTTTTGCCAGCAGCATAATCGCAGCGGTGGCCTGGTGTCCAGAGCACCCGCCTCTGATGCGGGACGTTCTGGGTTCGATTCCCAGAGCCGCCGGGTGCCCACCAGTTTATTAAAGGGTACAAGCATCCCTCCAGCCAGGTGCTCGACTTTAATGGAGGAAAATGCTTAAGAAAAAAAACGGCTCCTATAACAGTCTGTTGACTCCGGTCTATGTGATTCGTTCGCCTTCGCGCGACTTGTATGCACCTTGTGCACTGATGCCCACTGTGACCCTTATTTTACCCCGCCGCCGTGGTTCAGGGGTTATGGCGCTCGGCTGCTGGCCCGAAAGACGCAGGTTCGATCCCGGCCGCGGCGGCTGAATTTCATTGGAGGCGAAATTCTAGAGGCCCGTCTACTGTGAGATGTCAGTGCACGTTAAGGAACCTCAGGCGGGCGAAATTTCAGAAGCCCTTCACTACGGCGTCCCTCATAGCCTGAGTCGCTTTGGGACGTTAAGACCTCATAAACCAAACCAAACCAGGAGCATAGATGAGCGGACATAGTGACTGGCAGCCGCATCCACTTTCGCTGTAGCTGTCTTCTAAAGGCGCTACATCAGGTGTGCTAAGCAGCGAAAACGTTTGCGGCGCTACCAACGCTTAGTCTTGAACAGCGCCCACTTCCGGTTTTGGATTTTCTTCCGTACGCCATGTTCTTCCTAAAGCGATGTGTCTCAAAGTCTCTCAGTCGTTTCGTATACGTAAGCTGTCATATTTTATGATTTTTATGCCTGAAAAATTTGTCCACCGTAAATACGCTTGTTTCCATCGACTTATGAGCGTCCAATGCACATGTAGGGGCCACCTGTTTTGAAATTTCGGCGCGAACTTCCTCATAGCAAACTAAAAAGTGAAGGTATTAGGCTTATTCCACGCTGAAGAAAGGAGCAGGATGCTGTGTACGGGTGAGTGGTTTTGAAAGCGAAGAATCGAAGTTGAGTATGCACTCTGGTGCATTACCCGCCTCGCTGCTGAGGACACAGGCACTTCATCTTCAAGGCAAGCAATATTCGGGCAGTAAAAGAACTTGATAGTGAAGAAATCAGGAACGCCTGCCCGCATTGGCGTCTGCTCACCGGCGTCGGCTGGTGTCGGCCGCGTAACTAACCGGGAATGCTCAAAACAAAGTTTATCGACGACTTATAGGACTTAGAATTGCATTTCTCAATTAGTGTACTTGCCTTGTGTGCAATGTTTGCGGCTCTGAACTCAACCTGGGATATTTTTCAACCGCGTAACGAGATGCAACAGTCTCCACTATATTCATGCCTGCTAGATATGCATGCCGTGTGGTGCGCTTGGATGTGCGAAGTTCGTGAGTTCAGTTTCGTTTCAGTGTGTGAGAAACGTGCACGAAGTTCGTAGCTACTATAATTGAAAATGAGGCATATTTGCTTTATTTTGCTCGTAGATCGCCTGAGTTATGGAAATATTAGACACACAAAGTTTTTTTACAGTCTTTTTTGTGCTTGCGTTCTGAACGTCCCTCGGAATGTGCATGTCTACAAAAACGACGTAGTGGCAATAACAAAAATGCTGTTCGTGATTAATAAATGGATTAATGCTTGCGGTCAAACAGGACCAGTAGTTCCTGTGTTGGTCCTGAAAAACGTGCCTACTTGCCTTCTAATGACGCATCTACTTGTCATGCATCTATAGATAGTTGCACAGCATCTGATGTAAGTGTCTTTTTTGAGCAGTGGTTTACCTTCTGAATCTTTCGAAAATTCGGCACGGCGTTCTTAATTCTACCAGTTATGTGCAATATCGTTTTTGAAAAGAAGCAGAAGAGCTTCTTTTTCGCACGTCTTTTTCATTATGTGTTCTTTCGTTTACGTTTCTGTTCGCCCTGTAGCTAGCTCGATTCGAAAATGAAAGGGATGACATGCGTGAAGTGCGCCGCACGGGACAGGAATGTCGCGCATATACGCCCTCCTGGCATTGTACAAAACGAGCCTCATGCTTCTTGAGGCAAGCCATCTCCTGATAAGAACCGTTGACTTGTTTACGTAATCCAGCTAGCTTGTTGTCCAAGATGGCGATGCCATGTGCCTCGTTGCAAGACGATGACCTTTAATAAGCAGCTATCCATGTGTGTCTTCGCTGCAATAAAGAACAGGTCACGGCTGTCCTTCACAGCTGGGACCAATTTTCGTGAAACATTTATTATCGCACAAATTTATAGCATTCCTTTTTATGTTCGCTGGTCGTACACCTCTGATGATCCGAAAGCTGTCCAAATGCTTTTTGAAACTTGAGGTTGTGAAGCTGCATATGGTTCCGCTGGCTAATATGTTCATATTTATTTCTTTTATTGCTTGTTTTCAACTGTTTGTAGTTGTTTCGCTAACAATAAATCTATAGATGCTAGCAGAGCTCATGCTGTTCCTTGTCTCATTCCATTCTCTGCGCAGACTTCGGTAAGTCGTGAAGCCTGTGCGGATATAAACGCCTGCTATTTCTACCATTCCGTAACCGCACGAGGTGACACACCATTCAGAAGAGTTTCTTGCAGCTACTGTGTTGAAAATAGCATGAATAGCAGCGTACAAGGGATACAGAATTCCAGAACTGGTCCGGGAAATCAGCCGCCACGCCACGCACTTTCGCCGCCCGGATCGTCTGCGGCCAAAACAGCACGTAAATTAAACCTGGAGAGCACTATTGGCAAGCTGCGCTTCTTGTCAGTGCCTAGCTCTTTCACCATAATGTTCTCTGTCCGGGACGGCGAAACCGTGACTGTACAAGGCCTCCCATTAACGCACAACTCGGATGCTTACAACCGTACCAGCCGAATTAGGAAGAACATGGCGGACGACTCTGACCGCGCAGGACTGGACGCTGGGTGAGCAAGAACTTGTCGTTACTTATTAAAGCTGATGTATAGTCGGATACAACTAAATCTGCAGTGAAGGTGCGCCCACATTCGGGACTGCAGCCCAGAATTCTTCCATGACGAAAAAGTAGTCCGTTGTTCAAACCTTTCCTGTTACCTAACAAGAAGCTAGTCACAAGAACAAAAAAAAAACATAAGCTGTAGAATTCTTATACCTGGCTTGTTTAATAAAGCAAAACATTAAACAGCTGGTTTCGGTCCCTGTTGCAGTTGGCTAGCGGAGTAATACAGGACGGCTCGGACCTGACCAAGTGTTCACAACTGCTGTTTTTTTTTGTTTTTTTTTACCCTCTTCGTGGCTACCATGACTCATCGCGTTTGAGCATTCGGACCGACAGTGAGCATCCTCGGGAGGGTGGGTTGCAAGGTCGTGACAAAACTTGAGGAAAACCGTCTGCCGCTGCGTTCTTGAGTTGTATCCGACTATATATTTGAAGAACAATCTTTGTAGTTCTTCCTACAAACTCTTTGTTTCAGAACAGCGCTCCTCTCCAATTCGCTGTTCCGCGGGCTCTCTGAGCCTCTTCTCGAGCGGCGCATCTCGCCGCAGGTGTCGCACACGCAACATGCAACGTTACTCCGCTTTCTCCCCTGCTTTGCCGACCCCTTCCACGGTAACCATTCTTCGGATGGTCCCCATGGCCTTCACCCTGCGGATGCGGATTCCTCCCTCTCGTAATATCATCATCCTCCTTTCATGGTAACCGACTTCCAGGTGGTTCCGGTGGCAGTCACACACCAGTTACTCTGAGTACTACTACTACAACTACTACCATGGCATGAAACCCAGGAAACGGCCCTTAATTAACAGCTGTCGCTGTAAAATAGAATGAATGATGTCTTTTTTTCTTTCTGGTTTTCATCGTTTTCCCAAGGCATACTTGGCGTTCCGAAAGCAGTCGAGTTTGGTTGCGAATTATGTTTCTGGTATAACTCGATTGTATGCAGAATTAGTGAATGTGCTCCCGCACGTCTACAGTTACACAACGTTCACACAGAAATATAAATTTTTATTTGCGAGTTTGCAGTCCAAATCACCATTTAATTTCTCTAGTGCCTCCCGACAGCCCCATTTTTCATATAGACATGATGGCACTGCTTGGTCACGTGGGAGATTTATTTTGCCGCACTGCGCGAGCTGATCGAAGAACCAAGAATCCCTTAACGACGTGCCGTTATACAACGTGTTCCGGCTAACTTTATGCAGGATTTAAAAATATGCCGCAGCACTCTCAGATGACGCATCCAAGCGCATGTTGCTGGATATTGTATGTAGCAAGTCGCACTATTTTTTATTGTGCTGGAACCCATAATTAATCGAGATTAATTAACAACCTTCGCAAGGAACAAAGATAGGCGAAAAATTCCCAAGAGCAAGCTGTAGAACGCTCCGAAACACCTCCAATTCAGTAGTTTCTAACTTACAATCCATTACGTATTTGCTTTTTTTCACTCACTTCAGATGCCCACGAAATAGAAAGAAAATACCGCGACATGTCCGCTTGTGCGCAGCAATTGCAGCGCTCTCAAACGTTCCGCCTACAAACGAACAAGCATTTGGCCAGTTGTGCTGCCTTTGAAGAGGTGACAGGGCTGCGACACAGGCGCTGGCTGTGGAATTTCCGCCAGCGCAAGCGATAAGCGCTGCGTCCGCTTATCGCTATCATGAGCCGCTGCGAGGGAAGCATATCGTTGGAGTAATTCGCACAGCCAGCTGCTGCGTCCCTGCCATGTCGCGTTTTAAGTGGCAGCTCCCCGGCCTAAATGATCTATGTTTGAGGGCACTGCAATCGCGGCGCGCAAGCAGGCATGCCACGAGGTATTTTTTCGCATTTCGGTGGGGTCTGAAGCGAGCGAAAAAAAGCTAATATGTAATAGATGTAAAGTCATAAGCTGTACAGTCGGACGTTTTTTTTTTTACCGTTCTACAATTGTCTCACTAGAATTTTTCGCCTATCTTCATTGCTCTCAAAGTTGGTTAATTAATCTCGACTAATAATGCAATCAGCAGAATACAAAAAGTGTGACTTGCTTCATACAATAGCGAGAAACATTTATTTGTCCGCGTCGTCTTAGAGTGCAGCGGCATATTTTTAAATCCTGGCTAAAGTTAGCTGGGACGCCTTGTATATAGACCTCGTGGACTTGCCGCTCTTATGCTGCTTAACTCAGTGGTTATGGTGCTCGGCTATCGACCCAAAAGACGCAGGTTGAAACCTGGCCGCGGCGGTCGCATTTCGATGGATGAGGCTCGCGTACATTGCAATATCAGAGCACGTTAAAGAACGCTAGGTGGTCGAAATTCTCCCGAGGTCTCCCCTACGACGTACTTCATAGCAGGAATCAATTTGGAATTTCAAGCGCCCCTAAACGCGGGCCTGACCTTAAATTTATGTTTTCGTCTTTTTAGCTGCAAAGTTTTTCGCTTAATTAAAGCCATATAACTACTATTTTGAGATGCCACTGCGGAGAACGCTCCCGTAAGCTCCGAAGCTCCGTCAGCCCATAAGCTCCAAATGACGTCACTTACTGTTCCGGTTTTCTGCATGTCTCGCATTCAATAATCCTTAAGAATACCTTGTTTTCATTAGTCCTTGCCACTACCATTTGACCATTTCTTTAAAGGCCTAGTTGTTAGCCCAACTTTCGGCCTGAAAATTATTTTATTCATTATAGCCCTAGGAATAACCTCCTACCAGTCTTTTTCTTTCGAAGAAGCGACAGGCGTAAGGTGGGGATATCAAGACGTGCATGACACGCATCTCAGTGACTATGTTTTCAGAAGTTATACTTTCTTAACCTGTGGTGGCTTTTTGTAACTTTGCTTCGATTTTATACTTCAGGTGACAACCTGTTTAGTGCTGGCACGCTCCAGTTTTCATATTTGGTGATAACTGATTCCTGTGTATACATGTATCACAAGACGAAACCAAGTGCTGTGCTGAGTGACTTTAACGGCTTCCGCCCGACCTCCACCCAGAGATCGGGATTCCGAGGAAGCCCTCTATATATACCTGGTGTCCCAGCTAACTTGGACCAAGGTTTATAAAAAAACTAAGCGTTCTTCAGAGCTGAAATCACGTGGATGTTATTAGGGTTTATCTAAAGATACAGTACTATTTTTTCGGTCCTCCTATTTGACTAATTAGCCGAGATAAATTAACTTTTTAAATATAGCTTGAAACATTCAAGCGTCAATAGGAAAGTTGTGGAGCTCCACAAATATTGTCCAACCCAGGCGCTTCCAACGAGTTAGAGTCAGCGTGGTAAATTTTATTCGATAAAAACGAAAGCCCGCGGAGTTTTGAAAATACCACGTGACAGCGCGCTCCGAGCGCCCGAATGCGCCGCAGTTACAGCGCCCTCATCCGTGCTTTGTGAAAACCATTGCCCACTTCGCGCCTCTCGTCTGCCCACGACCGACAGAGCTACGTGTTGCGCTTGCTTCCAAGAAAAGCGCCAGTGGGTTCGGGAGGCAGTTGAAAGCGCGGCTCCCGTTTCTGCGGCGATAATTGTGCTCTCGGGCTAGAAAAATGCATGTGCAGGAACAGTGAAAATTTCTTGAGTTAGAATTTGGGGGCAAGACCTCAACAAGCAAAGACGCATTATAACAAGCTTGATAACGTCGTGTGAATCACGCTGGTTTTCACAAAGGGAAAATTGTAAATGGAAACAGAAGGCTGCTTTAATTTCCTGGCCATTCCTTCTCGGCAGGGAATTTGTGATTTCGTAGTACGTACAGGCGCGGCCATAAGTAAACGGAGCACGGTATTGCGTTCGAAGTGCAATCACGCTTTCTCCATTGGTGATGAAGAAGCGTTGTTTGTCTACAAGAAAGCCCACCAACCTCCGCCACCAGCATGCGCGTACCACTGCTGGAAATTTCAGTTAGGTGACGCGTGAAAAATATTCGAAGACAGTTGCGTGCTCCGTTTACTTTTGTCCGCGCCTGTACGTGCCTTTTCCACATCGTACAAGGGTTCGCACAGATGGCTCTTTTCATGAATAACGGTTGCAGAGATTCATTCGCTGTGATGTCCGTCTAAAGAATGTGTTCAAACAAGTCGCCCTCTGCCATAATGCAGTATTGGCCCCCTTTCAGCACGTCCGCTGTAGCGTTCTTCATGACCCAGCACGGTATTTCGCTGCAGGCCTCAGCAATCTCTGTCTTTAGTGCTTCCGGTATAGTTGTAGGTTTCCGGTACACGCGGGCTTTCACATATCCCCACAAAAAGAAGTAAAGAGGTGGCAAGTCCGGTGACCTTTGAGGCCAGGGCACTGGACCATGCCGCCCGATCCACTGGCGTTTGAAGGCATCATTAATCCAGGCTCGGGAAAGGGCACTGCTGTGAGCTGGTGCACCGTCGTGCTGATACCAAGTTCGCTTTAAAAGCGCAAGGGGATGATCGCAGCGAAAATCTTCTACTGGGCCTTTCAAGATGTCGTTAACGTACCGCAGAGCAGTGAGCGCGTGGTCAAAAAATATTGGGCCAATTATTCTTCCACCAACGATACCACACCACACACTGAATCACCATTGGTACTGGTGTTTGGTCTCTGCCACCCAGTGTGGGTTCGATCGCTCCAGTAATGTGCATTATGGATGTTGACTTGAGCATTTCTCGAGAAGGTTGCCTCTTCTGTCCAGAGCACTTTGTCAACAAAATCCGGTATTTCGTCACTGTACACCAGGATCCAGTTTGCGAAATCAAGCTGACATTGAAAGTCTCTTTCTTTCAGCTTTTGATGCAGTTGGACGTGATACGGATGCATTTCAGCCTTGGCAAGAATTCTTGACACTCACGACTTTGAAATTCCGACCTCAGCACCCACATCACGCACGCTGGCATGAGGGTTTGCAGCCATGAAAGCCAAAATGTCTCCTTCAGCCTGTTCACTGATGGTACCCTTTCTGTGCCCTGTCTTCTTGAAGCTACCTGTTTCTTTGAGCGTCAAGGAAGTCCTCATAATTGTATTTGCGCTAGGTCGTCCCCCCACTGCCAATTTCGGTATACCTCGGCAGCTTTCCTCTTGTCGCCCCGTGCCACTCTCAAGGCTAAAACCATGTTCGCCTTCTGCTCGCTTGAGTACGGCATGCTTTAAGCGCTGCAAATTCTTCGAAGCGGTTGCACACGGCACGAAGCGGTTGCACACGGTTGCACACGGCCAAACTTCGGCGCTTTTGCACGACAGTAATAGACAGTTGAGCTCACAAGCATCCAGCCGTTGGCAGAGCTCGGAAAGGAAGTAGAAATATAACGAATGATGCCCTGTCTCGCAAAGGTATCAGAATCTGATAATGCTTTGTGTGTATTTTTTTTCTATTCCGCATTGACTTCAACACTGAAAACAAAAACTGCTATTTTCATCACACCGGAACAAACGGTTAATGACAGAGCGTTCTTCCGCGACATCCGCGAGCGGCTGCTGACGGAGCGCTTTTTCGAAGTGCCGTCGCCAGCCGCTGCGGTTAACTCAGAGCCGAGCAAAGGTTGAAGCCTTTTCTCTTAAGCGAAGAGAAGGCGCGAAGCGAGCGATTTTTTTTGCAAACCACGGATGAGGGCGCTGTAATTTTGGCGCATTTAAAGCTTTAGGTGCATTCGGGCGCACGAAGCGCGCTGTCACGTGGTATTTTTAAACCTCGCGGACTTCGTTTTTCCCGAATGAAAACGGCCGCGCTAAGTCTATCTCGTTGGAAGTGTCTGGGTTGGACAATATTTGTGGAGCTCCACAACTTTCCTAATGACGCCTGAACGTTTCAAGCTATATTTAAACACTTAATCAATTTATCTCGACTGATTATTCAAATAGGAGGACCGAAAAAATAGTACTGTAACTTTAGGTAAACCTTACAACATCCACGCGATTTCAGCTCTGAAGAACGCTTAGTTTTTTTTTATAAATCTTGGTCCAATTAGCTTGGACACCCTGTATATATATCAACAAAGATTTCTTGGCAGCTGATTAATCAATATAAGATAGTCACCAGAAATTGAAAAACAGATATATATATATATATATATATATATATATATATATATATATATATATATATATATATCAATTAGCCTTAAGCGATAACATATTCGGTAATATCCTAAATTTATCAACACCACAAAATAAATATATTATTAAAAAAATCCCCTGTGCCCCTTGGTCTCTGTGGCTGTTGGCTTCTGTCATATCTATAACGAGCCCCTCATGCCCCTTCCCTTGCTTGCTATATATATATATATATATATATATATATATATATATATATATATATATATATATATATATATATATATATATATATTGGTTTGGTTTATGGGGTTTAAGGTCCAAAATCGACTAAGGATATGAGAGACGCCGTAGTGGAGGGCTCCGGAAATTTCGACCACCTGGGGTTCTTTAACGTGCACTGACATCGCACAGTACACGGGCCTCGAATTTCTCCTCCAAAGAAATTCAGCCGCCGCGGCCGGGATCGAACCCGCGTCTTTCGGGCCAGCAGCCGAGCACCATAGCCACTGAGCCACCGCAGCGGCATATATATATATATATATATATATATATATAAAGCAGTCAAGGGAACATGGGAAGGGGAATGAAGGGCTCGTTATACATATGAGAGCAGCCATCAGACGCACTCAGAAGCCAATTGACACAGGAGATTTTTTTAAAAACATGAATTTATTTTGTGGTGTTGATCAATGGAGAATATTGCTGAACAGGCTATCGGTTGAAGATAATATATTAGAAAAGTAGAAGAAAAAACAACCACATGTCGCCAGTGGTAACCGAACCCATGACCTCCGAATTCACACTACAACAAACAGTGCACAAAACACAAGGCCGAAGAAAAAATTGGCTATGGTTCAATCAATGGAGTAGAATTGCGGAAGCAACGGTGCTGCAAGCGCAGCGGCGGCGTCATCTCAGGGAGCACTTTGTCTAAAGGGGCCGTAATGAAGAAAATTAAAGTTGTATTTGAGGAAAGGAAATTACTCAGTAACTGCCTCACACTCGCTCGCTCCTCGCGCATGCGCAGTTGGGGCTCTCGGGGCTGTGCGAAATCGCTCACACCTAGCGTAGTGTTGCTTCTGCAACAAAAGAAGGAAACACGGCGAGCGCTGACTCTCAACTGACTTTAATCTCCATCGAAAACATTTCTTATGCGCATACGCATGACCAGCAGTAATGACTTATGTACGAAAAGAAGAAAAGCTTTGGAGGCACACAACAAAAACTAATAGTGCACCGTGACAATAACTTCAGTCAAGGAATTCAACTCCATCATCTGTGAGAAACAAGTTTTATTGCAGTGGAGTACTACCAGTGTTGTCGGTAACGCGTTACAAGTATCGGCGTTACCGGTAACGCGTTACTTTTTTCGGTAAGTTAGTAATGTACTCGTTACCATTTGGAACTGTAACGGGTAACGTACTTACGTTAACATTTTTCGGTAACGTGAGGTGTCACGGTACTACTTACTTTTTATTTCAATTGTCCCCCTCCGCTTCTTTTTCAGAAAAAAAACGCCGAAAATAATGTTGCAAATAAACAAAATCTACAGGTGTTCTCGACGACCCTTGTTGAGGCTTGCATGCATGCCAGGGAACACCTGCCATTGACGACGTACTCAACTAAAAACACACTTGTCTTCAACCCCAAACCACTCACACACAAAACTCTTTATCTAAAGAGTGGACGCATGAAAAGCCACCAATGGACCATTTGCAGAAATCTGTAAGTCAGTTTCTCCGTAAGCTTGTTCTCCAACCAAAAGGTCTCGTTCCCAGGCGACACTCTCGCATTCTTTGTGAAAGCAGTTCCCTCTTCTGAGTAAACTAAGGAATGTCGCCAGTTTACTTCAACATGGCCACTAGCGAGCCGTCCAATGTATTCTAGTTCACTATAGTCGAAAGAGTGCAATGGTACAGCACAGAAAAGGGGATTGCAGTCAACCGGCTGTAGCACTGAAGTAGAGGTAAAAGAACGAAATGGGCCTTTGTCGTGTGGGGGCAGTAGTGAGCTACCTCATACTAAACTTTCTAAAAAATTTCTGCTCAACAACACCGTCGCTCCAACTCTCTCTCTTCATAGCCATAATATAACCCCCCCCCCCACCCTTTCTCCCCTAGCCAGAACAAGGAACAACGCACTCCCCACAGCACTGTGACAAAGGACGGCCTCCCTCCTTTTCGTGCCTAGACTCTGCTGCAAGCAGAGCGCGACCATCCGGAGTTTTCATTCGCTTGAAGAATATGAGCGTGTCGCAGGGTTTGAGATCTTTTGGTTGGAAAATAAGCTTTGCAGAGAAGACGAGTTACAGTTACAGCGATGACGCTCTGATTAAAATTTATGGCCATGGAGTAACGGCAAAGTAACGTGCGTTGCTTTTTTTTTGGTAACGGTAACGCGTTACCTTTTTTTTTGTAGGTAACGTAGGGCGGTAACGCGTTCTTCTTTTTTTAGCGTAACGAGTAACGTATTTAGTTATATTTTTTTGGTAACGCCTACAACACTGAGTACTACCAACTCGCCCAACTCGCTCTACTTCTATATCCACTTTTGTTTTACTAGAAAATGGAGCGCCCTAGCATGCACTCACTGACACCTGCGTGTTCCGCGACTGCGCATCAGCAACGCACATTATGGGGCTACCTCATGTCACTCATAATGAGAGAAAATGTGTTCCAGCGTTAGCACAAGGACATGCGCAGAGAAACGCCTGCAGAGGTGTTGACGCTTCGTGTCGCTATCCGCGTCCTTGTGATTGCGCTCAAGCTCTCTTTCGGCGTGTGATGGCAACGCATTTAATTACAAAACCTGACTCCCCCTTACCCCTGCACATTGGTCGCAAAGATCCATATCGCACTACTAATCTGATGTGATCTTCTTCTCGCTCAACGCATTCCAAAGATTTCTTTGGAATCTGCTGGGACGTAAGCGAATTTATTTCATTTTTTCACTGATATTTCGCACTCAGTTTGGCCCCTTCAAAACTGCCATAAAGTAGACCGCGATCTGCGTTCGCAAGGTGGTGTAGCGAACACTCTCAACCGGATATGCAGTCTGAGTTGTCCATTCAACCTGCAGCGGCCAGATGATTGTATCAAACGAACAGCGTAGATATCTTTGCTCTTCGGTGCTCAAGTATACGGCGGGCGTCACGCTGACCATACAAATACGCAGCATGTGCCAGCTGTGAAGGACACACACGAAGTAGATCACTGAGACGACCCCTAATGAAAATCGGGGCACATGACTAAATTGCAAGCAACGCTGTTATCTTTCAGATCCAGTCATATCTTTCGCAATGGCGTTCACCGAACAATATAAGGTTCATCAAACTCTCTTGAACAGCGTGCGTAGCTTATACCTCGGCTTTACTGCAGAGTTGTCGGAAGCGCCGCACTCAGACTACAAAGTGAGCCCCGATCTTGTATGGTACCCAGCATCGTCGACAACGCCAGCTGTTTTATTCATTACTCTGCTTGAGCGTTCACTCAGCTGTTATGGTGTCAAAGAAGAGGGCTCAAGGTCGCAGGATCAGTTTTCAAAGAGAGTGCGCATTTAGGAACGCGGCTGTCTATATTGGGGAAATGAAATAACAGCTGCACGATCTTCGATTTTGCCGAGGGAATGACGCAACACACGTGGGCCTGAAAATTAGATCGCCTACTTTTGCCAGGTGGCCATATGCTCCCTCACAGTAGAAGCAAAATTTTTCGCTAATATTGGTTAATACTGTAAGTAGCGCTCACATCCCCATCGCTGGGTGAAGGAGCCCTTGGCTAAGAAGTGTAAGGGAGCTTAAAATTGGCACTACGTAGCTTTCTTCAGTGGCTGTTCACGATAAATATATTGAACCATTACAAAAAATGCCATTTTTTTTTAAATTTAGAAAATATTGAAACAGCCCGGCGCTTGTTTGGAACTATTTAGTGCATCGGTTTTGTGATCGTTCAACACCTTTACATTTTTAAATGTTTACACTAGGTTTTATCGTGAGGCATCGGGCAAGTTATATATTTTATAAAATTTGCAACCAAGGCATTGCACCCAGTGACTCCAGGCCATCTGTTCAGACCGGGCATTACCCCTGTCCCCATTGACGGGACAGTGAGGAGACTATTCAAGACGTCGTGCAGCTGTGGGCGCATCTTCAGGCTCCGCATCCTGTTACGAATACAAGGACGGCGGACGCAGCGCTTGAGACGGCGCTTGAAATCTTGGGCCTTTAAAAAAAAGTCTAGCCTAAGGTAGAGCAAGCAGTGATATGGTGACACACATTGGCTATAGAGGGCCTGGCAACCTCAACTGATTTTTTACTTCGCTAAAAATATCCTTGAACGTGATGTTACAAGTCAGCACGCGCTTTTTCATAGTTAAACTGCCCCCCCCCCCCCTTCCTTGGCTACCACAACTGTGGTCTTTACCTTTTTTACTGCTCTCACAAGGGAAGCGAGAAGGCCAACACACGGTAGTCTTACTTGTTTGCTGTCACACTTTAAAGCACCGCGTCGTGTTCGACGAGAATGTGAACGTGCCTTTCAAGTTTCACCGATTGTGCTGCGCCTTCTGAACTCAGAAAGACCTGCACTTTCATCTCTGGACCATCTCTTCGCTAATAACTGTATTCAGTTAACCTGGTGCATTATTACAAGCTTCCAGCTAGTCCGGCAGAGTGGCAGAAATATATCATTCAATCGAGGAACCCAACCGACGTCAAAATTTGAAAAACAGTATAGCCCGTGATAATCATGAACCCGCTCTTGTTATATGACTGGGAATGGACGGTTTTTCCCTTCACCTGTTCTTCGTTTTCGGGCAGTTTCAAAAATCCTTCCACAACGAGTATCATATTGAACATCTTCGGTGTTATCACTGAGCTAATGCCGCCAAAATTTTACCGCTGTTTCAGTCGTAAAATCACGCTAACGTTTTTTTTTTTTAATTTCAGTAGTTTTGGGGAAATAATGCCCAAGATAGATTCAAAGCACACTGCGAATGCGATTGCCAAGTTTTCTCGCCATTCTGAACTCAGCACCAACCCTCCAGGTAACCCTATTGAATGATGTCTCGGTGCCAGGCAAAATTAAAGTGACCAATCAAGCTTGTGCATTGTGGGCGCCTCCCACAGGCGGTGGGTGGAGATTCAAGTCGGGCTTGAGCTCTCAAACATGCCTGAATTTTCAAAAACAACTAAATGGAATGGGCTTCGTCACCCCCCAAAAAGTTAATTTTCATACCCACGTTTTGAGGTGCGTCCTCAAAAAGTTTGGACAGGGGACCGCATGATGAGGTTAACTGAAAGAAAGCGGAGAGCGGTAGAGTACAGAGGTCAACAGGTACATAGAGTTGAAGGAAAAGGGGAAGGGCGGTGATCGTTGTTCGACGTTACTGCCTCCACATGGGGAATAAAGCGACCTCGTAGGGAAGAAGCGTTGCAGCGTGACGGCGACTTCATATGTGGTTAGCATTGTGCGTACCTTATTCGTTTGCATTTCGCGTGAATGGCTCTTTTACTTTCTCGATCGCTGTTGCAGTAAAGATGACGCGATATATGGTCGTCCCTACAACTGTTTACCCACCGAATAAAAGAGTAAACATCCCAGAAATTATTCTTTTTAACAGACCTATTTTTCTGCCCCATGGCGTGTAACTTGAATATATGCAAAATCTGTTTAACCTCAAAATGTAAAAAAACGCCAAAAGTTTCTCAAGTGTATGCTACTTAGAGTGCCGACTTGAATAGTAAGGCAGCAATCAATGCTTTTATGTTTAGCCGTGTAAACTAAAACGTTCTAAGTGAAGGAAAGTTGAAATCTGGGTTAGTTGGTACATGCTTATGAAAAAACAACCAAAAATACGGGGACAAAGGAGAGATAAGTTTGAAAAGTTTGAAGTTTGAAAAGTATTTATTCGAAGTGTGTCTCATACACTTCAGGAAGGAGGCCAAAAGGCGTGGTGCCTGACGAGGGCCTTCCTCCCTGGGGTAAGCAAACTGCATTCGGCACACACACACATAAAATAAACAAATACAATAAATGTAGCGGTCGCCATTACACTTGCTGGCATGTTAAAAGAAACACAAAAAAAAACTGTACAACAATCTTAAGGTATCTTCAAAGTTGTTAAGATGCGTGCTGTTGGGTTACAGGGAATTATAAAAAGGAAAAAAATATATACAATCATGTTAACTGTTTTCAATTTACAATATGTCACAGGATGTACCGGTTAGTCATGTAGTCAATAGTGCAATCACTTTTCTCTTGTATAAGGCACACACAACGATTGGTTCTTAAGTGAACCCGGGCTTGGAAGTCTATTGGTTATGTTTATCGCTCAAATAGAAAACATTGGTTCTAGACGGCTTAGCCTCCAGTCCTAGGAGTATGCACTATAGTATGCAGTTTTTTTTTAATAACAACGCAGTGACATCTTCTATCCCTTTCAAGCGCCATTTTTTGGTTCCGTGGAAAAGAAATAGTCTTTTGCCTAACTAGTGCATTCATTACTTAAGCAAAAGAATTTTTTAATTCGCAGGAAAAAATACTAGGGGTTAAATTTTGGGAGAAACATGTCATATTTCATATCATAATAAAGACATAGTGTCATGACAAAAGTCATAAAGAAGCATCACATAAATACCCGAAAGATTGTGGAAATAATTTCTACTTCCCAGATGCACATTACGCTTCAAATTGAAAACAAAAATTGATGTACTACTTGCGGCAACATGTATGTGCAGAAAAATAGTGGCCGACATGCTGAACAGCGTACTGTATTGCGAAATATTATTTACTGAGTTCTCCACTTGGCATAAAAACCGCCTTATTTAGGACAGCGAGGATGCGAAACTCACATGAAACAAAAAAAAATCACTGCTAGGTGGAGCGCACTGCAAAGGGAAAGCTGCGAGTTCATTTTGTACACGATGGTGTACGTAGCCTGTCAAGTGGATAATTCGTTTTAAAATGCAATGCATGCATTCCGGATATATTTTCTTCCAAATGCTACGGCAGCACTAGAGTGAAGTGATCACATTTATTTTGAAACGTGTCTCCTGATATAGATGACAGTGGCAACGAATATTTAAAGTTAAATGAACCATCTCCAGACATAGTAAATAACGAAAAAGAAAAAAAAAACACATGCGTCGGCCGGGAATCGAACCCGGGTCAACTGCTTGGAAGGCAGCTATGCTAACCACTATACCACCGACGCGGACGTTCAGGCAGTCCACTGCGATGGATTTGCCGTCTGCAGAGGCTGTAAAAAGAGTGCACTGGATGCGTGCCCAGACCGGTTGCGTTCTGCCACGCGCATCCGGCATCGGCGTGTGCTTCTTTTGATTCCTCTACTTTTTTTTTTCTTTTTTTGAGCACGCCGCCGCGCAGCCGAGCGTTTCGTCGGCAGAACAGCGGCGCAACTGCTTCATGCCTCGGCTATGCTAGCCGCCATATCTCGGCCTTGAAAGTAAAGTGAAAAAAAAAAAGAAAAGGAAATGTGTCGAGCGTGTATGGCCTAGATTTCCTCTGTTCTTGTGTACGTGCGGATAGCCTACTGTGTGCGCTCCGTATTTAGGTTTTGTGGATTTTATTTTTCGTTCCTGACTTCCATATTACTTTATGTTGGGTTCATAATGGAATTGGGCTGGGTATGCAGCGACATGATGACTGCATATTTCGCTTTTGTGTGAATATTTCTTTGCGACTGAGCATTTCCGAGGCGGTACCGCGTTGACTGGGCGAGCATTTTACTTTGGTTTATTTCCTGCAACGCTCTTATAATGCAGTATTTGACCTCAGGCTGGGCTTCGTATACTTCCTGGTAAATACGTTTTTGCGACTGCTGATTGCCTTTTTTACTTACTGTACTAACGAGAGTGGAATAACAGAACCGGGCTGAGCATCTCCTAACGTTGCGTTCCTGAACATTCTTGACAAAGGATTCAGTTCATAACGGACGGAATTGTCAGACGCTGTTGCGCAGAGTGACAGCTGTCGCGTTTTTGACGCGAAACTTGTGATGTGTGTCATGCTTTCAGGATCTTTTCCTTTCATTACTTTCCTTATACTCTTCTTTATGTTGCTGTTCAGCAATAAACGCGTCCAAATTAACTGAACCGGTTGTGTGCGTCAGTTTTTAACGCTTTGTCTCTGTAGTTTCTTTCCGTAGTTTATGGCAGATTAAGCGCTTTATTCGGCGCTCTGTGGCTTTCTCACTGCAGGTTGTGTCCTTGAATCAAAGCTGGAGACGTTTATTATACACCGTAAATTTAGATAATCTAACTGAATGGAAACATATAGTCTGAGTTCATCAGCCAACATCGACCTGTGCCACTTTTCAAAGGTGGAAGGTAATATTTCTATTCGTTCCCTAGAATTTAGTTTGGACTCCCATTACACTGCGGTTGTTGATTTCTTGTCCATCTAAACATCTTCACTGTAAAATATTGGTGCTAAAATTTAGTTATTTTTATTTGTTAGCACAAATTTCACATTTAGGTTTGAGAAGGTTGCTGACAGTGGGAATTTATTTGTTTTGCTTTTCTTAAGTTCTCCAATTTTATGGCAAATTTCCCTTGGCCATGTTCCTTCGGTGCATAGCGTTTTTTTTAGAGCTTCTAGCAATGCAAATTTTGTGTATTACTAGAAAACAAAAGTACAATAAATTCTTAGCAGCTGCCGAGCTAATAATTCTGGGAACGCTGCAGGCTGTAACAAGTGGATTAGTTTCTTCGACCACTTAGAGGAAGCAAATGTACACACTAGCGCAAACAGTAAACACTGTAATTTCGGCAAAGCACGACAGTGTGATGTGGTTACGGTGCTCGGCTGCTGAGCCCAAGGTCGTGGGATCGAATCACGGCCGCGGTGGTTGCAATTCAATGGAACCGAAATAGAAAAACGCCCCCGTATGCTGTGCAATGTCAGGGCACGTTAAGGAGCCGTAGTTTGTCGAAATTAATCGGAAGGCCTCCGCAACAGCGTCCCTCACAACCCATGTGCAAGATTAGGGCCTTTAAACTTTACATACTTAGCTCCCCGATTATTGCACTGCTGCGGTTGACCGTCAGAGCTAATCTTCTTTCGCGAAATAACGAAATCATAATTTCTGCTAGTAATGGGACACAAAACGCATGTGCACTTTGGCAACTCTCATTTTTGGCTGCGATGCCAAAAATATTTATAAATGTTTTCGTTAAAATCGTCTGTAGATGATGCGTTTGCTTACTGTCGCTCTTCCAAAGCGAACTTTTTTTGAGCGCTGGCGTACGAACATCACAAAATATTTTCTCTTCATGAATTTTTATATGATGGCTGCCAAAATGCTGCAGCATTTTCGATTATCCGGGCGCTCCACGAACTATCGGGCTCCCTTAAAGTCGCTGCAAAGAGGGCAGCTGTTTCGGAAGAAAAAACAAAATAGTGCATAGCATCAGTGGAGCCACTGGTTGGCGGGGCATGTCATCGCGCTAGAAAGAACGACCCCTTAACTTCCTCTTAAGCACCCTTGCTGCCGTTTGGCAAGACCAGGAAGGACCGTCGTGGCAGTCGGTAAGCGGACGATGGATGGATAACATATCCATCCAGGATGTGTGGTTACGTAGAGGAAATCACATGGAGGCTATGATAATTTGTGCATTTCTCGCGCAGGAACAGAAGGAAATCAAAAGCCTCGACAAAGACAGGCGGCATAAAGTTGTGCAACTTGGCAGCCGGCCCATCCTGTGAGGATGAAAACAGAAGCAAACGTGAGCAGGGAAAACAGCGGCCGTTGGCAGAACACGGTGGGCCACAGTGTCCGGGTCAAACAAATTATTTGCAAAGCCACGTTACACCAATTCAGGCGCCCGTCCACCGATATTTTTTTTGTCGGTGGAATTGGGCGCCATCGCTAATGAGACTGAGAGTGGAGCGTGCGCAGAACGCCGCAGATAGTTAGAAACGAGACACCTGCCATGGCAGCAAAATTTTCGCGTAATAATCTACGATGACCATTAATATGCGAGAGTGAAAACGTGCAAAGCGAGGCTTGACCTGCAAAATGCCTATGAACCATATAAAAGTCTTCAAGGTTTGTTGCATTGTTTGCAACGGTTGGTAACCAGGAACAGGCATATGAGTGAATGTAGACTAGCGAGCAAGCTCGCTAACGCGCTGCGCATGACTGTATATAGCGTTCCGCTGAGTGAGTGTCGTCTGCCCATCTGTAATAGGTCAACATCGCCAGTGTTCATTAAAGGGTACCTTCTCCCTCTCCGCCTCTGTCCCATGGCCTCTCACAAGCGTATAAGGCACCCGTTCCCACTTTTTAAGAGGGTTCACCAGCTACAAGGCAACTCAGATGTGAACTTTTTCTGTCGATAGATGGCAGCACTGAGTACCCCAAAAAGGAGGGAGGTTCTATTGCCCCTCCAGGTGTGTAAACTAAACCGCGGCACGAAAGTATTCGTTCTTCCGCGTATAAAAAGTAGAGCCCAGAACTTTCTGTAGGTATGCCGCCAAGGTTCCGGGGACCGAAGCACAAAAAAGTTAGCCGCTCTCAAGCCATTGAGCACAGAAGGATGTGGGGGTCATACAATGGACCAATTCCCAGTAACCCACAAATTTAGCGTTTCCGGTTTGGGTTGCCTAAGCTTCCTGGAGTCTTTTCTGCGAAAATTCTTTTACAATGGTAGGGTGGGGTTACTGGTTTCGCCTGAGCAGACAGGTGTGGTCGGCTTAAATGTAGGAAGAGAGGCTTGGTGCATCCCCAGGACATTACCCGGAAAAGGTTCCATTGTGTTGAACACCTATGTAGTCAGTCTCTAAATAAAAGGAAAGAAAGGAGCTTCTACCAGAAGGCCTTATGACTGGTTTTCTTCCCATTCCCGCGTAGCCTTCCTTACATAGCTACAGAAGCATGTCCTCGGTTGTAGTGACAGCCGGTAGCTTACTTTGCCTAGTCTCGTACGAGCCTTCCCAGCGCCGAACACCCATCTTCCGTTTCTCAGCACTAACAAGGCACCAAGCAGATAAAAGTTGCATAAAACTTAAAAGGACGAGAGGTGTGGTTTGCAAAAGCACCGAGAGCGTCCTGTAGCTATGCATGGTGACTGAACGCAAACTTTGGCATTGCATAAGCGAGTTCTTGCTTAGCTCTGTTTACATGAACCAATAACGCCAGGTTGAGTCGGGGGTCGGGCTGAGCGAAGTCAACCCAACTCGACCAACGCGTATTTACATGAACTCGATTTTAGCTTGTCGAGACCGGTTCATCAGCAGCGACACCAAGCGTCGAGCACCGCATTGCGAGCGAGCAGTGGTAGCAACCAAGATTGAGACACACCACCGCTGCTTCGGAGGTGCGGCGGCCCAAGTGAAAAACAAGTTTGCATTTATCCTCTCCCCTCCGTTTTTTCGGCCCGGCAGCGTTTACAAGCACATCGGGGCAGGGTGGAGTTGAGTCAACCTACCCCTTGCGTCGGAGTGTAATGGTCCCGACCCCTTGACTCGACTCGGCGCGTTTACATGAACCCAGTAACCAGTTTTTGACCCGATAACTCGACTCAGGTGTGCTTTGGTGCAAACAATGCCTTACTGTGTGCTGCGGGGGGGGGGGGGGGGGGGGGAGGTGCTTTTGGGTGGGGCCTTGCATACCGCTTCCTTTTCGGACCACAAGCTCGAGAAAAAAAGAAAAGCAAAAATCCTTTTGAAATACAGCCCAAGCAAGAAAAAAAGGAAAGAAAGAAATCAAGTTAGTCCAGGTTCTAACAAAAAAGTGTGCGCACGAACACAGACAACCAACAAGTTGGTGGTAGAGTGTAGTAGCGTCAAAATAATTTGTCGCCAGGTGGAGCCACGTCGCACTAGTAAAATTTTAGCGCGAAATTCAAATCAATATACAGAATACATACACAACTTTCAGAGCCTGTAAAACGCAAACACTAGGTTCGATATGAATAAAAATTGAGGCTTAACAATCAAGAAAGAAAAATGGAGGAAATGTTGCGGACGAAATTTTGATATTTGGCTTATTTTTTTCCCGAGATGACATGAAAGTTCGACATATCTAAAAGCACCATTTTTCTGGAACTTTGCGTCTAATTGGTAAAAAAATGAAACTTAAACAATAAAATCTACCCGCAACATTTCCTCTGTTCACTAAAGAAGAAAACGCTGCCACAAACCTCATGAAATACGAGCCATGTTTAGACACGGTATAGCTTCTGAAAGTTCCCATGTATTTCCTATGGACACTGCCACTGGTGAACCCTCTCACAGAGAAATTGACGTCTAGGGGAGTGAATTGAGGGTGTTGCTTGCTGCATCTTCCGCGAAGCACATCCCAACCCTGGCATCACTATGGAAGATGAGAAAATTACTTCTTCGAGGTCATCTGCGTACGGTGCGGTGATGCAAGAATTCCGCACGCCCACTTCGCGTTGCTTAACAATGTTGTCAGTGGTAGGGCCGCTGCAATCGTCTTAAAGCAACGCGGTACTTTTCTTTTTTTGAGGTGAAAACAAAAAAAGGCGTTACACTTTCGTTACATGGATTTCTCAGTGCTGCTGACATGCGGAAATACCACTTTGTCGACAGCCATAAAAGCATATTCACCGTGGAATTTTGCCGGAAGTAATGGCATTGTTTTTCCAGATTAGGTATTGTTTGACGCTCGGTAAAACATTATTATACGTCGAAGCCGTAACATTTTAGTATCCGTGGATTCGCTGTACATGCGAATTATTAATTAAGGCTGCGATTTGGGCTAGTTGTTAATGATTCATGGTGAAAACAGCGCTGGAAAAACGAACGGACGACGAAAGACACAACACAAGCGCTGACTCGCAACTGATTTTTAATGTAAGAAAACATCCTTTAAATGCTTTCCTAATCAGGGAAACATCAAAGGTGAAAGAACACAGGATCCCTTGTACTTGCGGAGCTGTTTACATAGGCCAGACGGGGCGATGCATAAATGTTCTTTTGAGTGAACATTACAATTCCCGGTCCAATGATTCTTCATGCAATCTTGCCCGTCATTGGAAGGAAGGCACATGCACTCCTCTTTTCTCTAACACCGTCATCCTCGCCAGGCATAAAGATCGATTAACACGTGAAATTATAGAGGCATTTCATATTCACGATAACAGTGGCGGGTGCATCAGCGATCCTTCCATTGATCTTAATGATAAAGAGCTCTCGTGTTTATCCGGAAGAGACATCTAACTGTCTCACGCGCATGCGCCACAGAGATGGTGTGTGCGTCTTGTCACCGTCATGTTTGATCAGGTTTTTTGGTTGTGTTCTTTCACCTTTGATGTTTCTCTGATTAGGAAAGCATTTAAAGGATGTTTTCTTCCATTAAAAACCAGTTGCGAGTCAGCGCTTGTGTTGTGTCTTTCGTCGTCCGTTCGTTTTTCCCGCGCTGTTTTCACCATGAATTATAAATTACTCCCTTATTACAAATCTACTCCACCTTCGGGGATTCCCGTAAAACATTTCACCAACACAGTTCCCACTTCGAGTTACTGATCAATTCGCTGTCGCCCTACCATAAGCTTGCCGTCCCGGTAGGCTCAATTGCTAGAGCGACTGCTGCGGTGACGCGGTGGTCCCGGGTTCAAACTCCGGATCTGGATGAATATTTGTTTAACTACGAAGTTTCTGAGAAAGCTGTACAGCTTTCCTTTTTAGCCGTATGACCGCTCTCGGGTGGATGTGATTGAGTAATTACTCCCTTATTAAGAAGTCTGTTCGAAAAGTTATTCGGCGGACATGGCGAATGAACGCTAAGATCAACGTATTTATTACGAGCTTTAGCAACGTACAATAATGACTTGAGATGAAGCGAAGACATTAATGAAGGATTTTAATAGAAGTTACAAAAGAATGTCGCGTAGTGGTGACTGGAGCCCGGCGAACAGGAAAACAGCGAGAATGGTTCCTAAACGAAACTCTTTATTTGGGCTGACTTGTGCCCGCAAAGAACTGAATCACTCGGCGGCGGCGTAGCAACAAGCGTGCTCAGCGGTCGTCGAACAGAATGCCGACCGCTCTCGGCCATGTTTTTTTTAAAGCTTATAGCAAACTTTCGAGGTAAAGCTTGGAAAGTTACTAGAACACTCTAGAACAACATAGAAACGGCTCCGCCTGGATGCGATCAATGTAGATAAATCTAGGCGCGTCTTTCATCACAAACAAAGCAATAAAGCGGTGTGCCGACAGTTCTGAAAAGTGAACAAACAAACACTACAAACATTCGTGGGAATAGCTGCAACCTAAAACTAAAAAAACCGCGATGTTTCAGAACATACTCGTTTCCTTCATCAGCTGTGACTGCGGGCTAATTGCAGCTTGTCTTTTACGCCTCCGTTGATTCAACCGTCGGGTCACTGGCCGTATGCCATGGGTGTAAGAGAGGGGAGGATTGCTAGGAAGAGGTTAACATTTCCCGGAGTCTGCTGAGTAAGCCATGACTCAAGTAAGAGACTTCTACGTGGGCGCGGCTCGGTGTCCAGCGCAATGTTCCCACCGTCACCCGAAGGAGAAGGCTCAATGCGTGGTATATAAGATCTCTGCTCGAAGTGCTCGGCGTCGTACATTGGCGAAACCAAGAGCTTCCTTGAAAGAATGAAGCAGCACAAAGCGGGTGTCAAAGAAATAAACAGGTTCTAAGCGCGGTGGCGGTACACTGCGAAGCATCTGATCACTTCGAAGGGACCATTGTGCTGGACATCGAACCGCGCCCGCGCGGACGGCTTTCGTCATATTCAGCCGACTCAGGGGAAATGTTAACCGCTCCCTAGAAACTCTTCTCCCGTCTTATATCCACGGCCCACGGCCAGTGGCCCGACGGATGAATCAACGAGGGCTTAAAAAGGCAAGCTGCAACTCGCCGGTAGTCACACGTGATGAAGGAACCGAGTGGACTCTCAAACGTGTTTTCCCATTTTTTTTTCAGTTTTTGGTTGGCGTTATTTTCTAACATAAACTAAATACCTTTTCCTAACCAGACAGAGCTGTGGCGAATGTTTTCTTTTGATTAATGATGAATGTTCAAATCACAGTATATGGAAGAACTTGCGTATAAGGTATATTGGATTTCTAACGCGCCTAAAACGTGGGAACGGATTTACGGTTCGCCACAATGAACCGCTATGTAATTTCAGGCACCATTGGTTTTCAATGTGCACTCAGAATAAACGAATAGCTGACGCTCTGAAATGACTCAAGTTAATTATTCGCACTCCTCGATTTGATAGATTGGCAATGTGTATTAGTGCCTACGACGATGGAGATTAGTTTAGAGGACTGTGAATAAATTATAGTAAAGTATTTGAATGCTTCTTTGTCCCAAGTAGTAAGATAGCCTAAATAGCGTATGTAGGGGAAAGGGAGGTTTAGCAGAGTGTTTCATATCAACGTGGTGTCTTATAGTTCGATAATTAACTCCAAGAACTGCCGGAATTTTAGGAGTTGGCGTAATGTGTCTAGGTAGAGGAACATCATAGTAGTTGGTTGTTTAGATAAAAAAAACAGACGTAAAACTATATTTTAGGAGCAACTTCAAACGATTCTTGCAAACCCAGGTGAGCATTCAAAGCCGACATTAAGCCCTATTTATTACTAACAGTAGAAAATAACCTGATGGTATCAACGTAAAGTCCACACCTGTATCATTTAAGCCACACAGGTGAGCCATTAACATGTGAAAGAGTTGCTAACCTAAATAGAACTACGTGCTTTCGAGGTAAGGATATCGGCTCATGAAGACGGTCATCAAACATGACTGTATAAGTACGGTCCGTAATGTAGGTACTTAAAACCCGTCAAAGTAAAGGCGCAAAATCATGGGCATTCTTATTTTGTGAGACAAATTATATACGCTTACATATATAGAAAGCTTTAGGAAAATTTACCAGCTCAGCATTTGCCAAGGGTTATGCATCGAACGAATGAATAACAATATCTGTTTATTGTATCAGCGCTAGGTTTCTAGAAACATGACGACAAATTGACAAAATATCATGAGTATATAATTAATAATAGTCGTGCATCAAGGAACCGTCAAGCATTATAATCACTATGCGCCTACTGAAACGGGAAGAGGAGTTATGGGGCGGTAGTTTGACTTCATGCTGCACTCGATACTTCAAAAACCTCAAATGCTTTGACTCCCTTAAAAATGATAGGAAAAATACCTCCTAGAAGCATTTTTTGTCATAACGATGACAATGAAGATCACATAGCTGTCGTGCAAGAAGCTTGATAGATGGATGGATGTGATCTCTTCATGATCTATAGTTCCGCAGATAAAGTGCTACACGATAATTTTAGATGATTTGAAGCAGAGACAAAACTAATGGCCGAATAGCGTGCTTTCATAAAGGACTACCCCTCACTCTTACCGAACCTTCGTAACAACCCTGTTATTTATTCTCCTTTTCATAGTGCGCGAAAATTGATAGCGCAGATGAGCCGGAGAGGAAGAGCCACTTTATGTTGGAAATACACTAGCTTTCCACACCATAGGTAGGTGATTTTAGTGTGACTCTGACTGAGCACGCCAAGATCAAGGAGGAGGGTTGGAGAAGTGGTGGGATCTGATGGCGACGATCCGATGGCCCACGCCCTAAACATCCATTTTATCATAAAAAATGACATATGGCAATGAGTTCAGATATGATTCTTGGTTCGTGATATTCGAAAATGATGACACTACCCCACGTAGTTAATGTTAACATAGGACGCGCAAGGCTCCAGGGCGAAATACACTCTCTCGAGAGGCTTATGAAATAGTGAAGCTTTAAAGTATAATCCGAGGAGCGCGCAACACTCGCAATCACCTTAAAAATTGCGTCTCTTGCTGAGTGCTCAGACTTCTGTCCCTCGCTAAATAGCTCTGGTCGCACAACGATAGCGCCCAGCGAGGCATTGCTCTGCGCTCCGCTCCGTACAAACATACCACGGACACTCAGGAAAGTTTCACAACTATGATTGCGATGCTTTCCAGAGTATAGAATAATTATTTTAAAAATTGCGTCTATGTCCAGTGGAGTGGAAAATTATGCTAAAAGAAAACGCCTGCTGCATACTTGCACTATAACTCTGTGAAGTAGCTTAGAGCTGTGAAAGCTAGAGTTAGCTTCAGTTACTGAAACTCGGCTTTCAAAACACTTTTCACAAAAAAGAGAGGATGGGACGGGCCATCAATGCAGTTATTGCGACTTACCAGAACATGTGCCCCGTGTTAATAAAAAGCGCTTACACTTGCGAAGACCTTTGTAAATGAGAGGCCTGATGAGCGCCAACATTCACGTCCTTGCATCGTTGAGCAAGAAATTGCACGGGTTGTACAGTTGTAACCGTGCGTTTATGTCTTGCGTTGTATCCTTTATATGTTGCTTTCTTTCTTTCACTTCCACCTGCCACCTTTTTTCTTTCTTTTGCCTTCTCTCTGTCTCGCTTCCTCTGCCTAGTTATTTTAAACAATTCTGCACACAGCTGCTTCAGTTCTCACTGCATAGTCAATTTGTACATTAGTCGAATAAAGTCTGGTATGAGCGGTTAAAAAAATGGTTTCAAGAAAACAACGGTAGAAGATGGAACATATTTTTTCGCGTGATGAGCAAACGTTAGAAAAGTATGTAGGAATAATTCAGCTGGACTATCTAACCTTCACTCACATATCTCTGAGTTCAGTGAAAAAAAAAAGAACAACCTCCTGCGGCGTAGTTGAAAGTGCGGAAGGAAGAAAGAAGAGAAGAAAAAAAACTGTTTACTGTGGTTGCAAAGCGTAGTAATACTTTATTACTCAGTTCAAAATGTGGGCAGCAAATCATTTAAACTTGGAACAATACACCACTCATTATATATAAAAGTCTGCATTGCTAGATAAAAGTACAACGAAAAGTACTTTTCGGCACCGAAAGCACGACCAATTTAATAGCTAACAACTTCATTATAAACGTCAACTGCAAGGAACCGGAAATTAGCATGTAAGGAGCAAACGAACGGAATGCATATCTGCTTCCGCCACACATACAAAGGGGATTAACTGTGCCGGCAATATCAGAACCTATTTCTGATAAACGCAGTGGAATTAGGCGGTGCAAGAATAGCCGAATATGATTGCTTATAAACAGTTCCTAACACACCTTTCATGTTTATGCGCTTATTTAAACCATCTCCATTTTTAATTTGGTTGACATGCTAGGTTGTAACATCGCCGAGAAGCGCAGAAGTACGTTATTGTTGGACGCCCTGGTTACCAGAGGCGACGGGAGAACCCGCATTAGACCAGTCCTAAACGCGTTCTCACGTAGGCGGAGAGAAAGACGCAGGATTCTGCCAAACGGCTCGTCCATGCAGCGGCGGCAACTGGTCACATATAGCACACTGGATCCAGCACGCGGGCGCCAATGAGCGAGTTTTCCAGCTTCCAGCTTACTGTGATGCTGAGAAGCGAGAGAAAACTTCAAAAAAGAAAAAGGAATATGAGTGGTGGTTCAGACGCTTTTTTAACACAACGAACGCTTGATGACTGACTATGCAGTTTTACAGTTTACGTATAATTTACGTAGATAGCAAATGGCAGTTGAGAGTAAAGTTATATAAATAAAGCTGTTTTGATCATTGAAGAACGAAATTAATCTGAAACGGAGATAGAAACAAGGCTACACGCGTAGCGTATCAGTGTAGTTAGTGCTGACAATCAAGCCAGTGCACTGAGCGCTGATAGGGAGTCGAAGGTTTCACGAGCTTGGGAGAATGACCACTATTGAAACAGTTCGCAAAAAAAAGAAACATTTGGGAAAAGAGGTCACAGGTTTGATGCACTTTGCACCACAGATTTGACACATATGTGTGCCCAAAAATACACTGGTAGGACACACGGGCTCTAGTTCAGTCAATAGTTCGTTGGTGCACTCCACAGCCTGGGAATCACGAAATGAATCTTCGCGAGGGTGTCCCACGTTGCACATAGAGTCGCCATTCAGTTCAGATAATGGCAAGTCTACACTGGGCTAAGCTCACGTTCACACAAAAGTTCGCACTTGGACATCGCACAAGCTGTTCCCAATCATTCACAGCACCGGCAGCAATGTCAGTAACTGGATGGCAATGAGGTCGCCGGCAGAGGTTGGAACTGACGAAATGAAAACTTTGCGTGTCTCACCGACGGCGGGTGCACTTTTTACAGGATGCTGTCTAAAATGTAAGAAGTGCGAATTAGAAAGATGTCAGATTCTCAGAAGCCACTAGACACATTTCGTTGTAAGTGTCGGGGTCTGCATTTCTAAATCCGCCACGCAAGACTACTCTGCAATATCAGCTCAAAACTTTGATGAAATAATGTTCTTCTTTGAGGCACCCTCGTTCATTTTCCGATCAAGAGGTGAGTCAGTGATCTTCTTGCATCACTCTGTTCACTGGCAGGGGATCACCGGTAGCTCCCCGGATACCATTATGCTGGCAACTGACTCTTAGAGTTGGAGCTGATGATGCCCAGTGCACAGCAATGCACTGGGCTCTGGGTTAGCTATTGAATTCCGTTGACCACTTTCTTTTCGTCGTTTTCCAGAACAATGCGCGGGATTTCGAAGACGGCCTCTCGAGATCCGTTGCTGATCTTCGGGTTTGTTGCAGGCGCGCTGTTTTCAGTGCGCGGTCGGGTTGAGGAACCGAACAGCAGCTTGTCGAGATTGGCAGTGGGGCCATCACACACGAGGTACGAGAAATAGGCCAGAATGTAGCTCCACACCATCACCGCGAAGAACAGTGTTACCTGCATTCATGTTGGGAATAATAAAATGTAAGCCACAAAAGCGCATTTCTTTCAGCAAGAGATTCTTAGCAGTAAAATCCTGAATATCAAAAGCACAGTTTACGGCGCTGGGAAAGAAAGAAGCGCTGCAGTATGATTGAACTGAGATTTGTTTTCCTGCCGCAAACCATGGACGATCTGATCCGCTCTGCATGCGCGCTTTTGTACAGCGCTTCCTGAATGTCACTGCGGCGACCGTAACGTGGAACAAAAAGAATAAACTTTTTACAGTAGTAGACACACATAGACTTTGCTAGGAGTATGCCAGAATGCTTAGAATGTGCAATCTAGAGTATTGATCAATTAGGAGAGAAAACTGGTTTTGTTCTACAAATCTTCAAGGCCTAGTTGTTCTTATATCGCAGAGTCAATCTGTTTTAAAGAACAAAAAAAAAGGCTCCTGCACCAGAATGCTTTTTTCTCGCTTTAAACGTTCGTACCTGCAACCCTGTAAAACGCGTACAGTTATTATGTCATGTGTCATGTAACCCCAATGATATCACGACGCTGATATTTTTATGTCCTTCTTTTGTGCGTTCAAATTTTTTTTACATACGTGATTGTTCTGTGTACCTTGGCTGTGCCTGTTAATGGATACAATATCGACTAATTAGTATTAATATTAATACAGAAAAAAGGCTCAATAAATTGGCAAGCAATTTGCCTGACAAAAGCGAGGTGAGTCTTGGCAAACCTCGGCGTCTGTAGGGATGTGTGCTGATGTGTTGCCTACACATATTTCATAACATTCTAATGAACGTGGCTTTCCCTTCTCCACAACTTCATCCACGGGTTTGAAATATTGCGCTAGCCAGAACTTTTGGGGCTTGATCACACAAAAATTGAGATACTTTCAACGAACTTTGATAATCTATGGTGGCATTTTTAGGATTACTTTAGCGTGTTTACTGGTTGATGGGCCAAATGAACCCATCGTTAGTCTGCTTTTCATTCAAAAACTGACTGATGCTGCTAATGTTTCTGCATTTCAGTAGTTATATGGCTCACATTCTCTCAATTTCTGGGATTCAATCATTTTTTTTCTTCTTTCGTACCGAATAGGTAATGCTGTTACTCGCGACCATTTTCGTCCTTGGATAAAAATTCTTTTTTTTTTCAGGAGAGGCACTCATCACTCATTTAACTGACCAACGCGACTGCTGCTAAGAGAGACCTGCAGGTAAAAGCAGAAAAAACATGGCACGCAGGACGTTACCTGATTGAAGTGCGAGTAGTAAAGGCGCTCTCTGGACGTGTGCAGCAGGACCTCGAGGAATGGAAAATGAATGAGGTACACCGCAAAGGAGATGCGGCTGAGAGGCGCAAATGGGGCCCACGACAGGAACTTGGACACGAAACCTACGACAAATGGGCCGACGGTTAGCAAGAAAGTTCGTCGTGCATTATTAGAACCGCCCAATGTTTTTTTATACTGATGATTCACGGAACACGAAGTCCGTCCACTGGTAAGTAGGCCTAATGAATGCGCAGCGTACGCCACGGATATTTTGCACCCTTGATGTAAGATCGCATTTATATCGCATTTTGCTTCAGCACCAACAATGGCAAAGAGAATCCAGCGTCTCTTTGCTCGTCACTCTCAAATTCATGTGGCTAACGAAGTTTGAACCCAGGAACGTAACAATGTTATCATGGATGTTGTGAGTAAGCCAGTAAGCGTCGTTATCATACAACTGCCTATACTGGTATACCATTTAGAAGATTGTCGCATGCTGCCTTTACGAGGAAGGGGCTCTCGGTGATTATTAGTAAGAGCTAGCAACCGTGAGTAGCTGTTACGGCCAGATCGCAAAAATCTTCAGTTCTATATATAAGTTTTTCTTTTGTTCACAATTCGTGAGGAATCCTCAAAGATTTATTGCAGTCGTTAAGCCCCTCATCAAAGAAGTAAATATTTTAAATTTAAAAGTTCGGCAGGGATGCGTTCACTGCAGTTTCATCAATTTCTCGGAGTCGGTGTTCTACCGACTTGAGAAAATCTTTGAAAGAGTTCGGTGTCCCGGACTTCCTTCAGAAGAGAAAGCTACAAGATTTAAAAGACGTGATTCAAAGTATATTGGTTTTTCACTCCTCCCTGTTGTGACAGCGACTCCGGATAAAAAAAAGTGCACAGGCATACTGACGTTCATTCTTTTGGCAAGGACTGCATCACGCATGCCTTTGCCTTCACAGAAAGTTTACCCCTATTGCATATAAGGTGCCAAGTCACAGTACCAGCAAGAAGCTGATTACAACATAGCGTTCCGCTTACAAACTGCGCTGTGTTTTGAAGAATACCGCCTCACATTTGATGCAGCCACAAATGGCCTTTCTGAAATGCCTTAAAGGGGCTCTGAAAGGGGCTGCCAATGAAGTTGCGTTTTTCCAGAGCTGTTAAAGAATGCCGCCTCACTAATAGCCTCCAGTAAATTTTTTTAATGTATTTTGTAGAAGCTGAGCTATCTGTAGTCAAGATTTCAATTTCAGCATCTTCATGTCTTTCACTCTTTTCTCTTCACTTTTTGCGCGCTCAGAGGTCGGCGCTCCTTCCACGGGGGGCGGAGCTTCCTAACCCGCCGGTGCGGCGTTGCTGGCTGGCCGCGGCTATGGAAGCTGAGTGAGGCCTAGAAGAACGTAACCAGTAGGCATCTCTCCACAGAATTGCGCAGGAGTGTGCGACTTGAGGAGGGCGCGAGCCTGAAAAATTCGTCGGAAAGACTCGCCAACTTTTGCTCGCGATTGTGGGTTCTCTGCTGCGTGTAGGAGTATATTGTTTGGCTCAGGTGTTCGTGACGAGATAATGTAGTGGCTGGGCAAGTTTATGTCCTCAGGTGTTTCAGAGTCCTTTTAAAGACGTCGGCTGGAATGGGATTCGTAACAGGAATGATGACTGTCAGGATGTTGTGGGCGGCTTGATGTTTGCTTGGCGCCGAAATTGTAAGGAATTGGGCCAATCTGCCCTTCACTACGCTGTCCGCAAATTTTGAGGCGTTGGAGCGAGAAACTTCTCCACCCCCGCGTGCGAAAGACGAGATTTAGACTGCTGACCGGTGATAGGGGCCACGCCTGATTAGCCGTTGACCGGGCGCATGAGGCGTTGACAAGTTTCGTAACAGACACGTTACTTAGGGAAAGATCAGCAACATATTACAGAAACACACAGCCTAACAAAACACCACCCGTTGGTCAGGTGCAAGACAAGCAACGAGCATAACTACATTCCCAACAAATGCGTAAATATAAGGAAAGAAACACGAGGGTAATAACTATACAAATATGCTACGGAATAAAAAAATACTATACAAAACATTAAGACGAGATACAGTGAGCGACAACACAAAGAAAAGAGCTCGAGAGTGTTGGGAGAAACGGCAGGGTCCGGTCGCACGTAGCGTCGAGCTGCGGATGCTCGTTATCGGGCTGATGAGATGTCGCATATACAGGCGAACTTTGGCCACGCGTCTTCGGGGCTGCCGTCACCGCGCTCTACTCATCAGACCATCGCCAAGTCTCGGTTGCCGACTCCCGCCGCCGTGTCGCGACATGTTTCCGAAAAACAGAGGCGCCCTGGCTACCTCGGTTGCAAAAGTGATCTAAGGACAGGTCAAACACTAACTTTGTGACAATGACATAACTTTTTTTCCTTTTGAGGTGCGAGTGAATGTTATATTTCGATCAAGTTCAGTGCCCCTGCCACTTGTCTTGAAAGGAGGGAACAAATGAAAGGCGTACCTCCCCGTCCCGATATGCAGGCGAGTGCTATCCATCCGATGAACATCGACCACAAGATGCGGTCGAAGAAAGCGGTGGCCACTGTTTCCAAGGGGTTGGTCAGTACGCCGCCAACGTACCAGGTGCACTTCAAAAAGATGCAGCAAACGCCAGCGCCCATGGATACAACCCAGCACATGACTTCAACTCCCTGCGCAAATAGGAAATGGCGGTCATGGTGCTGCTTTCAAATGTGATTTCAAAGCACAAGCCTAACCATACGCAATGCATCATCTCGTGCTACCTTAAACGAAGGTCGCAGGAACATACGTAAAATAACTCTTCCATACGGAGAGATTAGCTTCATGTAGGTACTAATCAATTGCATGGAACTCATACAGTGCTCTGAAGCACAATGTTGTATCCTACATTCCAGATAAGGGCAGAGTTTTAAATATACTTGTAAATCTTTCGGAAAGAAAAGTTTTAGGAAGAAGGTTTCGTAGATCCAAAACACCTCCCTTTGGGTCCGCTCAACGGCGTCGTTAGCCTTAAAACTATCCCTTTAGTTAGCGGCATAAGGGTACTAGAAAGAAAGCTTACCAGACAACACTGACTACAACACTGTTGCCATAAACTGAATATGGTGGCACAACAGAAAAATACTTGTACACAATGCAAAAATAGGGAAGCAAAGCTTATGATCTGCTCATGTTCAATGTGCCCGGTTTTTTCAGTCTTAGGGCTCCGAAGCACTATTTTACCAGTGAGCAACCAAACGAATGCTGACACACATCAACCCGCTATCTTGAATGGCCATGGCATCAATGATATGTCAAGCTAGCCTGCGGCTACTTTCTATCGAGGAGACTGATGCTGCGAACATGCTGTCTACGATTAAGAGTAAATATTCTGCAGCACAACGAGAAAACAAAACAGCAAAAGTGGCCGAGCCATGCAATCCGAAGTGAAGAGAGCCGATGGTAGTTGAGGGTAACGGACTTGATACTGAAAGAAGGCAAGCGTAGCAGGGGGCGGCAGAAAGTTAGGTGGGTAGATGATGATAAAGTTTGCGGGGATAAGGTGGCCGCAGCTGGCACAGCAAAGGGTAAATTGGAGAGGCCTGAAAGAGGTCTATCTCCTCCACTGTACGTAGTCAGGGTACGATGATGATGATTTTCTGTCTGGTTCTCGGATGCTCAGATATTTGATGTGTGCACCACCTTTCAGTTTCACCATTAAAGTAGCCAGTGTTCTGGAAGCTTTCCTTCTCGCGTTTCCATCCTGTTGTCCCAAATTCAAAGTCACATACCGGGCCTGATTCAAACGCGAGGATTGCTATGCGTTCTATCTCGAGTTTGCACCACGGCAGCATTTCCTAAATAGTTCATGGCTGTCACTTTTGTGTAATTGGTGTCAGCGCACAAAAAGGAATAGAAAAAGAAAGGTAGAAAATGCAGATGGCCACACAGTTATTCCTTCACTTTCAGCACGTGTGCTACAGGTTTGGCAAAGCAGACAAACACTACCAGAGAACGGCGCAAACATCAAGCGCTTTAGGGCTTGTTTATACCGTGCTGGTTAGATACATTTTCATTACTCTTTCTTCATCACTACTCGAAGTATGGTACTTTACTTCAGGTCGTTTATTTTCACGCACAAGTGTGCACAAAAATAGGTGCGTTGCGTGCGCCCTTAGGCCCTTGAGGCGCGAGCTGAAAACTCACCTTGGACATCTTTCGCTGCCTGAAGTTGTCGGCAACGAGATAGACAATGCATCCAGTGAAGTAGCACACCGCATGGTAGAAAGGAAGTATGTAGTATTTGTTGACAGTGTCGCCCACAGTGCTGTAAGAAAAAGTAAATGAACACAAAACACACAGTATTTATAATGTCAGTAAAAGAAACCAGCACATTGCCACGATCATTTAAAAAAAAAACAATAGGCTGCGTATAATGCACGGTAGCAGTTGTCCATTGATCGCTGCTAGAAAACGTGTGAGCAAGCTCACAGTGTTTCATGCCTTTTCCAGGCGTGCCTACCGAGCTAATTAAGAAAAGGCGAATGAGTGGATATAGTAAAAATAAAATTGACCGGCCTGCTGTAGGTAGCAATGACGTCTGCGGTATGTGGTCATATTACCTCGAAGTATACGCGCTTAATGACACCTGCACGCTCCGGTTTGTAAGTCCCGCAGGTGCGATAAGCGCGAAATGACGATGACAAAGCTTATGGTGGCGCTGTTTGACGAGAAAAAGGGCGCGTTTTGATTCCTTCCGTTCTTATTACAGTCGCCACGACCGTTGTATGCCGTATGCTCTAGTTATTGGCAAGGTACCAGGGGCTTGCAAGCAGGTAAATAACACAGCCATGTGAGGAGTGCAACTGGAAGTGTGAAACGCGCTCTGAACGGCAGTTGATTACGCCCGCTGGGGAAGCAGGGGCCGTTTAGGGCCGTCGCGCTTGCGCAGTGTTCAACAGCGACGGTTACGTGTGTTTACAAAGAGCCTTTTATGATTTGCGTCGACCTTGGAGCTGACATCCTGTTGTTTATTGCTCACTGAGGCAACTGCTGGTGGGTGTGACAAAGGCCCTCATCTTAATCAGCCTGCAAGGCGGAATGTGACCGGCGCACAGCAGTAACGAACAGAGTTCTATAGCGGCGCGCCCTTAACACTGTTCTCGCCACAGGAGGCCGCCCCTGTTGGTAATGATTGAAGAAAATGGTGCAAACATGACATGCTGTCTCTGGCGTAGTCTTCTGGTCGTTCAGAAGCTGTGCGTATGAAACTGTCACGGCAGCGGCAACCGGCTGGAACATATAATGAGCTCTTCTGATAATAAGCACAGCTTTTGCCGCGTATATGGAAGGGACAGCCTCGCTAATTTAAACGTTTTTCGCTCAGTCTGGTCTCGAGCATACTGTTTGCCTTTTGGCACATATTAGCTTCAATTTTTCAAATACATTCGCCGCTGTGGTCCAGTGGTTACGGCGCGCAGCTGCAGGCGCAAAACACGCGGGATAAAATCCCGGGCGTGGCCTTCGCATTTCGATGGAGGCGAAATGCTAGAAGCCCGTGTAGTGTGCGATGCCAGTGCACATTTATAAACCCCAGATGGTCGAAATTTCCGGAGCGCTTCGATACGGCGTCTCTCATAGCCTTAGTCGCTTTGGGACGTTAAACCCCCATAAACCCAATTTTTCAAATAACTGCTAAAGGAAATGCCATATTTCTTGTGTGGTACCGACTATTTGTTCTTTCGTTCACTGACAACACAAAGTCAGCGGTAAACATGGTGCTAGGAGAAACGTAAGCCCAGCACAAACGGGGGCTTCTACTGTGATACGCATCACGTAGCAAAAGAGGAAAGGAAGTTTGCTTTTATAAATTTGACTCACTTTCGCTGTTTCTGTTGGCACACAAAGAACGTACATCAAGCTAAGGACGCAGCCTGATACACAGCGACTAATGCCAAAGAAAACAAAAATCCAGCATACAAGGAATTATGCATGACGAAACGAGATTTAAAAATTTTTTGGTCGGCGGTTTAGCATTACTAAGCTGGGAATATTGTGCGAAAGTACCTTTTTTTGAATGCGGACACCACCACCGCGCACCTCTAAGCGCAAATAAAGTATCAACTCAACCACGTTGCGCGTATCCTCTAAACCAAGTGAGTATTTAGCTTTTAGTGCGAAAACACTACACGACGTCTAACGGACACACCCAGTTTGTGTGAAGCTTGACCTTGAAGGTACCTTCGCGAAACATAGCATAGCAACAACCCGTGCGGACATGAAATAGATGTTGCCGCGACAGGGTTTCGAACCCGCGGCGGCGCGAACTGATCAGCTTCGCTGGCCACTACACGGGAGCACTATGCTATAACCGCAGATGATCACGCCTAGTTCTAAACTGCAACACTATGTGCATTGCACATCGTTGTCTTCATCAACTTCCTTCTGCTGCGTGAACAGGTCAGACCAGCTTAACCGCGATCAGAGCTTAACCTGAGTCTGATATCGTTGCCAGACTTACGCCGACCGAGCAAAGCAAAACCATGAGCCAACCCTGACACTTTTTCATCGTCATTGCCAATTTTCCCCCAAAAGGCCGGCGGAGTATTGCTCCAGTGCTTCGTTTCTGCCAACGCATGCGGCGCATATCTCTTTTTCACTACCGCCATGTAGCTCAAAGCGCGATTGAGGTGTCCACAGACCCAAGCAGCAAGTTATGCGTGTTTCCTTTCCTTTCGTGAGAGTCTTAGAGGCTTCACGTCCACCTGCGGATTTTGCGGGGTATGAGACTAATAATGCTTTTGCGCACGCATGGCAGTCGATGAAGACGACGACGGGCAGAGCACAGCTCGAAGGCGTCGCAGTTTCACACGAGGCGTGATTGATTGCGGCGATAGCATAGTTCTCTCGTGAAGTAACTAGCGAAGCGGATCTGTTCATGCCACCGTGGGTTCGAAACAAAGCCACGGCAATATTTATGCTATTTCCGCATTCTGCATGCATTTCAGAGGCATCAGAAAAATATCGCCTTTTCAGGATTGGTAGTGTAGTAGTGCTTTCGCACCAACAGTTTATGTGTACGACTTGACACAGCACCTAGTATGTCCATGTCGCACAAGCTGACATCGGATCCGATATATGCGATTATTCCTGCGACAAAATAATTAGTTCACCTACTTTCCCTACTGACATTACAACTTACAACAGACAGGAGGGAAAACTTTGAAGCTGGACCTTCTGAAGGTTTCAGTGACCTCAACAGTTACTTTCTGGCCGAATTATAAGTTCTCAGCGCCTGTTAAGGCCCTAACAAGCTTCTTAGCTGAACAATACCGCAGCAGGTACTCACGAAAGTTGGCGCGCAAGAAACACCATGAACGGGGCAATCTGATGTGAGCTGACTTGCCAGCCAGCTACGCAGCATCCAAACAGGGAGACGAGGGCGAAGGCACCGATGGCGAGACGCCTGCGGCTGCAAAAATTCACGTAAATAGTAAATATAGTAAATACTTCTCGTAGCAGAGTGTGGCCGAAGTTGTTAATCCGATTTCACTGAACTCCAGCTGTAATGGGACGGCGTTATCATCAGCCAAATTCTCACACGGTGATCTATTTTTCAGTCCTGATCACTTGCATTCGTGGCGCAGTCATGCGGTAGAGGAAACTAGAGGTACATGCGCAGTGAATGTAAAGCGAAGTTTTGTGTTGAGGTTATTTCGTAGTAATCAATGCGAATTACTCAAAACAAACGCTCTTGTTGCGCAGGGATATATAATTAGTGTTGATTGTAGCTCTACGCAATAGAAAAAGGACCACTTAAGAGGCGATAATACTTAAGTATCTTTCATTAAATATTTTTTCTGCGTCTAGCGTCATAAAGCCCAATGCAACAGAACAACACTCTATAAATAACCTACAGTTTGAAGTTGTGATGCTTATTATATAGTTGTCATTTGTCTTAATGTTCTGATCTGAGCATATTTTGCTTTGCAATATACATTGTCAATTTCTACTACTCTTCACTTTAGATTCCTGCTAGGTGTGATTTTAACCATGGATAGCAATATTTATTGAGGAATAAACAATCACCTCCATCGACACAAAGGGTTCTGTATACCTTAAGAAAAATTCAGTCTACACAGGCAGTAAGAAAGCTCTGCGAGGAAATGATTACTGCAGGAAGTTTGAGATGCCTACATAAAGTTTCCCAAAGTGCAGGCCCTTCCCAGTAAGTTTGCATGCAAGTGGGGAAATAACAATACAAAAGAAATAATAGTAACCTTTTGCAGAAGGGGTTTGAAGGTTGGGCATAAATCTAACGACTACTATTCGGTCGTCGCAATTCGGTCAGTTTAGGCCGAGAAACCAACAACATGAAAGGAAGCAGGAACGACATTAAAGATATAGTTTAACGTCACAAGCCTGAAAAAGAAATAAAAACACTTTCTCCGCGTGCACCTTGTCTGTTTCGAATATTACGATTACATGGTAATACGGTACTGTCTTCTCTGCAGCGTGGCTTTTTTGCCCTGCTCTGGCCGTGCTTGTTCATTACCTGGCCTTTTAATTTCCTTTCTCGGTTTACCTTCGTTTGTCATCTGCGTTTCCTATCCTATCTTCTTCTAGTGGTAGCTCAGCAGCTTTGGCGTTTGGCCGGAGATGCCTAGGTCGCGGGATAGAATCCTGACAGCGGCGGTTGCATTTCAATGGAGGTGAAACGCAAAAGAAAAAACAAAACGACCATGTGCTGTTCGATAACAACGTGTATTAGAAGAACCCTAGGTTAGCCAAATTAATCCAGAACCCTCCACTACGGCCTTCCTCACAGCCGATGTTCTGCAGCGGGTCGCTGCAACCCACGTACCCTATGTACCAGGCCCAGTCTTGTCTTCTCTATCTCCTTTCCACCAAAGCAGACGGGAGTTGTGCTCCTTCAAGCTGCCAGCTACATTCTCTTCTATTGATTTTCTTTGTAGTGTGCTAGCGCTTATAGTGGCCATTTCCCGCATTTAGCGGTTGTGTCTCTGTGTGAAGGCTGTTCTGTGGCAGGCTGCGCACCTGCCCACCGGGGGGTGGGCAGGTGAGCAGCCTGCCACAGAACAGTCTTCTGCCATCCCAGGGCAGTGGCGCATCGCTTAGCGCTGCACCACTGCGCCAGGAGTGGTATGAGGACTCCCAGCCATCTATGAATGCTAAGCAGAGAAGGTCTAATTCTTAATATATGGGCCTCAAACCCATTACCTATAGAGCTATACCCTTAAGGCGGACCTTGAGTGTCCCCTCCAATTTATTTTTGAGCCCTGGCATTTTTTGCATTGTATGAATCGCGTGGCTCTAGTTCCGTATTCAGTCAGCGACACACGTTCACACACGTCGCGAACAAAACACGAAATCACTAAATGGTGCCTGGCAGCATTAATAAAAACTGGGAACTGGAATCACCTCAGTGCCAAATAA
The DNA here is from genome assembly GCF_055824585.1 of Amblyomma mixtum. Classification (NCBI taxonomy): domain Eukaryota; kingdom Metazoa; phylum Arthropoda; class Arachnida; order Ixodida; family Ixodidae; genus Amblyomma; species Amblyomma mixtum. Next base: position 218,559,042 of record NC_143014.1, read on the forward strand.
AGATAAGCTTTGCAGAAGATAGACGACCAGTTTCCTCCGCAGAAAATGAAAAAATAAATAAATTTAGCGTCCATTGCAAGATCTTTTTTATGTCGAAGAAAAACATCGTAACAAAAGTTTTGCGAGCATTCTAGCACTCTTTCATGACAAACTCCCTGATCATAACAGAAGATCAGGTAGTCCTGCCATCACCATGCATGTCAATTCATGCGGGAATCCTTCACGAAATAAATAAGAAAACAAGTGGCTGCGTTGAATTCATGAAAGTAACAAACGTGCTCTCAGTGACAAGTTCAGGTAGAACCAGTGTCGCTGTGACGTCATGAATTCTCGCATAGAATCCATGACAACTCAGAGTTGCTTTAACGGCTGTGGGTCACGTCTTTGGCTAGGCCAACTTAAGCGATGGGACGCATGAGACGGCTGATGTCAGGTTTGAACACAGCGTTCGCAGTGATAACTGTGTTTGTCTTTCAGATCAGTGACGTCTTTCTCAAGTCGAACTTTACTCCGCAGCTGGTCAGCGAATTACCTTACTTCTGGAGACTGACAAGAAGCTTAGCAACGCCTGGAAAGCTCAGCAATGCGTACTTACCTTTTCAGGACCAAAAAGAGCGGAACAGTGACCAGGTAGAATTGGAAGTCCACCGACAGATACCACACGTGGGGCATCACAGACTGCAACAAAGATGAAAGAATACGTTAGAGAAAAATGCGAAATAAATGGCTCTCTTTAAGAACTCTCTGACTCTAAGTTAATAACGTCTGAGATAACTATAATATCAAAGCGAGGGCTGAGGAACGATGCACTTAGTCAGAAATTATGAAGGCGAAGTTAATTAGAAGCGAGCTCGCACTTGGGAAAGAACCTATCGGATATTCGGGCATGCGTAAGGATCAGCTCTTGTCTTTTAGGAGTACGTTGATATCTCTCGCTCTCTCATACGCCCGCAGTATACGAATAATTGGCTTTTGGCTTTCGGCTGCTCATCCCTCAAGGTAATGGCTTCGCTCCAGGAGGCGAAATACAAAAACGCCGGTGGGCTGGGCGATGTCAGCGCAAAGGCCACCTCAGAACGCTAAACACCACAATTGGGAAGTAATTAGGCTTTGAATATGTTTCTTCAAGGAGCACTACCACGAAAGCAGTTCTCGGAGACGAATATGCGGCTAGGCGGAAACAAAGAGAGAAATCCGTTGCTGTCGTCACTCCCTTGGTGAACAGATATAAGTGAAAAAACTCTAACAACTGCACTTGACACGCATCCTTCTACTGAACAGAGTTTAAAAAAAAAAAACAGACAGGTGGTTATATGTCATGAAAAAATAATTTCATAGAATTCCCTTAGCCAGCTCATGTTCTGAGATATTTGCCTCCAAACTTCAAACTCAATCCGCGTAGTTGTCAATTCAAGGCACGTCGCAGATCTCCGCACAGCGTGACTCTGCTGTTGTATATAGCGTTTCGGCTGTGTGAAGCGATATGTGAAGCTCATAGGTGGCCCCATTTTATTTCGGCTTGCGAGACCCAAGAAAATTTTTTTTTGTATTATCTAAAAGCTTTTTTTAGGGTCTGGTAGATATGTTTTGCGAATTGAAATTCCTTGCTTAGAAACCAGCGGTGATGCCGAGGTTAAGTAAAAAATTAGTGGCTGATGTTTTGAAAGCATCATGGTAGTTTTTTTTATGGCTCGTCCGAAGAACGGTCCTTGAAGACGAGATTTGTAGGCTTTTCCACAGAAGTATCAGCACATACAAATGCCAGGAGCCGGATGGTAGAAACATGATTGTGTTTCCTACTTTAAGAGGGACTGATCTGAAGCTATTTTCGTCACCAACAGTCCAAACCGATACTTTCAATTCAGGAGACATCTCTCTCTCTCTCTCTCTCCAGAACACGCACTACCTGTTGCTTAGAAATTGAGCAGCGTGACAGGCTCTGTTTTCCAACTGCGAGCCCTTACAAAAATGACCTTTGAGCTCCAGTTAACGCCTTGTTGAGCTTTTGTTGATTCAACTGGAAACTAACATGAACCCAATGTATGTTGAGCATAATCAACATCTGATAAACAAAATTTTTGTTGAACATAGTCAACACAGTAATTGCTGTGTAATTTCTGTTGAATTTACATTGAATCGAGTCTCATGGCAGCCGTTTCTAAGCCTAACTAAATGAAATCAGTTCGTCATGCGTCGTGTAAACAGACCCTTATCACATATACATATTAAGAACGCATGAAGCACCTGTTAAGTCTCGTAAACCACTCAAAGTTATTTTCTTGCATAGAAAGAAGTGCTAGCGGTGGAGCATGCTCTTTCAGGCATACCTACTACGAAGGATTCATACGAGCGCTCATTTAAAATGGCCCTTAATTAGTGCTGTATTTCTGTTTTTCATTAATGAATCAAGGTCTTCAACTAACAGAACGTTGCATGCGAACTTAATTACTTCTACTACACATAAAATAAATAATTAGTAATAGCTATAACTGAAATGACTTTGCTGATCGGCAGGCCACTACCTGCACAGATCCGGACGCCCATGCGGAGGGGTATATAAGGGTGAAGCTGAGATTGCGCTAAAGGTGCAAAAGTTATGAACGTATGAAATTGTTCTTGAAGCCTTATGTGCAATACTGTTCCGTGTTATTTATCTGATGATTGCCCTAAAGGTGCAAAAGTAATGAAATTATGAAGTTCTTGAAGCCTTATGTGCAATACTGTTCCGTGTTATTTATCTGACGGTTTTATAGGCCAGAGTATGTGTGTGTGTGCGTATGTATGTATGTGCGTATGTTGTGGGGACGCCTTCGTCCCCTGCGTTCGCTTTCCCGCATTGCACACCCCACTGTTGTTAGCTCCTCCGAAACGCGCTCTTCTGTTTTGGTTACTTTAACTAACAGGGGAGGGCGCTCGCGTCGTAGCGACACCAGCGCCACGGATGGCGTTTTGCTGCGCGCGCGCGGGGGATAGCTGGCTCTCTTCTCCCCGGGACAGGATAGCGTGTGGACGTTCACGCGCAAAGCTCCGCTCTTGGCCGCGGGCGCCTCGTAGTCGGAACTTGCTCGCGCCACCCCGTCCCGTCTGGCCTCGGAGCTTATCCCTTTGCCCTAGCGTGGGCGAACGTTCGCTCGTAGCCGTGCTGGTGAGTCGGACTTCCTCGATTCCTCAGTGTATTTTGTTGCTAGCTGGCGTTATTGTTGTTATAGCAATAAATGCCTTGTTTGTGTCAGCCAGTGTGTCGTTCCTTTGTTCCCGCAGAGCATGGCCCGCCGTGGTCGGCGTGCGCTCAGTAGCGTACGCGACTACGGGGTGGGGTCAGCGCGGTTTTGAACTGTGTCAGCCGCGCTTAAACGGGGGAATACGCATTTATCTCCCCTTTTTAACCCCACAATGTGTGGAGGACTACATGGCTGGGTATGTCAGCGTCCAGTTAACAGAAAATTGTAGCAATAAATTGTATATACCACGGAAAATTGCATCGGCAGGGCCATCTGACGCAATACAAATGTATTCCTAAGAATTTTTGTTTACCACAACCGAGATTCAGTGGGGTTCAGAATAATGTGTTGAATCACCCCAGTAATTTCAACATGAATTCCTCATGAAATCAATGCAGAAATTCTGTTGAGAATGCTCAACTCTTGCACAGTGGCCACATTTCCGTAGACATTCAACTCGGCCTCAATAATTCACCAGTGCGAAGCCATCCTGGCCCCAACACAAATTTAACATGGCATGTTGAGTCTGCTCATGAGAAGTCCAACACTGTCTCAAGAGGCATTTTTGTAAGGTAGCGTTGTTATTCAATACGGCAGGAAAGGAAAATCTTGTGTACAGTTCACTTAGATGTTTGACGCATCGTGGAGGTGCTCAACGTCACTGAGTTGCAAAAACTAATGGCCTGACATGTCATCTCTGTATGGTACCTCTGTTTAAAAAGCAGTCGCCAGCATTTGGCGGATGATTGTTCTTTTCGAAAGTTCCAAATATAACTTCATTCGCTATAATTTACAGCTGTATTGGTATGAGAGGCCGTTCAGCATGACATCCACCGTATCTGTAACATTTGGAACACCCTATTGCCATCATGAATGTTGTATGAATTTTATCGAGTTTGCGCTGCGAAAATCGAACTCTTACGAACGCAATTATTTCCTCTCTTAATTTCGTGGCCGCACATAAAGCAGAGAATGGCTGAATCAAGTGCTCTGCTCTTCGTTCTGCTCTTGAATGAGAAAAAAAATAGTGTTTACATGGAGCCCCACGTAGAAGCAGTTCCTGACTTGGAGGAGCCATTGCCACCAGTGGTCGTGCACTTCCTGGTCCATTTTCTCAAAGAAGGCTTTCGCACCAGGTCCAGACGTCATGAGGGGAAGTAGGTATATGCACATGATGATGAAGAAGAGAGGAATGGTAGTCCTGGAAAGAGGGAGAACAAAGCGGTGCGTATGTTTAAGGCAAAGTGAAGTCGAATTATATAAGCGTTCTGTAGCGTTCATTTCCTTGATATATTACCAAATGCAAAAAGCGTGAGCGCACCTCCACAATGCAGGACGTCGCGTGCTTAACTTGTGAATAAAACCAAGAATGGAAATGCGGCACATACAGACACAAAAAAGAAGACTCGAATAAGCCAGCCCCTACCTGACGTAAAGGCCAACACTGGCTGTCAAGTATCTGTACAGTGCGTTAGTATAGAGCGTTCCGGGTAATCAGGCACTTTTGCTCAGCTATTCGTGCGAAACACCAAGGGCAGAGGCCGCCCACTCGCGTAGAGTCCATCATGACAGCAGACCGCTAAATGCAGTATGCCTAAATAAAACAATATGTTCCAATACAAGAAGAGGCTTATTAAATCTTAGAAGGATCAAATTATGGCGATGAAAACGACGGTGAACTAAAATGGTCTCTCAATAACTTCATACAGTACCTAAGTGTTTGGGTCACTAGCTTTGATTATTTTTACTCGGTTAGGGCTAAGAAGTTTACTGTAGTTAGTCTGAATTGTCAGCGAGTTTCAAGCTGCGCCAGATCGCTGAAAGATGTTCTTACTTTTGTGTTTATTTGTTCTCTGAAAAGACCCTTCCCTTCTGATGCAGCCGCATAGAAAATAAAGTGCTACCTGGAACGAGGGGGGAGCGTAATCGATAACTTTACTTTAAACCTAACACAGAGAGCATATAAACATTGTCACTTCTTTCATGTTGCATGAAGGCAAAATATGTTGAGTGATTGCTTGGCTGGTTTAAGTAAACAGTATGTTGTCATCAGATACTTTATCAGGTAGCTGGATGGTGCCTACGTACCTGACAAGCCTCCGAATGATAGCGATAATGAACACCTTGAAGCTGCTGCGTTGCTTGTCCAGGACAAGGCACACCAGGAATCCGCTGCGAGTATTATAGTTTAAGGTAAGTGCAAAAGAAAACCGGACAAGGCAAAAACAGAAAGAAAGTGCACGGTACGGCAAAACAGCGCTGACGGATGGGACGGAAGACGATGAGACAGACAAATGCGCATCTTCTTCCGTCCCGTCCGTAAGCGCTGTTTTGCCGTACCATTCAACATGAACCAACCAGCCCGACTCAGCCCTCTCCTATAAAGTGCACCTCTTGACAGTTTGCAACTCGCCGTTTAAAGCTTAACAAAAGCTCTTTAATAATCCACTGCACTCGTAATATTCATGACATCTACAGCCACCTCCAACGCGCAGCTGCTTTCACTCCTTCCGACGTTTGGCTTCCTCGAGACTAATTCTCAAGTTTAGCTAAATAGTGTTGACACCATTCGCGATGGTGTTTGAATAAGGGAGCGCTCCTTGGCCTCTTTCATGGTCTTCCATGCTGTGCCCTGCCTCCTCCGTCTTAGAAATGCAAGGCGCGTGGTCCTTCTCAAGAGCAATAATGTTCTATGAAAAAGCGCCGAAAGTAATTTTTAATTTCAAGTTCATTCGTCACCCATTCAGGGCAAGGAAAGGCCCTGAACACACCCACTGCGGAGTTTAGTTTCTTGTTTCGTTCTGCGCCGAAGACGCTCGTATAGCAGAAGCAAGTGGCGTGAATGAATAACATTAATCATGGAGCTGCTAACAAGGCTTCCGTTTTAATGAGCTTTAATATAACAGGGTTTCATTTTAATGAGATGTGGAAAAACTAAAATCCTGTGTTTAATTTTTGTTACGCCTGCGCACGTTTGCAATAGCACTAAAAATCATTAGGCTCGTGCAGTGTCCTTCTCAATCTGTGCGCATGCACAGTAGGCGTAATAGTGACTGAACCTTACACGGCTTAATGAGAAGAAGCCAGGAAAGCTGGCAACGTCACTCAATCATGAACAATTCTTTAAGGCAAATATAAAGGGGCTTACGGAAGTGAAAGTAAAGTTGGAGATACTCTTCTCTTGTTGTCGTTGGTAATGTCAGGTTAGGCATTTGCCCGATCTCATGCACGTTTACATTACCACAGAATTAAAAACATTGAAAAGTCACTGCTTATGGACATTCGCTGCTTTCTCTGTGTTCAAACTTTAGAAATAACACCAACCACAGACCTAAGCGCTGACAGATCATCCTGCTCAAAGAAAAAGTAAAGAACAGTACAAAGAAAGTGAGGACGCATATCAAGGGGAAACAGTGAACAAGCAACCTATGAAAGGCAAAGAGCAGCGCAATTACAGGTGCTTCACACTGGCGAGCCCACACGTCTTGCTGTGGCCGCACGCGAAATCATTGAACGCCTTTTTTTTTTCATTCCGCTCAATCAAACCGTGGCCCATGAATATAGCGGGAAAAGATGCGTCTTGGAGCTGTCATTTCAATTCTATGAGTAGGGATCCCGATCCAAGTAAACAAAAAGAAGCAACTGTGCATGTCTGCACTATTGCACAAATTAAATTTCCACTGTAATTTCTTTTTATTCATTATTTAATGGTACCTGAACGACAATTGCCCTTGTGAGCAATTTCTAGTCCTTTTTTTGCAGTCCTAGCTCATCATGGACACCGGGAACCATGAATCGGGGCACACGGTGAAGTTTAATTTGTCCACTCTGGTTATTTCGTGTGACGGCAGAAAGTTTGGTGTCATGGTCACCTACATACGCAGGTGTATAGATGTCTGGAGTAACCACAGGCTATAGTGCATTAATATTTGTCATTTCTTTTTCACCGCAGCACTACACTCTAAGCAGAAAGGAGCAGATAGGGAGTAAGCCGTCCCATAGTTCACTCCCTTTGATAAAAGGCAGTGCACTAGAGCATGGCTTACTCCTATATTACTCCCATATGGGCGTATTCGTATTAAGTGTGTAGAGGCAGTTGTTAAAAACCGAAATTGCATCTTTGCAGAACGTCAGCTCCTCGATCATGCTATAGTGGGTCCATCATTCCAAACCTTGTTCTTATTTCTACGGCGCATGCGTATTAATATTAAAGGTGGTGGGGTGGGGCTCTCATGTTTTTTTTGTACATGTTAATTGTTTGCAATCCCAAAGTGGAGCAATTTTGCACTAACCTGATGAAGAAGAAGGTGTCGACGAGGACGAAGCCAGACGTCACCAAAATGCTCGGCCAATGTTCGCTCAATATTAGTAGGTTGAGTGTGCCAGCTGTAAAGCGCAATAAATAAACCAAAATATTAAGGTAAAGGTCATAAACATCTTATTTTTTCATAAAGTGATTACTTCCCTTTGAACACAGAAGAACGAAGCATTGATATGCATACAAACATTAGACAGACATATAAGGGTTAAGGAGCTCGAACGCCTTTTCCTAACGGTGTCTCTCAGAGAACTCCTGTACGAATGTTTCTTGAGAACGCTACTGAGGACTAAAGAGCAAGGCAACGCCTTATATGAATGGGCGTAATCGTAAGATGTGGAAGATATGATACGTCAAATCCCCCAATTTACAGTTCGCCCTTAACTGAAGAGATTAGCGCGAGGAAATATCAGAGGAATCGTGCACTCACACCACGTGTCTGACAGTATGCCGTAACTGTGGCCAAGAACGATGGAGACCAAGCTGAAAAACCGTAGACCATGGATGAACTTGAGGTCGAAGTCACCAGCACGTTGGTCTCGGCTCACGCCGAAAATAGCACGGGTGTTGGCCACAGCTGAGAATGACAGCAAGAATCTCTGCCATATGCCTGCGAGAATTGTTACGCCAGAAAACCGGCAGAAGAAAGAGATGTAGTTGATCGCTCTTTTTTTTTATCCGGCGAGCAAAACCGCTAATTTTAATTTGCGCTGTGTCTCTGCGTGAGTAACGTGGGCAAAGGGGGCAACCTTTCTTTCTTAACTTTCTTTCTCGCTCATCCATAACGGTGAGAAGATCATCCATATCCTGCAAGAGTCTTCTCACCTGAACGAGACATTATAAACGTATCTTTATTGTAGTAGTAGTACAAGACATTTATTCGGCAGTAATTTGCAGACCGAGTATCTTTATATTACATAGTTCACTTACACCACTTCACTTACGATTACTTCACTTACGTATACCACTCACTTACTTCACTTCACTTACTCACTCACTCACTCGATTACTTCACTTACGTATATAGTTCACTTACGTATACCACTCGACGAAGTTTTCATTTGCCACTTCTCACCTTACGTGTGCAATTTGATTTGTACATGTGCCGACCGCAGTGCCGTAATATTTAACTCATTGGTTTCATATTCGTGCAGGTGTAAACTGTAGACGAATTGAACGCATCGAAATATTTAATTGTTCGCCTTCATAGCAGTGTTCAAAATTTTCGCTTCAGAAAAATGAATTATACTTTACTACCAAATTAGAGGAGAAACTTTTTAAAGCAATTAAAATAAATGAGCTGTAAAAGCCTTTAAAATTCGTATATTTTGAAGCTGATTATAATAGCAGTTTATCCACGAAGTCATCGGTAACATCGCAACAAACTCCTGCACTATAGATGAGCACAGGAGAATGATGCAACGAAATCGACTTGCTAGCCTATTTATTCGAATACGGGTTATGTCATGGCTAAGCTTTAGTTAACTCCATTATTTCAATTTAGTTAACTTCATTATTCGCATCTGATTGTCCCTGCCTAAGTAAGCGCTTGATGTATGCCCGAAACTTTCTCCCGCTAGCGCTTGAAAATAACAGCAGTTGTTTTCTCTCTTTTTTGTTTCTTTATGAAACACACTGTCCTTCGGCCAAGTTTAATTGAAGATATGCAAAGCACGCTGAAAGATTATGCTGCTTCTAATGACGACGCCATGCGACTATCTTTCTGAAGGCAAAAGTTTCCCTCGACAAGCTCTTGAACCCAAGTGATCATTAGGGCGGCATAAGAAGTGTTGTAACAGCTCAGCAGTAGAAGAGACCTGTATACAGCAGGTAATGTCCGCAATTGCTGACGTACCTGAAAAATGCGCTGCCAGACGCAACTATAGAGACCTTAGTCTTTTTTTCGTGCTGCTGCTTCTTGTAGGCAGAGAAGTAGGCAAATCAGACGCTCTGTTTCGAATGGCCAAACCCCGTACATAAAAAAGCTGCTGCTGAGCTTGGCTTTCAGAATGCTTGACACTACTCATATAATTTAATATCGTCGTATTGGTTGTTCACCAAATGCCTTCAGTTTTTTTTATTTAGAGGAGCCTTCCATGTTGGCAAGAAATCATAATATGCACACATCGCTGGCAGTTTTACAACTGCCGACTTTCGACATTGTGGGAAGCACGGACGAATGTAATCGATAATGTTTTTTGTGATCGTTTTGAAGTTTGCAACCGATGGTTCAAGTCACTTGGCTACCCGCGCTTATGAAGCTGCATGCGCGAGCAATAAGATCACGTTACTCACTGTTCCCACTCGCTTGAGGCTTCGGTCTTGTCGACTTGTAGATGTCAAAAACAGTAGCAACTCCAATGGTGACACCCAGGATGGCCAGAAATGCTCTAGAAAATGGAAATAAAGGATACTTTGGACTTTGCGCAGCTCTGAGACACGCGTAGCTGGAGTCGGTATTTTGGTTTGTTAGGACAGATTAGAATACCTAAGGTATTCTTATTACCAGTGCTAATTAGTTTCTAAAGAAGATTGACGGGGACCTGACGACGCTTTCAGGCAGGCTAAATTTAATGAAAATAAATTAGAAAACCCATTCATTCATAACATGTCGGGGAAGGGCATACATAAGAGCACACGGAAATCTTGGTAAGCAACTGTCGGCATACTGTTACCTAGGCTGCAGCTTCGTGCAGTCGAGAAATAAAAGATGTATTTAATCGATGGTTTTAACAACTTCCTAATGTAGGTTCAAATGATGCTTATTCGAGATAAATGTTACACTTTGTGAACGCCTTTGCTTGTTTAAGTAAACGTGTAATTTGTGGTATATATATATATATATATATATATATATATATATATATATATATATATATATATATATATATATATATATATATATAGGTTGCGAGAGAGCGTGAAGTGGTTGACAGCTTGCAGGAGTATACAGCAAAGTATAGGCTTCGTTAAAGGAAACATATTTTTTCAACTTGATATTTCGATCGGAAGACAGATCTTCTTCAAGAAGATCGGTCTCCGATCGAAACGTCGAGTCGAATAAATATGTTGCCTTTAACGAAGCCTATACCTCGCTATATATATATATATATATATATATATATATATATATATATATATATATATATACAGGCTGCCCCAGCTAACTTGGATAAAGATTTATAAAAAAAAACTAAGCGAGAGCTGAAATCGCGTGGATGTTGCCAGGATTTATCTAAAGTTGCACTACTATTTTTTCGGTCCTCCTACTTGAATAATTAGTCGAGATAAATTAATTAACTTTTTAAATATAGCTTGAAACGTTCAGGCGTCAATAGGAAGGTTGTGGAGCTCCACAAATATTGTCCAACCCAGGCACTTCCAACGAGATAGACTTAGCGCGGCCGTTTTTATTCCGGAAAAATGGAAGCCCGCGAGGTTTTAAAAATACCACGTGACAGCGCGCTTCGTGCGCCTGAATGCGCCACAATTACAGCGCCCTCATCCGTGGTTTGTAAAAAACATCGCTCGCTTCGCGCCTTCTATTCGCTTAACAGACAGGGCTTCAACCTTTGCTCGGTTCTGACGTTAACCGCAGTGCCTGGCACGGCGCTCCGAAAAAGCGCTCCATCAGCAGCCGCTCGCGGATGTCGCGTAAGAGCGCGCCGTCATTAACCGTTTATTCCAGTGTCATGAAAATAGCAGCTGTTGTTTTCAGTGTTCAAGTCAATGCGGAATAGAAAAAAATACACACAAAACATTATTAGATATCTGTAACCTTTGCGAGACAGGGCATCATTTGTTATATTTCTGCTTTCTTTCCAAGCTGTGGCAAGGGCTGGATGCTTGTGAGCTCAACTGTCTATTACTGCTGTGCCATGTGCAACCGCTTCGAAGAATTTGCAGGGCTTAACGCATGCCGTACTCAAGCGAGCGGAAGGCGAACATGGTTTTAGCCTTGGGAGTGGCACGCGGCGACAAGAGGAAAGCTGCCATGTTATACTGAAATTGGCAGTGGGGCGGGGACGACGACCTAGCGCAAATACAATTATGAGGAGTTACTTGACGCTCAAAGAAACAGGTAGCTTCAAGGAGACACGACACAGAAAGGGCTAAAGGAAAGAAGGGCTTCAGTGAAGAGGCTGAAGGAGACATTTTAGCTTTCATGGCTGCAAACCCTCATGCCAGCGTGCGTGATGTGGGTGCTGAGGTCGGAATTTCAAAGTCGTGAGTTTCAAGAATTCCTACCAAGGCTGGAATGCATCCGTACCACCCCCAACTGCATGAAAAGCTGGAAGAAAGACTTTCAGAGTCGGCTTGATTTCGCAAACTGGATCCTGGTGAACAGTGACGAAATACCGGATTTTGTTGACAAAGTGCTATGGACAGAAAAGGCAACCTTCTCGAAAAATGCTCAAGTCAACATCCATAATGCACATTACTGGAGCGATCGAACCCACACTGGGTGGCAGAGACCAAACACCAGTACCAATGGCCATTCAGTGTGTGGTGTGGTATCTTTGGTGGAAGAATAATTGGCCCAATATTTTTTGACCACGCGCTCACTGCTCTGCGGTACTTTAACGACATCTTGAAAGGCCCAGTAGAAGATTTTCGCTGCGATCATCCCCTTGCGCCTTTAAAGCGAACTTGGTATCAGCACGACGGTGCACCAGCTCACAGCAGTGCCCTTTCCCGAGCCTGGATTGACGAAGCCTTCAGACGCCAGTGGATCGGGCGGCATGGACCAGTGCTCTGGCCTCAAAGGCCACCGGACTTGCCACCTCTTGACTTCTTTTTGTGGGGATATGTGAAAGACCGCGTGTACCGCAAACCTACAACTATACCGGAAGCACTAAAAACAGAGATTGCTGAGGCCTGCAGCGAAATACCGTCCTGCGTCATCAAGAACGCTACAGCGGACGAGCTGAAACGGCGCCAATACTGCTTTATGGCAGAGGGCGACTTGTTTGAACACATTTTTTAGACAGAAATCACAGCGAATGAATCTCTGCAACCGTTATTCATGAAAACAGCCATCTGTGTGAACTCTTGTACGATGTGGAAAAGGCAGGTAAGTACTATGAAATCAAAAATTTCCTGCCGAGAAGGAATGGCCAGGAAATTTAAGCAGCCTTCTGTTTCCATTTAAAATTTTTCCTTCGTTTAAACCAGCGTGATTCACCCGACGTTATCGAGATTATTATAATGCGTCTTTGCTTGTTGAGGTCTTGCTCCCAAATTCGAACTCAAGTAACTTTCATTGTTCCTCCACATGCATTTTTCTACCTCAAGAGCACAATTATCGCCGCAGAAACGGGAGCCGCGCTTTCAACTGGCGCCCGAACCCACTGGCGCTTATCTTGGAACCAAGCGAAACGCGAAGCTCTGTCGGTCGTGGCCAGACGAGAGGCGCGAAGCGGGCGATGGTTTTCACAAAGCACGGATGAGGGCGCTGTAAATGCGGCGCATTCGGGCGCTCGGAGCTCGCTGTCACGTGGTATTTTTTAAACTCCGCGGGCTGTCGTTTTTCTCGAATAAAATTTACCACGCTGAGTCGAACCCGTTGGAAGTTCCTGGGTTGGACAATATTTGCGGAGCTCCACAACTTTCCTATTGACGCCCGAACGTTTCAAGCTATACTTAAAAAGTTAATTAATTTATCTCGACTAATTATTTAAATAGGAGGACAGAAAAAACAGTAATGTAACTTAAAATAAACCCTAAAGACATCCACGCGATTTCAGCTCTGAAGAACGCTTAGTTTTTTTTTATAAATCTTGGTCCAAGTTAGCTGGGACACCCTGAACATACATATGAGAGAAGGCAGCCGCCACAGAAACCAAGGAACTCAGGGGATTTTTTTAAACATTTTATTATTTATAAATAGACAATATTTCTGAATATGCTATCGATTAAAGATAATTGATTAGCAGAGCAGAAGAAAGAAGAACCACAGGTCGCCGGTGGGAACTGAACCCACGACCTCCGAATTACGCGTCCGGTGCTCTACCAACTGTGCTACGGCGACGGCTGACAGATCTGCTTTAGGGGGTATTTATGTCTACAATTCACCTAACCTAGAGAGGGTTCATCAGCGCCACCCACGTTCATAAGCGGCGGACGTAGTACGTCCTCAGTTACCGCTGTTGTGACGTGGAATGTCATCGAACGGCGAGGATGGAGGCTGTGTGAAGCTTTGAGGACGTGCTACGTCCGCCGCTTATGAACGTGGGTGGCGCTGATGAACACCCTCAAGGTTAGGTCAGTTGTAGACATAAATAATCCCGAACGCATAAGATCTGACAGCCGTCGCCGTAGCTGGGTTGGTAGAGCACCGGACGCGTAATTTGGAGGTTGTGGGTTCAGTTCCCACCGGCGGCATGGGGTTGTTTTGTCTTCTGCTTTTCTAATCAATTATCTTTAAGCGATAACATATTTAGTACTATTCTTCATTGATCAACAACACAAAATAAATAAATAAACAAAAAACACGTGTTCCTTGGTTCTGTGGCTGTTGGCTTGTCATATATATATATATATATATATATATATATATATATATATATATATATATATATATATAGAGAGAGAGAGAGAGAGAGAGAGAGAGCTGCCTTTCATTCGCACAATGGTAGAATACATGAAGAGTTTAAGGGGTTTTTTTTTATTTGTAGAGCTAGGCTAAACGGTTTAAACATAGATCTAATAAAAAAGTAAAACTAAGAAAATGAAAGCATGCCCTGCTGAAACAGGCACGAGAATTTTGGCGTTGTTGATTGAACTTTAAGCTTGAGCATGGTGACGCTGCGCAGCTATTATTCACTAAAACGTTTCTACAACACGCTGCAACATCTACAAGCCAGAAAATTATTATAGATTAGACGCGTTCCATGAACAAAAACGCCTATCATTACTTAACATGAAATATTTGAACTTCGAATGTGAGGCTTTAGAGGTATTAATAAATGACGAAATCTCCGTATGGAAGGGTGTTGCGAAGATAAATTTTTATTTTGGTGATAATGGAGGACTACGCCTGCAATGCATTCAGTGGAAATTGTAACACTTGATCTTTTACGCGCTGCTTACTGGCATGTAAGAAGAAATGTAAGTCAGTTCTGAGATCATAGACAGGGTACACGTCTTTGTCTGTTCAACAATTAGGGCGTGTCAAAAAAAAAAAGCGAAATCAGAAGCGCTTGTGAGCAAAGCCACCGTTTTGAGGTACTTACATTATTACAACCTGGCCGGTGGTCATGACTTCATCGTCGCTTGTCACGCAGTTCTCCACTTCTATCCGCAACTTTGCGGGCCGCACTGCGCTCGATGGAAAAGACCGACGAAAACGCTTAAAATTTGCCGCAAATCAGTTCAGCGAGTTTTCTACCACGGGAAGTGCTCCACTTTGCATCAAAATGTGAAAATATCATATGTTTACAAGGTCTAGACAGCCTACAGCGAATAATGTGGAATGGGAGGAGGTTTGAATTATTTCGGAGATATTAACGTTGGCCGTCACCGAACTGGGATGCGCATAAGTCTGCGTGTAGAGGTCACGCAGCTGCCAAACAGATAAATATGAGTAAAGGGTGTTAGAAATAGAACTAAGCGCGCAGTAAATCCAAGCAGCAAACTGCCCGATCAGCGAAAAGAAAAAAAAAGATGTAACCAGTGTTTCGAGGTTAAAATGAGAAGACTGAGCATGAGCTATCAAAGTGCATGCCGTCGTGTTCAAAAAGCGCCAAGAGGCAAAGACGCGAACGGGACAGAGACGATACAGCGTTTATACCGTCGATGCTGCTGATTGCGTTACCTTGGTTCGTGCCTCAACATTGTCTTTTTCGGAGCTTCTTAACTATCAATACGTAGGAACTCCAGCAACTATCCCCTTGAGTAAAGCGCAGGCTGGTTTTTTTTTTTTGCTTATCAAAAAGTTTTTTATTGACAAGGACGCGAAAGCAGATGTTGGTGCCTGAGAGCGTTGCTCCATTATTCAGAAGCTGAAAATTTGACAGGACGGTTAGCACTGGTTAACGCAAGATTCAGCGACAGTTTGGAGGCATTCATGTTGTGGAAGAGAATATGAGGGAGTGCTCACATCGTTACAGTTCTCAGGCACACTTTTTAAAATGTTTTCCACGCATATTCGTTTCGGGTCTTGGACTGCTCTCCAGTCCGCCGTTCCAGAAGCGGAGTGCCCCCGATGATCCTCCCTTCGGGCGGGGCGTTTCGCAGCATTGGTCGCAGAATGACCATGCTACCTTCCACCGCTCTCGCCACACCCTTCCTGTACTCTTCACGGTAAAAACGTTCTGGATGTTTATCGTGGTGCGCCTTCCTACACTGTTGCCACAAGGGCCTCCTGTCGGCTCGCCCTACTTCCACGCAACCCCCCTCCTCCTTCTAAAGTAATTGCCCTCCGGTTGGCCCCTATGGTAACTACGTACCAGTTGCACCTTCTAATGCTCTCGCCATATCCTCCTCTTTCCACGCCAATCTTCCTCCGGTTGGGAATTTTTCCGATCTCGCCACACCCTGCCTCCTCGGTTAACACCTCCCGGAAGGTCAACTTTGTAACCATCCTCCGGCTATGCCTCCCTACACTCTCGGCGTAAAGCCTCCTGCCATGGTAACACTCCTACTCCTTCCAGGGTAACCATCTTCCGGTCGGGGATTCCCTCGCTCTCAAGATATCCTCCTGTTTCCACGGTAACTACCCTCCGAGTGGTTCCGATGGCATAGCACCAACCGGTTACTCCGACGACGACGGACCACAACAGACAACGACACCCTAGTACGGCGCGAAATCCAGGAACGTACGCTTATCAGCTGTCGCTGTAAAAATCCATGTGATACCCAGTCACTGATTTCTTGAAGGTTTTCAGACGTGTTCCGCATGTACGGGCATGGCCGGGAGCCTTGGCTTTGACCGCATTGGATCCGTGTTCTGGCCAGTAGCGGTATCCAACACGGTGATAGTAAAGCGCCTTCTGTGATTGGCTCGTGCCCTCAATTTCCAAGAAAAGGGCAAACAAGCGCCGACCAATAACAAATAGAGATCAATTACGAAGACGAAATAACTTCGTGAACCTGAGGCCGCATTCACGAAGCTTTTCTTAGGCTTATATTGCTGGCGATTACCCGGCTGCTTCGTATTTGTTATATTAACGAGGCTGGTATCTTGAGGGCTATTGGAATTAATCACTGCAGCTGTGGAATGCTCTCACGCAGAGATGCTTAGTAAACGCGATCCCTCGTGCATAACCTTTCATCAGTAGTGAAGGTGGAAGAACAAAGGATATATTCCACTATGCCGATAAGGTTAAGTTGTCAAAGGCCAAATTCATAGAGCGTTTCACATGTTATATTGGTCTTTTAGGGGTCAGCACAGATTGTGATAACTAAGCAGGAGAACTGAAGGCACGGCAGAAAGTTTTGAATGCATGTTGCGTGCAAGCAGCTCAGTGAAACTGCTTCATAGTCTCTTCGTTGGCGCACTGTAGAACGGGCGAAATTGTTAAAAATGTCCTGCTAGCATAGGCCAGGAGGTGGGGCGGTGACTCAGCGCTGCTAGCAGCGGCGAAGAAAGCGTTAATAGGCCCATGCGCAGAGACCTCACGCTGGTAGCAGCGTCGTCTGTTATTTTTCCCGCACGTTCGTGCGGAACGCGCACCGTAGCAGGTGCCCTTCCCCTCCGTCTAATGATCCCAAAAGTGCGTGCGCTTGGTCTGCAGCTTCTTTCGTTTTTTCCCCTGAGGTGATTTTTGTAATGTTTGTGTGGCGTTTTGGCCATGTGCTGTCGGTCGTCGCCTGGCAGATGAGGCCGCCAAGGTCTGATAGGGTGATTACTGCGTGTACGAAGAGCGTAGCGGACGACGTTTCCGCTACATGAGCTCTTTGAGTACGCGCGTACTCTTGCTTGCTGATTGTCCGAATCGTATTTGCGATAGGGCGCTGACACCCCGGGCCGGTCGACGCTTGCGCGATGTTGTCAGAAAACTGGCCGGTTGTGAGACTCTTTCGCAAACTAATGGGCCCGAATAAAACGAAAAAAGACATCGCTCAATTCCTAAACCCTTCGAATACCAGTGTTGCCGCACTGAGAAGCTTATACTGCCAGAGATGTTATTTCGAATGACGTTGCGTCGTGACAGCAAAGCGCCACTCCGGGGCCACGACCGGCGGGAACTACAGGAACTGCAATAGAGTTGCCGCGGCAACTCGAGGAGACCCAGTTTCCTCATTATACTCAGTTTCATCTTTGTACTCTTTAATGCAGCTGTTGATAGAGCGAGAGGTTTAATTTGAACAAATGAAAGTTTCTAATTGATATTCTCGACTCAGTAGCACCCAGAAAATTGGAAAGGACACTTAAGCTCCCTCTTCAGGGTATGACACGAGAGCTTCAATGTGTTAATGCCCACATGAGCGGAATTAGTCATTCTTTACTTCCGTTCATAGATCCCTGGGGCCCTTCATACTACTCCTGGCGTAGTGGTGCAGCGGTTAAGCGATGCGCCACTGCCCTGCGTTGGCAGGTCCTGCCACCGGTGGGGATTGTGCAATCCAGGTTCCTCTCCCTAAGCAACCTCTCGCCACCAATCATTAACTGAACTGGCACCTACTACGGTGCGCAGTTAGCTCACAATCCGCTGGGCACGTTGTGATGACGCCACAAGGTCACGTGACCTAGGTGGCTCACCTGCCTCCGAGGTTGCTTCGCTGGGAATTTTTAGTGCATTTTTAGCTCACGGTAAACGACGCGGACGCCAACGCCGACGCGGAAGATGCCGATGACGACGCAAGATTTTCTGCGACAAGAGGTGCTTTACGCTATCAAGTTTAAAACACGGCGCCGACAGGAGGTGATACACACGACCGCCCGTATTCGTCGCCTCCTTTCAGTGCCGTGTCTTTTTGGGCGATACTTTCTCGAGAAGTGCAATGGCAAGCACACCTCCTTTGCCGACTATACTGGCAACGTCGTGTCTGTCTCCTTCGATTGTGGCCCGGGCGAAGAGAAAATATAATTAAAAGAACATGGAAAGGCAGGCGGGAGTCTGAAGGAGAAAAAGCTTGTTTCACTCAAAGCATGCCCATTAAAATATATGCACATTCTACAGTATGTGTTACATATTGAATTTAATGAACAAGAAAATCTGTACGCTAAAGCAAGACGTCTGTATCCGCTGCTTAGCTATTTTAGTCCCGTGAACGCCATCCGGTGAGCGCAAGTTGTTAAGTATGCATTAGATATATATATATATATATATATATATATAAAACATCCGTTATACTGGATGCGCGTTACCCGGCGAGTAATTACCAGTGCACTCACTGAGGGTACTCGTGGACCACTAGGCAAGCCAAAAAACTCTTCCTGTTCACCTGCCGGCGGAGAAAATGCTGACGACTGAAAGGCGATTCCTCTCGCTACAATCAAAACGGTGTCCTTGAAGGGCCTTGTTCACTCTTCACTGAGTAACTATTGCATATTTGGCAGGCGGTCATCGCTGAATATCAGGAGGTACGTGTTGTTGGTGAAGTCGAACAGAGATCATTGACCAGGATTGCTATTAAAAAACAGGTAGTATATTGCAGCTACTTCACCAAAGAGAAGCTTCCACATTCCCAACATGCTTTTATCTCTGATAAGCATGTGAAAAATATGTGTGTTACTCCTCCGAGAGCGACATGGATGGCAGAGAGGGTACAGTATTTATTGTTCTACAACTCCGGGTCCCTTACAATAACTCAGTAATTGTTTCTGAAATTGTTTGCTCAATTTGAAATTGTTTGCTGGTAATTGTTTGCCGAAGATTTTACACGCGCTTCACGACCACTTTTTGATTACCGTGAGACTGTACACCAAAAAATTGGATCCTTCCAACCTCTACATGGTTCGTCAAGTTACAAATTAAACTTGTTGGCGCTGAAGAATCCTAACTAATTTTGCGCTTAATCCAATAAGGAAGATTGTTGGATATACTGACCAAGAAATACGTGCAGAGGATGTCAGATGTGTTTCTACAGTACGCAGTGCACAGAGCAGTTCACGCATGCAGTGGATGCACGAAGCACAATTTATTTCAAGCAGCGTTTCGCTAAGTTTCACTTTCTGTGTCTGGATAGGCTGTCATTATTTCGGCATACACGAGTGTTTGATAATGCATGGTTACTTCGCGATACATCGTCATGCTTTCTTTAAATAACGTTCTATATTTCTTTACTGTACTCTTGGCGTCATCCCTTCTTTCCTGCTTAGTTCACGTTTTAAAAGTGCTTAGAACAGTGCTATAAGTTTTTCTTCTTTTTTTTTACCCTTTTCATAGACGACATCCACGAAATTTCCTTATAACGAGCTCTCAAGCTTCTCAACAGCTCTGATAAGAGGTTTCTAGGCTGAATGATATTCGTGCCGAATGGTACCATATTAAGGAAACTTACCTGCATCGATGAGAGCTTTCAGGTCACGTTTGTTGCAGTCGTTGATGATGCAGATTCCTATGCGTGCCATGGGGACTTCGTCAATAAAAAAGTAGTCAGTGTACTGCTTAATCTGCGAAAAAAGAAAGGAGGGATGCCTCTTTGAGAACACAGTAGGCAGAGGGGAAACGTACAATGCAACTAGACTGCACAGCCACAGATAAGACTGACTCGCTGCTGGAATAATTTTTTTCGCCGTTTAAAAACACAGACACGACATCGACGACAAACACATCCATTCATGAAGCTTGGCGTCTGTCACGTTCTCGACATTTAGTGCGGTTTGGAAAAGCTAGTTTTCTAGCACGAGAGTTCCAAAATGTAGCGCATCTCCTTTCCGATGTGAGTAGTGAGAAAAAGTACAATTATTTTTTAGAAAAAGCCGTTCAGTGATCCCCTTTTTTGTTTTTGTACATAATGACGCGCTGAACTGGCCCATGCGGATTCATTATGAAGGCGAGATCATGAGAAAAAATAGCCCTAGAGCTCACTCATCACAATGTAACAGGAACTGAACATCCCCCGCTAAGATGTATTAAGGATTAACAAGGATCACTTCCAGTCATTTGCGGGTCATTGCTATAGACGATTTACAGCGCCGTATCATGGGGCTGCCATATTTGATCACGTTATCACGACGCCATTGCACGCCTCCTGACAGCTCGGCGCGCGCCTCGTCGCGACGGCTGCTGCGTCTGACGTTTCGGTTCCGACAGGCAGTGTTTCAGCTGATACGGTTGTCAAGGAGTGAGAAGACGACCCTGTAGTTGGTTAAAATCTTCGAAGGACCTGTGAGAACCCTTATTTGATCACTTGAGGCGTGCAAACGTTATCCGACTTCATGTCGCGGAGGGCCGCTGAGATCTCCGCCTTTTCCAGGCAACGGGTGGATCGCCTGAACGCTTGTCTTTGCATCCGCTGAAGGCTTTGCTTAATGTTTTTTATTGTTAATATCTAAAACGGCAAGGTTTAATGCTCCTGCGGCAGCACAGGTCGTTGTCGTATTGTGTACATGTATGCAGTCACCGGTCTAAAACGCTGACATGCACATCGTACACATTTGTTTACAACCTGTTAAAGGTGCTTAGGAAATCTAAAATATTTCTACTGGTTTGATAAACACGAGAAGGCGACAGAAATAGACACGCAAATGTTACCTAATCATGTAAGCAGTACCATGCATGAAGCAGCCTTCACAAACTGGCATGCAATCGTTTCCAAAGATTCCGCGATGTAATTGTTATAACGCGCGCATGGCAACACGTTCATGCTACACGAAGTTCTCAGTTCACACATAAAATTGAGGTACTCCCCATGCTCGGTATGCGCACATGAAAATGCTGGAGGTCTCTTTGGTTGTAAGTAATTAGCCGGAGCCATATTTAATGACGGTCTCGCATGGACCGCGAGGAAGTGACAACCACCGAGCACAGCAGCCGTGACGGAAATGCTATATTCCGATTATGAACCAAGAAAACCGCGCCACTTGGAGCGAAGTTGAACAGTAGCACCAAGACGGCGTGTAATACACGGACTGACGGTAAGCCTTGTCCGCTCGAACGACTATGTACTGCACAATAAGCAGTAGCGGTATGTAGGAGCGTATAGTCGTCTTTTTATTTCGTTCCTAATTCGGCCTCGGGCGCTTCTTTTATGAATGGCCGCACACCTTAACTTACGAGCAGTGGGGTCTCAGCACACTGCACAGCAAATGAAAGCACGAAGTGACGGTTTCGGTGGCGGAAAAGCTTGTTCATGCGGCTATGTTGTGAACTTACCCTCGAAGATTTTGGAAGATCGAAACCTTTCTTTTTATATTGGCTATTTAGCGCTGTCGAATGTGTTTGTTGCGTTCGCCCGCTCGGAAAGGGTGGATGGCGAGCGGGCGCGAACAGGGGCGCAGTACGTCCTTGTGCAGTTCGGTTCCGTGAAGCTCGCAAACAATCGCATCCCGCACGTTTAACACACTGTCGCAAATCGTGCAATCCACAACACAGCACGTATTTTCTCTGCCTTTTCACTTCTTTGTAGGAAGACCGCATTCGGCAGCCGCCCGCGACATTTTCACTTCTGCGTCGAGCCATACTCGCCGGATCGAGACTTACGGTGCCCGTAATGGCGCCGTGTTCTGAGCGCACCTGTGGCGCCATCTGGTTTCAAACGGAAGAACTGCGCGTTGTAAACGATCTATATATTACAGGGACCTCATTGGTCTCTCTAGCGGGTTAAAGTTGCCTTTATTGCTGATAATTGCTTGTTTCAGTAGGTGAAACACCCTACAATACTTACCAGAGGGTGCAGCGCATCGAGCGACAAGATGCGCGCCTTTAGGGCCTGACTTTCTTTTAAGTGGAAGAGCAGGCTGCAGTACTGGCCGCGAGACACTTCCTGGCCATAGTTGTCGCGCACCACGGTCCGCAAGCACTCGTCAAAGGCTCCCAGGTCTGCCTTGGTGGCTTGCAGCAGTCCCGTTGGGTACTTGCCGGAAGCATCGAAGACTGCAAAAGACATATGCAGTGTAATCTAATTACGAGGTCGTTAGTGTGCATGGACCACAGCAGCCTGCTTGCGCCAAGAATTTTCTACATCTGACGCTGGAGCACACTGATGTGTCGCGCATGCGCGCCACCTGCTCTCATAGAAAACCACATTTTCGTACCCATTGTGTCAGGCTCCTCTGAGACTATTCGAGCTTCTCTTTCTTGCAAAGCATGTGCTGGCAAAGCGTGCAAGGGGCACTTAATTTCCGGTTTGTCTGTAAGAACACACTGGTGATGCCGCGCAGTACAGCCTGACGAGATTTAAAGGTGGTCCCTTCAGGCTTGGCTGACAGGGATTAAACTGCTCTAAAGCGGTTCATTTTCTCTAGAACGCCGCAACGAATACGCGAGCAAAACTAGCCGAATGATTCCTCTACTCTGCACCGCCGTGTTTGTCGCGGACTAAATCACCGCCGCGTCAGGAAAAATTTCTTCGTTCTTTTAAGCCGGAATGAATGTGATACCCTTGAAATGACACTGGAGTGTATGCAGTGACTGAAGCGCTGGCTGAAAGCCGCTCGTACTATTTGAGCAGAATACCGACTTGCAAGTCACATAAATCTCGATATGCTCTTATGAAAAAGTAGCCACCCAGAGAACCTTCTTAAGTTCCCATTTTATTCTATTATTTTTGTATCTCTTCGATAAGGGCATGACCACAGCGGGAGGCTGCGTATCTGGTATTTATAGTATATGGTCCCTTTGTGCGTTGGCAGTAGAGAGATATTTCTAGCCCTGTAAATGACATCAGTATGGATGAAAGCAATTTTAGTTCGCCGTTCAATAACGGCGTATTTAGTGCCACAATCGATTAATTGATTCAGTCCTTGGTCGATCGATTGTTTGATCAATAAATAAATTAGTTTTATTCTGATGTAACAGAAAATGAAAAGTGTTTTCTTTTCCGCCCTAAACAAGCGTCACAAGCTATGAAAGTCATTGTGATTAATAACTGAGGTCACTACCGGGGCAGGAGTTTCGTATATTCGATTGACACGTTTTTTCCAAGCTGGTTTTGCGGCTTTGCATTTCACTTCTCTCTCATTTTTTTACACAAAGGTACTTTAGTGTTCCAATTTGGTACATACATGACAAGCACTGACGAAGGGTATTATCCATTTGGCATCCCTTATGCCACGTGAGCGACAGCCGGATCATTTTCACACCGGGGATCCTTCGTTCCATGTTTCACTTCATTTTAAATTTAACCTCATTCTAACGTTTTAACGCTTCAGGCCCCTCTAAAACTTGTGATGTGAAAACTGCCACTTCAAAAGCTTAGCACCAAAGTGAGAGGAACTGACGACACCGCTTCATGATTTACAGGGAGAGTTGCCAAACAAAAGTACAATGGAAGACCAGCTGCTTATTATTGTTCCCTCGCTTATGGCCAACCAGTTGATAGAAGGAGGTAAAGCTTCAGGTGCTTTTGCTTGTTGCACAGCCCGTAGACCCTAATAAGAATTGCAGGAGAGACTTGCGTTACTCCACCTTGAAAGTTACCCGCATGTTTTTGCTTGGCAATCGTTCGCTGCTTAGTATGCTGACGAAATCGCGTAACATCTAATTTCTTTCTTGTTCCGTATTTCATTACGCAGTAGTTTCGTGCCGCCAGCCATACTCCTAGCCTTTGCGGAATGAGAGCCTGCTGAGATGGCCTTTGAAGTGTGCGATGCAGGAACGGGAAGTGTGTGTATCGAAAGAAAACGTTTGAAGGTGATTGCTAAGTACGCCGTCAAACTTCTGATACGTCGCGGCTGAGGCTCACCAAAACAGCAAACTTCTTGGGCTGCACACCTTCCTCGTTCCACTCCTCGAATAGCCAGACGTTTCCCGATGCCGATAGACACTAACTGCGGCGTGTCTCGGAGAACGTCCGTATGCGCTACGTCACTTGGTATGCGCTGGCGAGCGTGTCGCCGAGATGGAATCTCTAACAGGCGATTAGAAGGCGAAATCGTAAATTCACAGGTATCCGCGACGCTTTTTGCCTCTCCACACAGTCGATTTACAGCTCTGCTTTTGGAATCTTAAAGCTTTGGTTTTTCGTGCAGATGGAGTAAAGGTAATCCATTTGTGAGAAGTGATGCAATGATTTATCGCAAAATATGAAAAAAAAATGAGGCTTTAGTGCGATATAGAGAAGGAAAGAAAATTTAACACCAAATGAAAGCGTGAATTTAAACCGACGCGCTTATGCAATCTCGTGCTCTCGAACGTGAAGCGCTAAGTGTTAGACTTGCGCAGGTTGCTGTGGATTTGCAAAATTTGGTGTGAAGTGTTAGTTGCTGACAAGGAATTTCAAGAAAAAAAAAAAGAAGATGCGCTTGGCCATTCGACGCTGGTCCTTTGGTTCCTGCTTACTAGCTGTGAGAACGCGGAGAGGATCAGTAGTGAACGGGCGGTATAAGAGCTCTACCCGAACATAAAAAACGACAGAGAATGTTTACTAGATTCGAATCGGAGCGAAAGCACAGATTTGTGCTGCGTAGAAGACGGCGGTGAGCAGGCAGTGCCGCGCGACGGAGCAGATGGAAGTTGATGAAGATGACGCTCTCCAATTCACAGCGCGAGTGTGGTGCAGTTTAACGCGAGGCGTGGTGGCTGCGGCGATAGCCTAGCTTTCTTTTTTTGTGGTCTTGCTGACTGGCCCTTAAAAGAGATCTGTTCCCGCAGCCGCGGGTTCGACTTCTAGTCATGGATACTGATTCATTTTTTTTTCCTCTTTTTCATGGGCCGCCGCGGTGGCTCAGTGGCTGTGGTGCTCGGCTGCTGGCCCGAAAGACGCGGGTTCGATCCCGGCCGCGGCGGTTGAATTTCTTTGGAGGAGAAATTCGAGGCCCGTGTACTGTGCGATGCCAGTGCACGTTAAAAAACCCCAGGTGGTCGAAATTTCCGGAGCCCTCCACTACGGCGTCTCTCATAGCCTTAGTAGCTTTGGGACGTTAAACCCCATAAACCAACCATCTTTTTCATGGTTTGACCTCTAACTCAGCTGAAGGTTAAAACTAGGCAGCCGGCGATCGAAGCACGCATAGTTAAGCTTTGGCTTTAAAAACACAGAAAAAGAAGAGTAGGAAGGAAAGGAGGAGGGAAGGCTTGCGGACGGACGCTAGGAACGGATGCCAAGCTCGGGACGCTACTAGCTCTGCGTTTTACGGCCTACGCCGATGACTGAAACAGCCGTGATTCCTCGTCTAGCCAGGCTGTGAAGCAACATTCACAGGAAAAGCCAATGATGCTCCCACGCCTACCGCGAAGACCGATGACGTTGTCGCTTTGCGCGCAGCGATCAATAATTGTGCGCTGACAATCCAGAAAGTATATTCCCCGTCTTTCACAGCCGTTTTACTGGGAAAGCAGCGCTAGGGGCATTCTCCGATGAGCTGACAACGTTGTCTCTTTTTTGGGGCGAAATGTCGTGTACGAGAACTTCCGCGGTAACTTGCTGACGCATGCATGGGCGACCTCGGTATGAGCGAGCCATCTGGCACAGGCGCTGGACGCTGTCGCGAGTGTGCAATCGGTAATAAATGTGTGGAAATAGCCCATGTGGATACTTTCGTTTGGGTGCATACGGGGTTGCGGAGGCTGGGGCGCAGAGTAGGTAACGCTGTCGCTTGTTCGCCTGAGGGATGGACCGTTGAAGGGTGACGTTTCTAAGACCCCTTTTATAATTCTACAAGCACCAACAGCAAACTTGGATGATCACGTATTCCAAATCGTCTCGCAGTTATACTTGCCGAGGCTGTTAAACCTCAATATAAAAAGCTGTTTGCAATCCCAGAGGAACTTCCGAATTATGACCGTGTAATGCAGTCACCGGAAAGTTTATTAAAGTAAAGTTAAATAATACTACTTACTTATAGTATTGTGTTCTGCCTGGCCCGAGAATTTCAAAATTGTAAAAAAAAGCTCTGCAGATTTATTGAGAGAATTGCTTTTAGGGTGCAGTTAGAGTCATCAGAGCGGAGGTATTTCTGAGCGCGTAAAAGGACAAAGCAGTTTAACGCAATCACAAACAAAAAATGTATGGCGAATTTGAAAAAGTCATAAAGCTATCACTTGCTGGTGTAGCAGGATATAAATGCCGTCTAAAATCTTAGATTGTTGCACTTTTGTACTCAGCGGTCGTACACCATGTATTCCCCCATCTCTGGCAGCGTTTATTTTTATTCTAGAAATGCGTTGAGAAATGCAATCTAAGTATAACTTTGAGAATTTTTTTATTGCTTCACAAGCCTTAAATCGAACTATACTATCGTATCGGGTGCGTAAGCATCGCAGTGTTAACTGAGGCCGCAAGCAAGGGCGTGGGGATATGGTTCACTCGGGCTGCTTTTAGGTGCTAAAGTAAATGAACTCGTCCACTTCTTAATGGGCCCGGAGCGAAGTAGATAACGATACCTCTGCCGAGCCCCCCACCCTCTCCTCTAGCTGCCTCCGTGTATTTGGAGCTTTCAGTTTCTGACATGCTTCGATTACGTGACCAGAAAGCGCATGTTTTTAATGGTTGCAACTCTGCAGGCACATCTGTATAACATTTTTTTAAATGCCAGCAGGGGGCTCGATTGCGTCATCTTTCTATATGCTACGACTCTGACGACTACGCTGCTTGACCTAGAGAATCTTCACATGCATCTGTCGTTGTAAAAAATATATAAAAAAGGCCATTAACTGCAGTTGTCATGTTATGTTTAGACGCTTTATTCGACGGAAATAGAACCCACTGGCTACACTGAACTCACGGCACATTCGGGCTGCGAGCAGCATTGATATCTGTGTTTGCCGGAGCTAGCTTTCTTTTGCAGTGAAAGTTCAACGGCAGTCTTGGGAGATTGGCTTAACCGTCCTGAAAGCGTTATCCCTCACTATGATGCCATCTATCATTTGCTGGGAGTGACGTGCTATTGACGCACCTTTCCTGCTTCTGACGTCGACTGCCAGCCGCGGCAGTTTTGTTGCCTCTTAAGTCTCGAGACAGAAAGGTCAAGCATATTGAATAAAAGATGCGACTGAAAAAAAAAGCTGCCCAAAACAACTTTTACTTTTTTTTAAGCGGGTGCCCTAAACTAAGGTAGCCGCTTCGTGAGACCAGGCCGCAGAAAGCGAAAGTAAGAAAGCGCAAAATGATTTTCCACTTTTTGGAGTCGTTCTCACGTCCACTGGTAAAGCGTCTTAGTGTTTTGGCATTTACTGCATTAGCAATTAGCCAGCCGCCGCGGTGGCTCACCGATTATGGCGCTCGGCTGCTCACCCGAAAGACGCGGGATCGATCCCGGCGGCGGCGGTCGCACTCCGATAGAGGCGAGAGTCGTGTACTGCGCGCTGTCATTGCACGTTAAATAATCCCGGGTGGTCGAAATTTCCAGAGCCCTTCATTATGGCGCCCCTCATAGCCTGAGTCATTTTGTGACTTTAAACCCTATAAACCCTCATTGGTTACCATTAGTTACTGTGTTGCAGCCAGGGAGAAGGTTGAAATGATGCATGGCTTAAAGTGAGGCAATGACGATCTTATAGAAGACGATGATGGGTCATTTATACAAAAATAGGGTGTTTCAGTTTCTTCTGGCCAAGTGGAGGTCTTATTGTAGCGATAGACGCGCGGAAAACATCGACTATATTTCATTTTGGGCACGAGCCAGTTTGTGTTATACCGGGTGTTTTTTTTTAGAAGGTGCAAAATTTTTACAAAAAGGTAAATTGCTTTAGATTTATTTTAGCACTGGGGCTATACTGGAGGCTACGGCGGGCGCCAGGCCAGAGGAAAGCTGCTTTAATTAGTTCGCTGATTAACTAAATATGTTAATTAACTTTTTTAATTTTTGTTTTAGGGGATATGTTGTATTCGCAGAATTGCAGATCGTCCTCTAAACAGTCCAACCGAGAAAAAACAATTTTAATTAAAAAATTTTCACGCACGTTACGAGGCGCGAAATATTCACCCTGGTAGGCATCTTCACACCGTAACGCAGCGGCGGGAGCGCCTCTGACGTAGTTCACTCCGCCCTGCGCTTTGCGTCAAGCGTCCCGGACTGGCGGCCTGCGCTATCGCTGCTTATCTCGCTTCGCTCCGCGGCCTCACGGAATGCCGCGCTGGAACAAAAACGCATTTACACAAAGTGCAGGGCGGAGCGAGCTACGTCACAGGCGCTCACAGACGCTGTGTTACAGTGTGAAGCTGCCTACCAGGGTGACTTTTTCTCGCTTCGTTACGCGCGCAAAAAGTTTTTTCATGAAAATCTTTTTTCTTGGCTGGACTGTTTGGAAGACGATCTCCAATTCTGCTAATACAACATATCCCCTAAAATAAAAATTATAAAAGTTAATTAACGTATTCAGTTAATCAACGAACTAATTAAAGTAGTTTGCCTCTTACCTGGTGTCCGCCGTAGCCCTCAGTATAGCCCCAGGGTTAAAATAAATCTAAAGAAATTTACCTTTCTTTAAAAATTTTGGACCTTCTAAAAAAAAACACCCGGTATAAAGCAGACAAGGCTTGTTAGCGCCTCTGGCCAATTCGCCAGCTTGACGAATGATTTAGTGGGAGCTTATACGGTGCAAGTAATTTTGCGCACAAATCACTAGGGAAAGGGTATCCGACAGCAAGATGAGCAATTTAGGTTTGCCGTGACTACCTACTGGGGCTACATTTTGTAATCGCTCCTTTTGCATTACTATCTTTTGTGCCGTTATCATCGGCAGCTGTAACTTGTGACGTCAGGGCTTACCGATAGCAAAGAGGCAGAAGAAAGAAAGGAAAACAGAAATCTCACAAAATCTGATGTCAGGAAAACTGCACCGAAACTCAAAGTCAGGTGAATGTTGAATTCTTGTCGTTAATGCCTCCGTGATATCCGGTCCTGTCACAGGCAAGGGGTGGTATCCTGAGCGACATTTTCTAATGAGTCATGCCTGCATTATGATTCAATGTGGCTCATCTCTAAAGTAAACTTCTCGTTAGTTAACCTTTTCATACCGAGTCATTAAAAACGCTGGAAAGTTGGATAAACGTGAAAGAATACCCAGGCTCATACAATAAATCAAGATCAAAATGCAAAACTTATCGAATTGCATTACGACCAAAGATATACTGGGCTATTTTCCGCTAAGTCTTAGCGTACGCATGAGTTTATTTTTCAGCACGCCTCTTGCTTCTCTGGGAGTTGATACATTAATCTCATTTTGATAGACACGTTGGACAAGACCGCTTCCTCAAGTATGTTAGCGTGTTATGCAGTTTTTCTATCAAGAATGAAAATTATTCCCATTTTTGCACTCCGCATTTCAGGTTATACGAGGAGCATTGCAGGGTTGAGTGAAAATGCGTCGCCGTTCTAATTTTGTCGTCTTAAGGGTTCGGAGTTCGGTGTGTGACTGCCATAGCCGGGATATTTCTTATTAGAGACGGATTGATGTAACTCCTCAGGACGTATTTCCGAACACCACCGCTATTTTCATCAACGTATCGCCGTTCGATGCTTGACTTTAGTGCAGACGCTACGGCTGACCGCAGCCCAACCTGTGCTACTCTGCTGAGCCGCGCTTCAATAATGACTGGGTGGAACATTGCATCTCCACTGAGAAGGGTGCAGGGACTTCCCCACGCCTGCGTCGAAATGAAAAGATTGAGTAGGTATATAACCGGCCACGAATGAACGAGTGGCGGCACTTTTCTGCTGAAAAATCGGGCAACCATGTAAAGAAAGAACGATATATGCAGTGTTCAAGAGACCATCCAAAAGGCATACTACAAACTTCGCTATGCGCAGTGTCAGGAAGAAGAGACTTCTTGATAGACTTAACGTGAACGCGAATGATGCAACATTAAAGCAAGGCTCCCAGGGGTAAGACAAACAATCAAAAAGGTTGAAAATAGCTATAGCAGTCGTCGCTGTCAGAAGCACTGCATATCGGTGCGGGGAGAACTCCGCGTATCTTTAGCAACCCATGGTTCTGGGGACTCGGGTACAAAGAAGACGATAGCTTCCTCTAGTGTACGTATTTTATTATGCCACCCCTAATCCCGATATGAAAGGGAAAGGAGGAAGATCGGTTTTCTTAAATAAGGCAACCTTAAGCTCAATAAACTGTCCAGATGAGGAAAAAAAATATGGCAACGACAAGCTGCGCAAGAAGAGAGGATGCGTGCATCCTTTTGCAGTGCCAGAACCCGAATTATAGTCTCTGCACCTAACTGATCACACACGTTTCAGTTGCCTAACTAAATGTGGTTACGAAATTAGATACAAAGAAGCACAGATTTTTTTTTTATCACATAACTGTTGTAACTTTCCACACCAAATAACTGCACGAAATTGAAGCAATGTATTAGAATGGCTTTCATTATTGCCATCTGATATTCATACTTGTAACCGCAAGCAAATACTAACAGGTGCGCAATGGCCATGGCATCAATGACAAGCACAACGTAAGTAAGGCCAGAGCACTAAGATCGCAACCGTCCTCGGTGAAATGTGCTAATGGAAAAAATAAAGGACACTGGCGACGATACTTAACGCCTAAAAGTGGCGCTTCTCCAACGAACAGAAAACCCCGATGAAAACGCCCGGCCAAAATCAAATGTTCCCCATTGCGTCTGGGAACGACAGTCATAAATTAAAGATGCCTCCACTGTAGACTGACGCACAGTTCCCCAGTGTCTTGAAAGCTCGGCGAAGTCTTTGCAAACTTACGCGCCGGGCCTACTGTCACTCGCACCACCATAACTTATCTTTCAGATATCACATTGACTTCCTTTCTGTGTTACCAAAACGATACGCACTATCTTCACTGCTCATTTCTATATACAAGACATCAGATTATCCGGTGCGTCCTATTGTTTGAAAAAGCGTCATCTCATTTTTAGTTTACACTGCAAGAGCGTAAAAATCGGAGACAAAGAACGAGGCAAGAAAAACAGCAACGTGTTTGTCTTGCCTCGTTCTTGGTCTCCGTCTTTCGAGCTCTTGCAGCATGATTGCTGACCAACTCGCCCAGTTTCATTGCTCAGGAATCGTTTTGACGCTTGCAAGCTGTTGAACTATGCGGACAACCGCACGCTTACTCACGTTTCATGGCCCAGGGCTCCAGGTTCTGGAAGCCGCGCATCATCCGGAACAGGCCGACGCTGCACTCAGGCGACACGTCCGCCTGTAGAAGTTTCCTCCTCAGCGATGCCGGCATGCTGGCGAACAGGCGGGCAACTACATTGCGCAGCGCTTGCTCGTAGTTGGCTTCATCATCGGCCTCTGTGGTGGCTACAGTCGAAGTCGTCGACATCGTCGTCGTTGCTTCATCGCCGATTATGCTTGACACGTTCTCTACCGGCGAGGCTTGAGCCGAGAACGGCAGGAGCAAACAGGCCATGGCTATGATGAGGCATGCGCGGGAATGGACGATGCCCCTATTTCGCCTCTGGAGTAGCGACGGCATAGCGCCTAAGGCTAGCAGACTCAATGGAAAGAGAAATGTGTGGGACTCCAATTTCTCAGTGAGCCGCAAATTCACCGACCTACTGCCGAGCTCAGTGCCTTGCAATGGATGCTGAGAAAAAGCGAAATGAGATCAACTTGTATGATGCCCCGAATTTATGACTGAAAGGGAAACTCTCTGCTTCTTGATTGATAAAAAATGTTGGGCTGGAGCTCTTGTGGCAGACCCTTCGAGGCAGCGGTAAGCTCCCTAAGACTCGCCTCCGCGAGATTAGATATCCGAGCCCCGAGTGCCCACGCCAAGGGCGGATGAAGCGAGCAGCTTCGGGTTTCTCGAAGCCCTGACTGTCGTAAACAAAATGCGTGCGACGTGCACCAGACCACAGGCGTCCGAAAGTCTCATCGGACGCACACTCGAACAAGAGAAACGCTAACTTGAAAGCTAGAGCCACGAACTTCGAGTACCGTTTCTTCAATATCAGTTCGCACGCAGTAGTGACAGAGCCGATAGGTTACCGCGAATCGAAGAATATCCGGCGCCGTAAGCTCTGATGCTGCTGGCGCAAGAGTGCCGGCACAAGACTTAGGCGCTAGTGAGCAGTGCGCGAGCGCTTCCTATTGCAAGGCGGAGCGGTGTTCGACTGACCGCGCACCGCTGTCTATCAGCAAACGATACCCGGAGCGAGGGCGAGGAACTGGGAGAGGGTGAAAGCGGATACCTCTTTGTACTGCTGTGTGGGCGTGATCGGAAAGGGTGAAGCTAGCCGTTTTCTTGGGGACGGCATACGGCATCACCGCTCCTTTGTTTTTGTTCTTGTTTTAGCGCTTTCTCCAAAACTTCCCCGTATAGCGTACGCGACGTTGGCGGCAGCCTGGGTGTCTAAGCCTGCACTGCCGAGCGCATCTACGGATGCTTGCGGCCCGAATTCGTAAGCAGCTGACGCCAGCATCTGCAGCCCGCCGGTGAGGGCGTGTGAACTCTCTAGATCGAGTCGCTTACGAAGGAGGAGCCGGTCATCACGCTGTCTTGCCCTTTTGCCCTTGCACGTAGCTGTCCTCGGGAATGGGGCACGGTTGTGTGTTTGGGACTACCGCCTGACTGAGAGCAGTCTACGACACAGGGAGCGGAAAAGAAAGGGGGGGGGGGAGGAGGAGGAATGAAAGAGCAACAAACACCGGCAGAGTTTAGCGGGAGTCGCTGTTAAAAATGACAAGGACAAAGGCTATGACGAAAGTCGGATCGGGCTTCATAAACTTGGGGAAATTTTAGCTTTCCTAGAAAGGTTGCGTGAAAAAAGAGAATGCACCGAAGTCTTACAAAAGATGAGAGATAGACGGTGGCGTGCATTCGCTCGATAAAGAAGAAAAACGAGCCTGGAATCGTCATCGGCGCTGCGCGCACTTGACCACTACCTGCACGTAGTGGGAGAGCGCTTAGTGTCTCAGAAAGAAATAAAATGAACAAGAGAAAGCTAGAAGAAAACCTGTGAGCGAGAGCAATAAGGATTTAGATGTTCCAACGCAGTGGAGGGCTCGACGAAGGGAGGCATTTGTACTTCTCTGCGATTAACGTTATTCACCTCGACTGCTATAGGTGCTCGAGTACAGCCCCACGGTATGCGCTTTATATTAAGTACGTTTTCGTCTAACGCAAGAAAAAAAAACTTGATATAACTTTATCATAGAGCAAATACATTAAGAGTGGCCCGGTAACGTTTGTGTTGTCAGTATTATCGCACCTAAACGTCGCCATTGTTTCGTAACAACAAAACACAAAGGCATTGCTAGTATCGCCACATTTAGAGAAAAGCAATCCCACTCTTAGGGAGACCTACAGACGCAGCAGCCTTTTCATGCCTCGTGTTTCCTCCATTTATGTGCTAGATTTTATCGCATTAACCAACCATCCTCACAGCGAACCTCGCTGAACATTACGGCTAGCTCGAGACTGCCACCACAGCACTATATACGCCAACACATGAATATGGTTATAAACAACAAATTATTATTATATACTTATACTGGACAGCAGCAGTAACGGTGTGACACAGAACTAATGTTTATTCGATGGCGGTGATAACAACTGTCAGGCAGGGATCGTTACTTGTAATGAGGTAATGTCGAATAATGTCGGACAGAAACTGCGTTCTTTTTTTACTCTTTTTACGCTATGCATTGTAGCCACAAGTATTTCATATTGTTGGTTCTTGTTTGTTATATGTTGCTGTACAACTTATTCGATTTTTAAACATGGGCTTACTCCTGTAATAATCTAAAATTCGTTTGAAAGTATTCTGAACCAAAAATAAGTAAATAAATCAACACCCTCCAGTCAATGAAAGGACGTGTCTTTGATCTTGCCTCGCCTTTTCATCTCGCCTCACCGTGCCACATGTTTTTTTTTTTTTGTTTTGGAGCTTCTGATATGTACAGTATTTGTCAAAAGTATACAACCCAGGGGGTCTGCTTTTGAGTTCGGCAACGCGGCTCTTCTTGCATACTCAGGAGCCTTAATCTCACGAAGACGGCACGAACTTATGTTCTGAGACCTCATAAGCATAAGAATGTTAAATGTGCTTAAGAGCTCCGCTGCACAGCTTGGAAGCAAACCCCTCGGGCTGCATATTTTTGAGAAACACTGTACCTGTATTTACGACCACTAAAACGTGGCTAGAGCGCAACAGATTTTGGAACAATTAAAAGTGCCTCAGTAACAGCATTGTGAAAGCACCTATCACGACGTATTTTTCTCTAAATTGGCGATGTAGTATATGGCACAGAGTTTCATATTAAAGTAGGACTGTTCACTCCTCAAATAATAAATTCGGTAATGGAACTCGAAGTTACCGAAGCCGAAGCAATGAAGAACAGCGAAAAATCTTACATTAAACGGAGCAGGGGAGGTATTTGGGCTCCTTCAGAGCGGGACAGTGCCCACTGGCGTCTGCCACGCCATTTGTGACCTATAATACAAAGTATTTTCAATAAAGAATGTGGGTACTGTAAGGCCCCATTCATAGCTATAACAAAGCAAGAAAACCACCGGAAATAAAGTCTCGGCATATTTCAAACAAAAAATAATAAGAACTGCTTATAGGTGCAGATACATGTCTCACCTTGTTCAAGTGGTGTTTATCGAGTAAATGTGGCACGCTCTACCTAAGTCTTACAGAATATTTCAATTTACGCTTCCCTTGACTTCTTACTGAGAAAGACAACTGCAAAAGTACCGATCATCTGAGGACCACGAATAATGTTCATTTTGTAGGTAACGCAGCGCCCTCTTCTGCAATGCTAGGAAAGGGCTGAAAAGTGCTCAGAAACGCCTCTTCCTTACGATACATTGCATCACAATATAAATAATTACGGTAAAAATAGAAATGTTTGCCGCCAAGTGTGAACAGAGCTTTACAGAGCAAACATGAAACGTGACGCGCTAAACTATTCATAACAAAATTTGTAACAGCGTCAAGTGCTGTTTCATGGATCAGTTATTGAGTGTAGACAGATGTTTGAAAGTTGCCTCACGGTTTTCGGTGGTTTATACACAACTTTTAAAGTTTTCTGCACTGTGCGCATGCCTATTGGCACTGGGCTGTCACCGCTGCCTTCTCATTGACGGATTTCGCAAACTCTGCTTACCGCGTATGTGTGGCGCAGTACACAACCACCATGTCCTGAATTAATTTGTAAACAGCAAAAAGGTCTCTAGCAAACTACAGAGTCAAACCTAGCTTTCAGATTCATAGTTCTTTGTTTCTATTTTACCCTCTCATGCGTGTTTAAAAAGATATTTTAAGATCAAATGCTTTTGTACAAGACAAAATTTTTCTTTTTTTTTGTTACCAGCCTACTTTTTGACATGTTTTTCTTAAGAGGAACGTGGTTAGCGAGCACACAGAAACTTGTGCACGTTCTTTTAATATAGCCTTCGTAGCTTTCTCAACTGCGCTTCTATATAGCGCCACGCAGTTGCAATACGAAGGCAGGCTCTTGAACGCAGTCGAGGGTTTATTAAACGCTTGTACAAGGAAAACCCCGAAGATTGAGCTTTCAGTTTGTTTGCTGACGGCTGTTCACAACAGCTCCGTCATTTTCCCTTCTAGAGGACAGTTATGTTATCCGTGTTGAAGGTGGCGATGTCCCGTTTTTTTTTCTTTTTTTCCTGGCAGAAACATGCTAGAGGGATTGAAATATTATTTGAGCCCTTTAAGAGCTGCAAGAGCTATTCGCGTGCTCAAAAATAACTAAAAGCGCTTCTTCTCAGCCGCGAAGCGATCGCGCACAACTATTCGAAATCGAGCATAACCTGTTCGAAACATTACACTGCTATGCCATCTGAAAGGCCAAACATAAATTATTATCAGGCTATGTTCAATCACTCTTTAAAAATAACCCTGAAAAATTTTAGACAACTATCTCCCCGTAACGCATGTCTGACGATTTTTCTTGTTCAATAAAAGTGGATGTCCAGTTACTCGGGAGAGCTGTGTAGCCGTATTCAATGATCACACCACATGGGTATTCAATAACGAAAACTATTTCAACCTACCTCAACCAGAATTACTTATTACCTTGTCATGAGTCCAAAAAATGTTACAACAGAAGGCACTGCATCTTTATTTATAATTCTCAGAATATAAACTTCATAAGGGGTAGATTGCGATAAATACTGAAATAAATACTAATTATACCCCTGGAAACAGTAGACAGTCGTCGAGCATATTTTATTTCTCATGATTACAACCACCATTCTAGTGTACCTAACATCAACTTACCCTTATCGCTGAAAAATCTATAGTGACGTAAGGATATCGCACCTCTGTGCTCAGTGCACAAATTAACCCACACTCATCATGCGTCAAAACTAAATTTACGCGGCTGATTAGCACCTCATGTCACGTATCTAACAATATTAAGCTTTTGAATGTCTATTCGGAAGAAACCATGTGTTTAACTGTTTTTCACTGCGACTGGCCATGAAGGGTTGGAATAGTCTTCACAATCGCATTGCGAACATAACTGGCCCAATAAGATTTGAAAGCGAAGTATGCACCTTCCTGGGGTCATAATATGTTATGTAAAAACGTTCACCATGTGCGAGTTGTCTACTCGCAACGCCGCTAACTACAGCATAATGTTATAGTTTTTTGTGTGTCGAATCAAACTTTCTCTCGCTTGTTTTAATAAATATTTGCATTTGAAATTTTATGTTATTGCCTATGGATCTGTTTTAGGCCTTTTACGAGTTCGCGACTCCAGACTATAGTAACCCTTCCCCTTCACTCAATGATCCATGTAGTGTAACCAGTAAGGCACTTGCCTAATAAGAAAATATATACCGTTGCCTTTATTCTCCTTCTCACTTGGATACTCGGCTTCCGAATGTAACCATTCTTCACACTGCTTATTTCTTTTCAACTTCAACAAGTTGGATCAGAAACGTGTTTAGCATGGCTGTGTGTAGGCATACTCATTCGCCACTTCGGATACCATTCCAAACATGTCATTTTTAACCTTAACTAATACAATGAAGTAACGCTATTCAATTAATTAAATCCCTTTCGTGTCTGCTTTACTTTTCTGGTGTGCTGCTCAATTACTTTGCTTGCAGTGGAGGTTTTTTTTTACTTTTTTAAGCTTTTTATCACTGGAAAACCCAAGTGATCTGTAAAGAGTGGTTCCACTCGTTAAAAGCCCCGTGCATTCGGGTGTCCTTAGAATAGCAGCGTCTTCTTTATATCGTGCGGATACATCCTCGTACGTGCTTCAGCTCCTAATCCTTACGAAATGAAGTGCGCACTTCACGGATTATAGCACACAGTTATCGAGGCACGGTGAGCGCTTCTCACAGCGCAGCCGAAACGTTTTTAGAATTTATGAGTGGTAGGCGACTGGTGAATTTCCGTCCTAATAGTTATTCCTGTCGCCGTTCCATGCGTTAGAATGTTTCGAATGGTGCCTCTTGCTTTTGTCATAAAAAATTGGCGGAGGCTCAGTTCGGTTAAGCCCGGAAATTGCGAAAGCAACTTCATCCGTTTCTTAAGCCCGCCGTCGTTTCCTAGCTTGAGCGAATCGTTGCAGCCTTGCCTTGTGCATGTCGGACGACATGGCCTGGCTGAAATGCAAAGCGTGGTTACGCCGGGACGACTGCGACGAGCCGGGTCGGAGCCCGATATATCTCCGTCTGGCGTGACGTCATCATAGCGAGCGCCTCCTCGCGGCAGCGGCGCGCAGCTGCTGCTCGGCGCACCGTGGTTACGCTGGGACGACCGCGACGAGACGAGTTGGGGCTCTGTCTCTCTCCGTCTGGCGTGACGTCACAGAGGAGGTCATGCTAAAGGTCAAACGTGGTTACACCGCCGGGACGACGCAGAAGGGCTCAAACTGCGAGCAGTACTGCTTTCGCATTAAAATGAGTTGTCATGTGAATAAAGGCTGTTAATTCCAGCATATGTCTGACAGACGGCACCGCAGCGGTGGTCTGGTGGTATGAGCATCCACCTCATAAATGTAGGAGGTGCGGGGCTCGGTTCCTAGTGCCTCTGCGCACGTGCCTATTTCCAATGTGTTCAGGCTTTCCCCTGGCCTGGTGCCAGCTTCTGTGGTGTGAAATGCTTCTAATATGAGTCTTCGAACCCACCCTGCGTAGACGAACACTCCTGTGTCAAGGCACTCTTTCGCCAGAGCCGGCAGTGCGTCACTAAATCATCGTTTCCATCATCCTGTTTAGCTCACAGTCGTCTCTGCTGTGAAAAAGAGGTTGAAATTAAACAACCCTTTCGGAAACACAACTAAAACAGTGTCCTATTTATACGCACTTAAAGAAAAAAATGACATGTTTGTAATACTGCGGGCACCTGCCATTCTTGTTGGGCAGATGTAATTCGCGATACAGATGATTACGTGGGGTCATGTGGGGCGTGCGTCATTATAACAGAAGCAAGGGGAATAGAAACAAGGGCCTTAACTTCTCTTCGGGCAGAAAACCGCTGAACATTTCTTTTTAGAAAAGACGCCACGTCTTGGTCGTGTAAAACAGCAGTTCTAAGGGCGTCACCCATTGTAAAACCTGGTGAGTACAGATTGTGCCTAGTTTTCAATCTAGGTATATAGTACGATGTTTTATTATGGCGAGGAATTGGTTTCTAGTATGCATTTCCACTACTTCTCTGTTTTAAGAGAGCTATCAAACTGATTGACGTAAGGCCTCTTGCCGGCCATTGTAGCCAACGACTAATGCAACCAGCAATTATGTGCAGCTTATCAAAAGTTTGGTCACCCACTCCACCGGACTGTGTTGCATTGAACACCACTGATGAAAAAAAAAGAAGAATTTAAGAAAACGCTTTCGTCGTAACCTGGATGGTGGGCCTACAAGGTTAGCTGCACTACAAGCACGCAGTGAAGATCTTCGTGCCTGTATGGTGTACAAAATAATGTTATGTAAAGTTATTTACTCAGGCCCTGCCTGAATTGGCCGCATTGGCTCACAACCCTGTACAAGTTTTATTCGCACGTAAACAATGTAAATCATCGTTAAATAGCGGGATAATCAATGACGCCGAGCTATTACTACTCGGCTATTACCACTGTTCTAAATAATACTTTCTCTGTTCTCTCCAGCACCTAATTGTAATAGCAGTCATCACAATAGTCCAAGTGGTTAACTCAAAATATCTTGAAATTGTCCCTTGCTACTTTAAGTAAGCAGCTTTTGTGCAAAAGGCTTCCCCATTTTCGAAAAACGGGAACTGTTCTTGGTTTCGTTTCTTTTTTCAATATACGTGTCATAGGGAGTTCTCGTTAGGTTTTAATGAGTATTTTTCCTCCAAAATGACTGTCATCCCCTTCAGCGCTAGATTTTGTTGACGTTACATGTTTCCGATCTTATTCCTTGGTTATGAAGAAGGAACAAGCTCTGTATAAATAAATGTCGCCTGATTTCCTTACTAGATGTCGCTGATCGCCCCGATAATTTCGCAGAAACGGTACTGATAATAAATGACCGCGAAAAATTTCCGCGATAAAAAAAATCCAGTTTTGTTCATTAGGCACTTAATAAGGACGCTTCTGACATATCCTTATTTATATGATGACTGCCCATGAGACTTCCATGTCCACATTTTTCCGCTCATACCCCGCAGTTTTGTACAAAATTATGTTTCAAAGAGAAAGAGTGTATGAACGCAATTTTTTATACATTGCAAGATTTCACTATAATAATGAATATATCTGAGATCTCCAGTCGGCAGGCTTGCATTCTTTGCGGTTATTATCATCAAAAACATTTCTCATTGGTTTTCAATGCCAATCATAACTGCTAGATGCGAGCAGTGGAGAAACATTGAAATCCCCTGCTACTCATTAGAAGACTGCGCCATTACCATCAATATTTCCAGAATAGTTACTCACAGTACCTGATATTCAAAACTTCTGTCCAAGAATGCCAGACATGACACAAAAAAATGACATTACAGCTACAGCTTATTGCACTGCATATTCGCGCTTAAAAAATGTTACCAGTGGGTCAGTGTACCCAGTATACTTTTCCGCTGCTTTTTTCTCGTGAAGTTGAGCTATACGTATATGCTACTGCCAAACAGTACTAAACACCATGCTTTATCTATTTGCACCAATGCAATTCATCCCCATGCGCAAGTATCATGCACGAAATAGCACAGAAAGAAATTATTTAGGTGAAAAAGGACAGTCGAAAGCTGGATGCAAGGAAAGCGCCTTAGGACAAAAGCGCTGGCCTTGCGTGGGTTATGCTTTCTGAGTGAGTTACATTTGCGCCAGCAGTGTTTTGTAACAAGTGGCTGTCTCTGTGCATATGAAATTAGTTTTTGCAGACTGATTTGATTCAAGCGGCGGTCCTACGTGTCTTTTGTTTGTTTGTTTGTTCTGCTTGATTCGAGAACTACTTCGAGTAATAGAGCGGGTAGCTGTACGGCGCTCCAGCTCTCACAACACTCACTCGAATAACATTTGTGACACATAAACGCACATGCCACATAGTTGGGAGCAGTGTCTCCCTTGCTCAGTTGCATTTCACTCAGCGATTGGATGAAAGTACGAGTTATTACATGACATATACTGCTCTCACTCCGCTCACATACTGCGCTCGCAAAATTCGATCACATAACGTATTAAGATCGCGCAAAGCGCGACGTACAAATGATGCCAACACGAGCGCTTCGCATCTGTACGTCACGCTTCTGCACTAATTTTATAAGTAATGAACCAACTAATCTTAGTTTCACCGTGTGCTTGACATAATCTTTTGGCGAAAGAAGCTGCACTCATTATGTGATTGCAACACGAAGCGGATATGCCCGATATGAAGAAGAACAGAAGATTGGGCGATTTGGTACGTAGTTAGTCATATATATACATATAGGGCTGCCGAACATACCAAGGAGGATATATAAAACTTGCTGGAGTGGAGGGGGCGCTTGTCAAGTGAAGCCGGCCGCCGCCATCTTGCCAGTGGCAGAAAGCGCGCTTGACGCCGGCTCGCGCTGCTGCTTTGGCGCGCTGTTTGAGCGCAAGCTGACGCGACGGGCATGCAAACACCAACGGTTTGATAATGGTTGCCTCTTGCGTTGCCTACGGATGTGCAAACAGGCTGAAGAAGGGTTGTGGCCTCACATTCCACCTGTAAGTACACGAAAACGTGTTCAATTGAGCCCTACGCGCGCGTTGTCGAGCGGCGCAAACTAATGTGGTAGATGTGTGCAACAAATAATAGTGCCTCAATTACTGGCAGGTTTCCAAAAGATCCCGAGCTGCGGAGCCTGTGGGAGCGGGCCGTTCGCCGTGAAAGATGGCATGCAAAAGATGGAGATCGCCTGTGCTCCGTACACTTCGCGCCCGAGTGCTTTGACCGCACCGGACAGACGACGCGGCTGCGCGCGGGAAGTGTGCCTTCTGTGCTTCCTGCTTTTCCGCAGCACCTACAGAAGCCCGTGAGTATTACTGGAGAATGTTAAACCATGACACGCTAGGCAGAATTATTCGCCTTTCTCACGTGAGAAGTGTTCGTGGCAGTGTTCAGACGGAAGTGACGTCTTCCAATTCTGGAAACTGCTCCCAAGACATCGTCTCCATCTTGAATTCAACCACTGCTGTAGCCATGGTAGATGC
The DNA here is from genome assembly GCF_055824585.1 of Amblyomma mixtum. Classification (NCBI taxonomy): domain Eukaryota; kingdom Metazoa; phylum Arthropoda; class Arachnida; order Ixodida; family Ixodidae; genus Amblyomma; species Amblyomma mixtum. Next base: position 218,601,196 of record NC_143014.1, read on the forward strand.
AAAAAGCACGGTCACTGACATGCACAGGTCATCAGTCCTGCAGCCCGATGACCACGACTACACACATTGCATTGGCTGGCCCGAAAGTCTTTCTGCTTTTGTCGGTGCCGTGTGCCATATATAGCAGGCTTCATTGTGCGAAAAGTTAGTGCAACGACAACATGCGATTAGTGCATCACAGCCCTGCACTCTGATGCGCTTGCGCCTTTAATTAAGCAGAAGAGCCGGGGTGGACTTGTTTCGCCGTCGCAAGACGTCATTGGCCTGTGTGAAGCAGTTGAGAAGGGGCTGCGACGGCTGCAGGCTGAATGTGATGCCATTACAACGGTGCTGGCAAGGGCAAAACACCTTATCTTGGAAGTCCTGGGTGTGTCCTCAGAGAAAAAGTGGTTCCAGAAACTGGAGGAGGACATCCTTGACTTCGATCCGCTTGACAATCATATCTACAATTTGTGCAAAAAAATCGCTGAAGAGTACGTGAAAGTGAGGATACACCACATGACAAAGGAACGAAATCGGGAATTGATCAAGAATAAAGTCAGACCAGTTCTGTCAAGGGTGATTATCTTCAATCACCAGTAGGTTGCCTCTCACCATTATTTTTACTGTGCGTCTGATTATTAAGCTTTTTTTCCTTAATATTTATTCAGGTTAACTGCTTTCTACATGCCAGTTGGCTGCTGATGGATGAAAAATAAACGTTTACAACCCCAACCGCTTGCTTTCATTGTTTTGTAAACGCGAGCAACTTCATAGGCAGCGCGAAGAAGCACGAGCGCGGTTGCGCACTGCTGCTTTTCGCCACTGGCAAGATGGCCGCCAAGGCTTCACTCTCCCGCATAGGCGCGTATAGGCGGCTTCCACTCCAGCAAGTTTTATATATCCTCCTTGGAACATACCCAGCATCCCAGCATTTCGGGACTCCAACGGGAAAGAATTCACGAACTCAAATTTTTCATATTGTATGATTTCACTATAACAATCAATATATCTGTACGTCACAGGCTGGCATTTTCTTGCTATTAACGCTTTTTTATCGTCAGAAGTGTTCCCCCATTGGCTTTCTGTGGCACTCTTAACTACTAGATGCGAACGATAGAAAAACTTTAAAAGATAGTTTTTGCTACGCATCGGAACAAACGACCTTTATCTTCAATATTTCCATAACAATACCTTACAATATTTTAATATTAAAATTTTTGGTCCAAGCATGCTGGGCACGAACGCGCGATATACATGTATTTACGCGAAATATGGGTGCTGGACCATTCAGTGGTGACTATTTAAAAATTATTCTCACTTTTTCTCACCCTTCCATAAAGCAGCGAAGAAGTGAAAGGAGGCAAAAGCTATACAGCCTTCCTCTCTACCTGAGCGAGAACGCCCACTTCCACAAGGTCGCATAGGTCACGTGACTACCACTGACACGATGTCGAACGCGCCCACTCCTTGTTCCATGGTGCCTTGATAACATACCTATAAGCTATCAGGTAAACGCAGATGTAATGGATTACGAGATGGGACGCCTAAGACGCCGACTCAACATAACCCCAGAAGAAACTCTCTGAAACGGCGACCGCTGTACGAGAATACATTTTATCAAAGTCGTTAAGTGCGTTACTCACATATGTGAGAGCACGTTTACGTTGCAAAGTTAGCGGCAGCCGTCCTCTAAATCCAAACCAAACGTGAACCTCATGTAAAAGATACCGTCTCGCACATATTGCACAGTAACGTTGGCGTCAGTGCGCTTACTGCACGCCGAGGCGTTGCACGTTGGGGCCTCGAATGACGCAGGGGCGCGGCATGGTAATGTCGGTGCGTGCGCCGGTTTAGTACGAGTCGCTCACCACGGCAGTGGTTTAACTGGTTACTGAACAAGACAAAAACTAAAAAAAAACCTGATAAGGCTGGCCTTCGTGTGCGTCCCGCTAAAAAGGAAGCAGGTGGTAGGCATCGAGCGATTGACTCCCGTAGTAAGCAGAGACCGATAGTAGGCATTTGGATGTTGTTTTTGGAGCGTTCCTGCGGTACAGTGTTCAAATGCGATTCATAATTAGGAGTTTAGACAACATAAATTTTTCCACATCGTCTACAAATGTCTAATTCAAACCTGATAGCTTTTTTAGGCCTATTCCTGACATTAGTGCCCGCATAAACCAATTTTTATATTTATTACGGAAACGTCGCGTTCCTGGCTGCAGTTTTTGTACAAAGGCGCTTCCGGTCTCGAATTCTTGCCATTGTTCGTAGCATTGACTCTCAGTAACATAGCACTCGTTTGACATTTTAGAAAAAAATAACTTGAGTGTATACAGCGGATTGGTGCGCATATTTCTATGAAGCCGTATAGCCGCTACAAGCATTATTTAGGAAAAAGTATACTTCAAGTGTCTTGACGCTTTTCAAAGCAGCACTGCAAAAAAATAAAAAAATGCGTGATCTGAGGCGCCTCTATGACCTGTAAAACTTCCTCCAAGCAGCCAAGGAATACTCAAAATCCGGCTTGAGCGCCAGTTTTTCATTACTTTTAGTTCTTCGTCTCTTAAACGGAACAATCAGCACAGGCACAAGTCGCGAGCACAGGCCAGCGACTTGAGTCGGTGGGATGACTCCGCGCATTCCGCAGCTTTACAAAAAGCCCAGGCAACCATGGTTGCATATACCATCGCAAGACCCAGTTTTCCCGCTGGCAGCGCAACGCTCTGAGCGCCAGTTTTGGCTAGTCGCTGCCAGACGATTAGGCTGTGCTTTAGCTAGCGTGTTTTACGAGTATAATTTCTAGTTATCGACTGCGTTGACGCAGTTGCATTGCAAAAGAAGCCTAATACTATTCTTAGCAATGTATTTGACTTCGTATCATGCGACGAGCGACTGGAAAATAACTGGCCTTGCGACGGTGTGTTTATGCGCGCTTTGCAGAATTTTGCGTATTGCTAGAAGCAGTGGGGAAAGCCAGAGGATACAAGGTAGCAGCCCCCGCATCTATCGATGACAGAGCTGTTAAGGAGCAAGTAATAGCTTTAGTACCGCAATATTTGTCTTCTTCTAGTTAACTGTATTTTTTTCGTACCCGTTATATCCTAGTCGTGGAAAACAAGCATTGACGAGCGACTAGTTACTTTACCCGTGCACGTAAGCGTACTTAAGTGCACTTAAGGCGGAGGCACAAATTTTTAATTTATATTTTTCTTTCCTTTTTAATGGCACACTTAGCTACCATGCAGGGGTAAAGAATCGTATACACTAGGTTCGCCTTTAATCGTCAAGAAGCAAAATAATTTTGTAAATAGGTATTGTAAATAGATCGCTATTGCAGTGTAATAAATACCAAAAAAAAGAAGCTGTTTTGTAACCTATCGAATAAAGAAAAAAGAAGTTTTGTGGCCTATGGGTTGTGTGCTTGCTTCGCAGTCTGATGGGCCTTGCTTCAAATCCCCGCAAATTTGGGAGAAATTTTATTTTTCTTGGCTGACGACGGCATGAGGAATGTGGGTTTTGGCACCACTTTTCCTGGAAAAACGCAAGGCTCCGTTGTTGATCAGCCACATAAGGCTTCCGCATTAAAACTAGCCGCACGTTTTGCTTAGTTCTCACACAGGCATGTGTTGATTTCAGCGCGGCTTTCGGATTTCCAGCGACCGGTTGCTTACAGCAGCTGCAGCAAACATCTAGTGGAAGAGCAGTTCTTTCCTTAGCCTTCATCATACGTTGGATGGAAAGGGCAATAAATAGCTTCCTTACTCTCCGAATTGCGCGCACTTCGCTCAGAATTCCCTACCTACCACCCATAGGCGCCTCAATAAGTTTGATATTGAGCACTTTATTCTCATGTGCTACGGAGGGAAAAATTCTTCCGGACACGCGAGCTCCAACCAGACCGCGTATCTTTGCTTACTGCCTGTGGCTCCAGGCCACAGTAGTTGTGGTGAGAGTCAACGTCGCCTTCTGTAACATGTGCTAATTAAATAAGACGTCCATGATGTACATCACACCTATAAGCCTCAATCGCCAATAGCGCGCCCCGAAGTCTTTTGCCGGGACCGTACTTATATTCACTTTATACTCGTTCACCTTAAAAGCAATTCGACAGACGACTACAGCAAGTGGACTCAAGATAATCGCTTTATCGCGAACTTTTGCCGCTTTTTAAGCGAGGCTTGTTTGCACTCCTTTTTATAACTTTCTTTCCTTTTTCATTATGCCTAATGGCAAACAGCTCGAATAAAAAAAAAACAATTCGAAGAATGCGCGAAATGAGAAAATTATAAATGCATCTGCCTTTCAAGATGCGGCGTTTGCCAATGTGGAGGAAACCATAAGCGTGCCAGTTCGTAACATGCAGCTCAGGAATGGAAATGAATGTTGAAGGTGCGTGCATCAGAAAAAAAGGCTGCATGCACCGAATGCAGGGCTTCAGTCAAATCACTATGACACGAACTGGTTCGCACGGACAGCGCGTTACTGGCGTCTGTTTGCTAAGCTGGAGTTGGATGGAGAAAATGGGCCTCTACAGCAGCGTTACAAGGCAGAAAACGCAGGCACATTCGTTCATTTTTGTCCTATTTTGTGATCATTCTGTTGCACCTGTCAGAGCGGAAGTGCGCAGATGTGAAGCTCACAAGGAAATCTGACCATAAGTTATGAAGTTTTAGAGTAGTTTTAGGTGTATCTATCCCTAATAGTAAAAATAACGCAACCTCCTTCACATTCACGGTTCCTAATTTAAAATTCGCGCCAGTAATACAGACTGATTTCGTTCTTCCGTGCTCATCGAGATGTTTAGACAGAGCTCTTCCGCGCACGGGCTGATCACTGCTTAATGCAGATGGCACCTACACCCATGACCTTTTCTCTGAGTTATGCTTGTCACCCGGCCACTCGCTGTGCTGTGCCTTTGTTCTACGCAAGTGGTTCGGGTTGCCTTGGCGAATTTTCATTTCTACTTCATCAGGATGGTGAAGAGTTTGGCGGCCGAGAATCGGTATGTGAGGAAAGAATCGAACATCTCCTTCTGCGCTTGTCGTGGTTTTTGACGTTCAACGTATTACGCTTCAGACTGCCTTTAGTGTACATGATATTTTGGTTTGGTTTTTATTGAGTTTAAGTCCCCTGGTTTGAGCAAGATGCCCTTTACTGGAAGCTATAGGCGTGAACGCATGAGCTCTTTTGGGATGTGTTCCCGGAAGATATTTTATTTATTTGGCAACATGATGAAGCTAGTGTTGAATGGTTTATGCAAGGTTTCAACAGCGTAAAAATTACCCAAGCGCACCGTTCAAACCCAGCTTTTCAAAAAAAAGGCTTCAATTTTTGGACATCACAGTGAAGGCGAAAGAGGAAGCTTTGCGCTAACACTATACGTGATGTTTAATTTGTTCAACGCAGATTTTGTGTAAAAATGATATAAGAGCCAAAAAGCACCAAATTTGAAATTGTGCTATGTGGTGAGGTGACGACATATTCTTGAAGCATGTTTTAACTCTTGGAAACATAATTACCCAACATGTTACAATGCAGATTTCGAGCCTTTCTCTCAGGCCAAATCTCTATTCAGTGAAATACACGCCGTGTATAAAAAACTCGCCGACTGCATGCAGTACTTGTAATTAGCGGCAGCCACATGCACGGTACCGAAATAGCCTTCTGCATAGAATGTTCTGCATCCCATAGTTAAAGCCTGATTTGTTTAATGTTTACGGATCGAACGAGAAGCAAAACAACCAAAAAGGCTACTTTATAAAAGGAATAGCCGAGGACAGCCATCAATGGTGCTAACTGCAAGGAACGCACATCTCGCACATGAAAATAATCATATGAAGTGAAAAGCCACAAAACCTAGGCTATTACTAGCGGCCGACCACAAATCACTAAGCTCAAGCGCATGCCTATTAGAAATAGTTAGAAAGCTAAATATTATAATTTAATTGATCACTTTACTAGTTACATGATTCGCCCGTTCTTTAACGTCCGTCAACACTGGTATAACTGTGTCGCAAAATGCTTCTTTTTACCTCAAAAACCCTATATTTATAAGTTAGTGGCAAGCTTCTCTGAAACACACGGCATATCTTCTTTTTAGAGCGCAGCTCTTAGGCGGCCGTTCGTGAATTCCGCGCCGTAGTCGTCGGCGTAAGAGACCATCTGAAAACCAGCCACACTCGGCAGGTAGTATCAAAGCGAAACGCCACATGCCACAGAGAGAGTATAGGAATCGACAACAGGAAAGTGGCTGCCACGGGAAGATCCCGGAGGGTGTCTAGCAGCGTAACACACCGCCTGCCTGTGCTGGCTGGTAACCCGTGAAGAGCTGCGCTCAAATTTCGGATTACCGACTACCGCAATCGTCTGCCAATTATTTTCTCCTCTGAGGAGAACAAAGTGTTTAAAACTTTTAAGCTTTTAAAGCGGAAGACTTACTAGCCTCATTATGAGAAAAGCCGGCGGCGTGTGTTACTGTATGTACTCGGAGATCGTACAGAAAATCCCGGCGATGGCAAGAAAAATTGGGTGACATCAGCAAGCGGTCGTAGGACGCACACAGCAGTAACATACATGTCGTTCGTCTACATGTACTCCCCACTGTCTAACCTCTATTCAGCCCGTTGTGCTCTAAGCGGTGCGGGCCGGGCTCTATTATTTTACTTTCCTTTTAGATAAGCCCAACCTAACATCTGTCTAACCTCTATGTGGCGCCAGTTTTCACGACTACATTCGTAACGAAATTGTGAAAACCCTTTTGTAGTACTGCGTTTCGGGCGGTGTCACACGATTCTTCGTTACGTATACCTTAATGTGCTAGTCAAGTTGAAGGCTACTTTGCAAGAGGGATTCGAATCGATGACATATGCACCTTCAATTGTCGCTCGTCGTACACCGTCGCGGGTGGTGTCATACGATCTCTCTTTGCATGTAGCATACGCCTCTTAGTCATTCTAGCTCGCGGCAGGTATTCGAACCGAGTGTCCGGCTGTTTCACACGGACCGTTGTGGATTTAGCGTTTGTGTAATTAGCGTTCAGAGGCGCGCCTTTGTTTCAGTTCTCATTGCGCAACCTGCGTCAAGGTCGAACGCCCACAATGAAGCACTAATGTTTTCGCCTTAGCAGCATGTAAGCGGTTTGAAGCGCCTTCTGATTTTTTGTTTGTTCTTTCCTCTAAAACTGCGCTTTGCACCACATCCGGTGTTTTTTGTAAGCAAGCTGTTACTTTCAACATAGGCGGCGTGGCCGTAAACGCCCGCGGCCTTGCTGAGAGAGAATGAAACTTATTCTTGCGCGCCAGTTCAGGATCTGCGGAGCCCCTCTGGTGTGGAACCGGCAGGAGTGAAACAATGCGCTGCAGTTCTAACGGAGGAGCAGTCGAAGCCTGCTAGCTGGTTGGAAATGTGATGGAGGAGAGGTTAGCCATTATGTGGTGTGGTCGTGCCTGTATAACTTGACAGGAGCAGAGAGTGCGTGCGTTGCAGAGGTTGGCTTGGAATTGAGAGCACAGGGGGTTGCCAGGAACGCTGTAGATGCAGTGAAGAGTGTGCGTGGTGGACGATAGTCTGTGCTTGCCGGACAATACAGGCGTTCACACCTGGAAGCGGGATTTGGTACGAAAGGCAATGTTGGAGCCTATTAGGCTAACCTGAACGTATTAAGTTGGCCGACCTGCTACCTTTTCCTTTTACAGTGCCCTCTTGGGTGACCTCCATGGTACCTATTTTGTTCCTCTTAACTCGACACATCTCTCCTCCGCTGAATACCGCCACTGCTCCCAGCGCAAGCGGTGCTTGTAGTCGCGCTCCTTCCGTGCACATGTAATTGCGTACAGAGCACAGGTGCGCAATCTTAATACGATGGCATGAGCATCGCTATCACCTCACGGCTCGTATTCCTTACCGGCTTTTATGATGAGGTCCCCAAATCCTCCTCAGCCGCAGCCACCTGCGATGCACATCATCGCTGATTGATTCCCGCACCTAGCCATTATAAAAGATAGCCAGGAAGCTTTCTGAGCTTTACACTCCTTTCTGCTTCGTTGTCGCGTGCACGGCTTTCTGCGAGTTACCTCCACGCACGTAAAGCCAAACACATGGTCACTGAATGAGTGCCTGGCTGCCAAGGGCTGAAAGTGTGCATTAGCTCTGCCGAATTGAGTCTGCACCAAGCATTTCGTGCCTTTGGCCCCTAGTGCAGCATATTCCGTTCGAATGCCCAGCGTATGCCGACAGGTGTACTTACTATGAACATCGTACGGAGTCAATCACCTCAGTACCTCTTACAGTGGACTGTGTATTAGGTCCCCTAGCCTGTCTTATATACCCAGCAGAGACGTGGACAGAGTGTTTTATTTGCCTATATCAACGAGACTGTAGTCTATTCTACAAAGTCTAAAACTTCTTTGCATCTCATCATTATGCACTCTTCATGCCGTGAACTTTCTCAGCCTACTGTCAGCATATTAATGGTTGAGGTATCTAGGCCCTAATTCAATGCCAAATTTTTTGCCAAATTTTTTAAAATTATTTTACTTAACCAATTTCTTCACCTGCCACGTTCCGCCTTTCTCCCCAGGTCTCTTCCCAACGCAAATGTGGCATGTCAGCCATTTTGAAATGCCGGCTAAATTATCTGCCGATTATTAGTGGGTTTCTCGCTCTCTCTATTCGACTCACGCAAGTCGCTTTGAGACGTTAAACCCCATAAACCAAACCGAATTATCAAAGTGAGTAGTGCGTTTTTGCGACAACATCCCGCAACCCACGCTTCAAAACTCTTAAAGATTACATCAAGACAGGATGAAGCGACCGCACCGTTGTGTGTATGTGCCGTGTCGCGGCAGCTGCATTTTTATGGGGCTAAGTGCAGAAACGGAGGAGTTATGTGCCATGTCGCAGCACTTTAAATTGGATTAGATTGGAAAACATTTATTCACCGGCAGAAAGTGGTTCAAGGTGAGTTCTTGGTCGCGCTAGATGGCCGTCAGCCCGTGGCCTAAGGCGACCTCATTGGAATCCATAAATACGGAGCACCCCCTGCAGTGGCGTTGCTCACAGCCCACGTGTAGTTAAGCCACATGTTTCCCATGTTAGTAAGTATGAATGAATAAACTTTATTTTCCTCTTGAAAGGGGATACACCTCAAGAAAAGCTACAACTATGTAGCTTGAAAGTACCTTTGACCCAGTACAGAAGCAACATAAATAATAAGGTGGCGTACAGGGTAACTGGCAAAAGGACTAACAATTTACAGCAAATATATATAAAAAAACATAATAAAAAAGCAACATTGGAGTACCGTCAAACACAAGAGTAGGCGAGCACTTGAAGCTACTCGGTTCTACTAGCACAATGTAACTTTAATTCCCTGAGAGGTAAACTATGGACATTATGATCCTTAGAGGTAAATTTGCGCAACAAATGAGGCAATGAGAATTGTAGCGGCTGTCTTCCATAATTTGTTCCTATGAGCGGCACAACTCATTTATTTGTTCATCGGGTGAAAACATAATTCTCTTTTGGTTTTAGTTTAGCAAGAAACATCAAAAACAGCTGCGTGGGAAAAGAAAACCCAATATAGATTTCCAGCCAGCATTCAAAGAGGACGTTAATACGAATAATCTTGTGTTGAAGGAAAAAAAATTAGCTGTAAGAGCTGTGTAACTGGGCCCAGCAGTTAATGTAGTCACTTTTTTTTTGAAGTATTAGTGATTTATAAAGGTTAGTGCTTGATGTAGTGGCCCAGACCAATAGAAGATCGTTGAGATAACATTGGAAGATTGAATTGTAGATTATCAGCTTTAGATTTGTAGGAAACTTTAGCGACATCTGCAAAGGACACCAACAGACTGACATTCTCTTTGCAATATATGTTACATGTTCTGTCCATTTCATCATACGCAAAACTTCTGGACAAAAACATTTTTGAGCGGGAAACAGTTAATAGACACACTTTTCATATAAGGTAAGATTTCACTACAAGAATCAATATGTCCTGAGATCACCATGGCAGTGTTGAATTATTTTTCTATTAACGTTTTTGTTCCCCATTGGTTTCATATGGCAGTCCTAACTGCTCCATGCAAGCGTTGGAAACACTTTAGAAGAAATATTTTGCAGCATATTAGGAGAATAGACCATTACTTTCGATATTTCCCCAAGAATATCTTACAGTTTCGCAAATGATTTTCACATTCTTCGATGCACTTCCGTCCCCAAGCTTACATACGAGCTTCTGTACTCCATAACACTTGCGGTACAAGAAGATCATCACTTATCATCACTATCAGCCAAGCCGCTCCCACTGCAGGACAAAAGCCCTGTCCCATATCCCTTCCATTAACCATCCTGTGTCAGCTACGGCCATCTTATCCTCGCAAACTTTCTAATCTCCTCGCTAACCTGACTTTCTGCTACCCCTGCCTACGCTTGACTTCTTTTGGTGTCCACTCCATCACCTTTCAAGACCATTGGTTATCTTCCCTTCGCATGACATGATCTGCCGATGCTTATTTTTCTTAATTTCTACTAGGATACTATTAACTCGCCTCTTTTTTTTCCACTCTGTGCTCGACCTTTCCTTCGTGGCACTTTCGTGTTCGTGCAAACACCGCTTGCATTTGTACGCAGCGAAAACATTTATTCAACACCACAGAAACCATGGTAAGCGAACAAGTCAATCAAGGAGATCGCTAGGATGGGTAGTACCTGATAGATTGATGCCAGTAAGGCGTCTATTCAGTACCCATGTTTTGGCTTCTCCCTTTTAAAACATGTCTTCTAACTTATCCTGAAATTCAGCTGCGTAATGAATTAAGGGCGTTAAAGAATAGCTTAAGATTGTCAGTATGTAAACACACCGTCTGAAATAAGCACAAAGTAGCCGCAAATATTTCCCTACGGTGTCTTGCTTTCTAGTCCACCTCTTTTGGATACCACTTTACTTGCGAGGAAACTGTGGAATACTGAAAGGCACTGCTTTGAGCGCGCTGGTAGGAAATATGTAACCTTGCGATGCATAGCATTCTCTTGGTTTCAAAGTTTGTTCTCCGCTCGCACCGAGTAGTCAAGGCTGTCATAGAAAACGAATGAGGTGCGTCTTTGACAGTAATTGTGAGGCAACTGTGTAATATTCTAAGTCACTGTTATAAACATATTAATGGGAATGGTCTAATGTTTCTATGTATAGCAAAATGTCGCTTTTAAAATTTGTCCTGCCTTAGCGCCGAGTAGTTAAAGCTCCCATAGAAAACAAATGGGGTGCGTTGTTGTCAATAGCAGAAAACTAGAAGCATGTCGACAGGGGATCTGCGCATATATAGGCTGTTATGGTGCTGTCTTACGCAATGTGAAAAAATGCATTCATGACCAACTTCCGGGTGAAAAAATCCGCTTGTGCGCAATTTCTGAGTATGTGTCCACTGGAAAACTATGTTCGCTCAAAGGCGAATTTTTCTGTAGGCACCGTGTTTAACCCAATCTTTAAGAAAGCTGTTCAGTGTGCAAAAATCTGGCAAATCTGGTTTTACTCGAAAACGCATAGCCTTATATACGCCGCAAAGTACATGGAGTTTAACGTCCAATAGCGCCACAAGGCCTATAAGAGACGCTGTAGTTGATGGTTTGGATTAATTTCTATTGATAAAATTTTTTAGGAGAATCCCCGAAGGTGGAGTAGATTTGAAATAAGGGAGCAATTACTCATTGACATCCACCCGAGCGCAGCCATACGGCTACAAAGGAAAACTATACAGCTTTCTCAGAAACTTCGTAGTTAAAGAAAAATTCGTGGTGGTCGGGTGGATGTCAATGAGTAATTACTCCCTTATTAACAATTTCTTTGGCATCACACATTTATCCTCCGTCGATACGCGTTCGCTGTGACCGATATTTAACGCGATCCTCGGGCCCAGCCGCGCGCTAACCACTGTGCCACCACGGCAGAAACATTTATATTGTGCGATCTTTTATCGGGCGTGTCTACTGTTCAAAAGTGTGCATGGGAGCGCGTGGAAAGAACGTGGACGTCCTAGACAACCGACAAACGAAGCTATCTCACCTACTCGCGATGTCGGAACACTTGACATCGCTGCATATAGATATAGCGGAAAAGTGCTAAAAGCTCACGAGCGCGCACCAGCGTTGCAAGGTTGCTGGTGCTTGTAGCTAATTTTGCTGTCTAACATTGTGCGTTCTTTGCTCTGGTCCTTTATTTTGTAGTATGTGATGGATGCAGGTGTTGACGCAACGCTCAGATGCCTCCAAGAGTCTCGTGTTATAAAGGAACTAGCTGGACGGCACACCTACGCCTAACTTTACCGTACCGGGGGTCCCACATTGTGCTGGACTTGTTACCTCAGGCGTACCATCCTGGAGGAGCATGTCTATGTAGCACCAGCAGCATCTGGACCACATATCGGTGAAGTCCATTACGTGAAGATCGAGAGTGCAGATAACCGTTTTAGTCCGTTAGGCTGCACCAATGAAGCCGCCGCGGTGGCTCAGTTGTTATAGTGGTCGGCTGCTGACCCGAAAGAGGCGGGTTCAACCCCAGCCGCTGGGGTCGCATTTCTATGGAGGCGAAATACTTGAGACCCGTGTGCTGTGCGATATCAGTGCATGTTAAAGATCCACAGGTGCTGGAAATTATCCGGAGCACTCCCCTACGGCGCCCCTCATAGCCCGATTCACTTTGGAACCATAAACCCATAAAACCAAAGAAGGCTGCACCAATGGGCCGCTTTTATAAATTTGAAGCGACCTTTGCCGTTACTCAGAGGACTTGCAATATATGCCTTTTTTTTCTGTGACTGAGTATAATGTGATGGCAGCGTGCTGTATTGTCGTCATCCAAGACCTCTTACTTCAGCTCTAAGGCGGAAATGGTGCACGTATAATGGGCGCGGTGTCCTAGTACAGAGGCAACGAAATCATTTAACTTGCATTTTAAGTATTTCTCGTAATAACGAGTAATTTCTACTCATAGGCACCTGGCGCGTTATTAATCACATGCAGGCAGCGGCGAGGTGTTTTGTTGTTTCAGAAAAAAAAAGCAGCTTTAAGCTAGATGCTAGTGTAAGAGCTGCGCTGCATTGGCCAATAAAAAATAGCGGCATTGTTCCCTGCTCAAACACAACAGGAGGTGATTTTTTTTTAAAAAGCTGGTGTGGTAACCTTTTTCACACGTTTTACTTGTTTTTTCATTCAGCGGGTTTTTGCCTACTTATGACATCAGGGAAACGTCACGCTGCAAGGCTTTGCGGGCATGGCCAAATTATTCTGGGCGTCTTTTGGCTACAAGCAGTGAATTTTACCGTCGAATACTTTTATCAAGGTGAACGACATGATTCGAGTTGTTTTTCACGTCACTGCTCTCATCTTACAGAGTTCAAAGCACTCCCTTAGGCTCAAAAAGTTCCCCTTTTTACCAATATCTCCTTCGTTTTGTATTTGCAATTCATGTGGAAAATGCTTCCGGCGATTATCTTACCCTGATCTATATAAAGCACCCATTAACGACTGTGGCCGAAGCCTTGTTTTTCCTGCTGCTGAAGTTGCGAAAGTCATTTGTGCGGTTTCAGCGGGAGCTCGGTGAGTCGCAGTGGGTTCGTGAAAAACCCCTGGCCCATGTGGACTACCAAACAATCACGAAAACGGCAAAGGTATTGAAGAAGCGTCAGCTGCAGAAGATTGGCACTAGTCCTTTTCGCGGTGGGTACTTGGGAGCAGGGAAATTCCCTTTAGTACGCAGTTCGACTCTACCGGAGTACGTCAATACGACTCCTGAGAAAGCATCGGCATCACGTCATATATGCGCTGGGCATGGGTATAGGTGCATCGAGGTCGTATAAGAAGTAAAGTAGACAAATCATCGTCGAATTAAGGGAAATGCCTTGCGGGTAGCGTGTGCGGCCAGAAAAGCGCTGGTAAAAAAAAGAGAACATCCGTGAGAACCACAGAACTTCCCTGCTTGGAATACAGAAATTTACGGTTTGTTCACCGATTTTATTACACGTTGCTGGGTCACTTGTACTTTGTCGTTACGCTATATATCGATACGCCATATATAGCTATACGCTATATATCTCTTCTAATCTAGATACACCAATTGTGTAGCGCTCTGCAACATACATGTAAATGGAGCCATTAGAAAATTTTATCAGTGTAGTGAAATAAAGTGCTTCCGTTTTCGGACAAGCACAATATACGGCTGTTTGTTAAGCAGCGGGACACTTAGCGACGGGAATTGTTTCTATACTTCGGACAATTTATGCAGCATAGACCACGGGAGCACTTGCGCTGCAAATCTAAGAAGTCTGAAAAGAAGGCAATATAAAAACATAACGAAAGAACTTGTGTGCGCATTGTTTAGCTAAGCTCGGTACACTTTTTATAAATTTTCTTTCTGTCTGTTGGCCTCTCCGCATCTACACCGACGTGTTCATGCGCGTATGATCTGGGATAACAAAAAAATACCACAGGCTAGAACGGTTATCTCGAGCTTTCGAATCACTATATTTGTACACATTCACAGCCTAAAGCGGGGCGGGTAGCTGACCTGAGCTGCCTTAGGGTTGCATGGTATACTTTCAAACGTAACCAAAGCAAAGAAAGTTCAATAAAGAGTGCAATGGCCCGGCCTGTACTCTGGTCTATCATAATCGCATTCGGCACTTAGATGGATTCAGATACCGCTTGCAAGGAGTGTCAACGCTGCTGTAAACGGAGAAGGGGGAAAGAAAAAGACTCGCTGAGGTTTAGAAAAATTCTCACGCTTGCTGGCGAACAAAGCGTAAGGATGACAGTGCGATGCGAATGGCTATTCACCTCTCGCTATTCACCGCTCACTATCTATAAAGATGTGATCGCTGAAATGAAAAGGATTTCTTTAACTGACAGCCACTTCATCGGGGGTACTTTATCCTGCATCCACTGCGCCCGTGCGACCCCTGCACCTGTCAAATATTCTGTAATGACAAGGCTTCGTACGTACTTCGTACGTACTCAAGTTAACATAAATTCCTCTCAGAATCGCAAAAACTTCTAAACTGATCGCCTTCTCCCGTGCCCACTCAACGATTTGAAAGATTTACCTCACTCATTCTCCCCGCTCACTTCTCCCTTCCCTCCACTAGTGCGGCTACTCCAGGGCCCGTCTACCCTACCATCCTGCCATCAGGCGCCAAGGTAGTGACTAGGTGACCCAACACCTGGCCACCAAGCCATGGCTCACATTAAACAGATGGCGAATTCTCAGAAGCACACACAGCTGGGCAGCAGTCTTCTTGGCCAATGGTAAATGCATGAGTTTTATATTACGGCATACTGCACCGTTCACACCAGTGAAAGCGTCTTTTGCAACCATTGCCCTTAAAAAATAATTACACAGGTAAATTCGCTTTTTGATGCAACACCTACACCATCCCGAAACGACATTCCAGCATGTTAAAGGAATTATATAGCCCTGTTGGTGCGACAGAGGCATTTAACGGCGGCACACACTACGGTCAAGAAAAGCTACCACGACGTAAGTTCAGACCTGTGAATAAATCATTACAGGGCTGACTGGTTCTACTCTCCCCGCCTTTAGCTGAACCTGCATATAGTCATTCAGCAAGCAGTAGTAAAATAACCACAGGCACAAAGTTGTCGCTTTTAAGTCACCTGTACGAACAACTGCGAAATCTCGTTCCTCGTCAAACATAGACCATTTCGTTTTTTTTTTTCACCAACGTCATGCCTTGTCTACATAAAGCACTACTTGCATGCTTCGCCGAAAAAGGGTGGAAGTAACATCTATGCTTGGCAAATGAGTGCTTTCAAGCATTGTGGTGGGAAGAGAAGGTGTTCAGTTTCTGACAACATATTTTGTTCTTTCTGCTCTCGCTTCTCTGTTTCGCTGCTGGGAACTGTTGACGAAATGAGTGTCTCTGCATTTTTCGTGACCAGGCAGTGCTTTTTGCTCTCCTATGTGATTGAGTGCTGCTGCTATACAAGCTTGTTTATTTTCGTCACTTTTATTCTAAATTAAGAAGTAATGTTATTAGCAGGTTTTCCGGTGGCATGGGGTTCTGTATTCATGTGATATTTAGTCAATGGTATAGAACTTTGCTGAAATAAATCATATCAGTCCGTATTTCTGGCATCTCCTCTATATAACTTCAAGTAGTGCGAGCTCAGAACTAACCGTTTTGAATGGGACTTTGTCATCGCATTTGAGAAATAATACAGTGCATTCACTACGCGCCTTCGTTTTGATATTTTCATGTTTGGAAAGCTGCTATACTGAGGCCAAGAAAAAATAGCAGACGTATAGTGTTAAATTGCTGATAACAGCATCAAGGTAGAAAGGTAGAAACGAATCGCATGCTATTGGGTAACTTTCGAAACTTGAAGCTGCAGCTTGTTACAAATACATTGGTGCTTTTCTGATCCGTTTCCTGCACAAATGGACAAAGGCATAGCAGAGGGCCTGGTTATGGAAGCGGGATCCAAATTGTTCTCAAGTTTAGTGTTGAGGAGCGAGAAACCTGAAGAATAACTCGTTGCAGTTCTTCAATCTGAGCTTACGCTCCGGCGAAATACGCACTTGCTACAAATTCTGAGGCGTTGCTGTTATTGGGCTCCAGCCATTGTACAGTAGTCAAGAGGATTGATATGATGTCTTGGTTCAGAAACGCCATCCATAAATTTTTTTCCCGCAAGGCACAGGAGAACGTCGACTTGCAGGTGCTCAAGATAAAAGAAGTTTGGTACTAAGGATTCTTTCATCCAAGAAACGGGTAGGAAACTTGCTATATATACCGCCGTCGAGCCAATCTAGACGTAAGCGTCATATCCTGTCATAGTGGCCGGAGGAAAGCCAACAGGAGCGCCGTATAGTTGTCATGGCAGCGGTATCTAAAAGAAAAAAAATTACAGGACACTTAAGCTCACCTTAAAAGTATAACGCGATAGCTTTAATGGGTTAATGGCCGTATATGCGAAATTGGTCATTTTCGACTTTATATTCATACATCCCTGGTGGTGCTCATACATCTCCTGGCGCAGTGGTGCAGTGGTTAAGCGAGGCGCCACTGCCCTGCGATGGCAGGTGCTGTAACCGGTGTTTGCGCAACCGAGGTTGCTCTTCTCGAGCAACCTCTCGTAGCCAATCATTAACTGGTACCTGCTACGGCGGTGAGTTTGCTCACAATTCGGAGGGCAGGCTGCAATGACGCCACAAGGTGATGTGACCTAGGTGGCCAACCTAGGTTCCTTCACCGGCGAATTTTCGCTCCCAACTCTGACGACCCCGGATTTTCTGCACAACGGATGCCTAGCGCTATCGCGTTAAATCTTCTGCGGCGAACAGCATTCGATTCACCGCCGGCGATAACAGGGTAGCTTCGTTTCCTGTTGCCCCAGACAATTCGGCGACTGCCGCAGCCAGTCGCGCTGCGTGCATGTCCAGGATATATTTTTTAGTATTTAAACGGCAAGTTTCTTTTATTACTGGAACTTGGCGTTTATTCTGTTATATATGACTGTTCTTTCATTCTTTAGATACGTTGGTGCGAAAGGATCTGACTCTATATCCTGTGATCAGTTCCAGCCAATCTGCTCTGTATTTTGCAACCTACGTGTTTGTTTTGGATAAGTGTTTTTTTCTTTTATTGTTGTTGTTGTTGCCTCTGTTTTTCTGTTCTCCTTCCATGAAATTCCAGGGTACCATTTGTATTTCTGCCCCTCCGCTCTACAATGCCTTTGTAAGTCCTGAGGGTAAAATAAATAAATAAAAACTGCGTCGTCGACTATTTAGGCAACTTTGTGCGAAGAAAATGCGATTAGTTTCTACTCAGAAGGTCAGTCGTCGGGCGAAGCCTAGTAAAACGCTGCATTTTCACATACTGCACAGGCTGATGAAAGCTGGCAAGAGTCTAGGCGTCGCAGTGGTTTCATAAGCTCATTACAAATAAGGCACTGTGCAGAAGGGGAAACTTCCCTGTACTTGAAAAGTGAAGGTTGTCGTAGAGGATATGCGCGGAAGTTTGTTTACGCCCATATTTCACGTTAAAATTACTTTGCGCTGTGGCAAGCGGAGCTTCAGCCAAACTGAGCGAGGCCTTAATGGACGGTTATGCGAGCCCAGAAGTGTTTGTAAGGATGAAAAACTTGGATGCGTTGCGACAGTTGCTGTTGCGTTCCTTGTTTGCTAAAACAAATAGGACAATACACAACAAACGTAAAAACGAACGCTTAGTGCGATATGGTGTGGTATTGTATGGCATATGGTATGATATGATATGGTATGGTATGGTTTGGTATGGTATAGTATGGTATGATATGGTATGGTATGGTATGGTATGGTATGGTATGATATGGTATGGTGTTGTGTGGTGTGGTGTGGAGTGGTATGTTGTGGAGTGGTGTGGTATGGTGTGGTGTGGTGTGGTGTGGTGTGGTGTGGTGTGGTGTGGTGTGGTGTGGTGTGGTGTGGTGTGGTGTGGTGTGGTGTGGTACGGTACGGTACGGTATGGGGGCTTTAGCGTGGTTCACCGCAGCGAGCGCGCCTTCGCATAACCTGTCACAGAAAGAGAACACTTTTTTGGGAATATATGGTTTAGATAGGTAAACGGCTTGCAAGCGCTGCAGCAGATGCCTTGGAAGACCTGCTTTTCTTGTAGCCTTTAGCTTCAATCCACAGCGTTCTCGCGAATGATCTCGTTTTTCTCGTACTCTTGAGTATGCCTTCATAACTGATAATTTTATTTGGGTCCCTTTTCAGACTCTTTTCTTTGCTAGTACTTTCTTGATTTGTACATACACACATGTCGGCTGCTTAAGATGTTTCTTCGCACTTTGTGTTGTCACCGGCCTTTAGTTTATCTTCATTTTCTGTGCGTCTCAGAAACGGTTGTTTCCTGACCTAAATCAATGTAAACCAGAGGGCATTCTTGTCTGGTCAGCCATAGTTTCACCGCTCTCTTTGCACAGTGATCTGTGAGTGCTTGCGTGCCGTGTCTAAGCCCTAACTGAACGGTAGAAACTCGGGTGAAACTACTGTGATCAACTTCGCACTAAAATCTTCCACCTTGTCGGGTCCGTTCGTCCGTTTGTCTCATTCAACTATAATTGCAGTGTCGTGTCAAGTCTTGCCTAGTAATTCTTTCCGTTTTTATTATGGTCTTCTTTTTTATTTATTTCTCGTGCCAAGGTTCCATTTCGGTTCGGCCATTCTACGTGCGGTAGCGGCAGACAGCGGATTAGTTTCTACCCCGTACAGTTCCTTAGCTTGCACTGAGATTTCAGTAGACGGGCGCATTCTCGGTTGTCCTCCATCGAAATGCGGTAGCCGCAGTCTCAATCGAACCTGCGACCTCGGACAGAGTAGCACAATGGCAAAGCGGTTCAGGAACCGTGGAGGGCGAATACACGTCAGAACACGTTCAAGACTAGGCTCGCTGCCAGAAGAAAGCGGCGTGCAATAAACTTACGATACTCATATGGTTGCTGAAAGAAAAAATAAAACCATTAACGTGCAGATAAACAGAGACCTCTTGGATCTGCGCCCGCTTGTTTGTGTACTTGTAGCTGACGGCCGTAGCAATGGTTCGCAGGAACCACGCGTGCAATATTCTTGTTTCGACACAACAACATAACGATCAACAACAGCAAACTTCCCGTGAATCGTGGGATTCCCGTTCACAGAGAATAGAAAATCATCTGTACACAAGAAGGCGGGTTATTCCTCTGCGTTTCGCGCGCAAGTTGCTCGTACGTGCCGCTCTCAAGGAAGCTTTTTAAAGTGAACGCGACCAGCGAATAAAGTACGGAATGCAGGCTGCAGCGTTACTTGCATGTAACACTGCACACTAATTTTAAGACTGCACAACAATTCTGAATTTTCGGGATCTCTCGTAAAAGGACGAAAGTAATAAATATAAAAACTTGTACTCGTAGCCGAAAAAAAATACAACTTCATTTTCGATGGCCGCCTGGCGCTGGAAGATATCTATTTCAGTTAATATTAGCTTTAATGGTTAAGGCAGGTACATTAAAATAATTTCATCAAAACAAGAAAAGGAGAACACAGCACCCCGAGAAAACAGCACGCGGGCAAAAATAGCACGGCAACAGGACAGCCATGGCAAAAAAGCATTACAACGGCAAAGCCCCGCAGCTGAGTGCGGTGCAGGGTTGGGGGATGTGAAAAAGAAACCCAAGGATAATTAATCTGCCTGTTGTGTTTCACAAACTCAAACAACTGAAAAAGGCAAATAATCTTCAGGAAAACGAAACGTGTGTGGTGATTTTTTCTGCATGTTCTCCCCTTTCCGCTTTGTTTACATTTCCTTTTTTTTTGCAATCAACACATCACTTGGAGCCACTGTATTCAAAGAAGTTCGCACACCGGAACATTGACACTTTTTCTCAACCTGCTCGAAAGTAATTTTGTTCAGTACATAAGAACAAGCTCTGCGAAGGCCCGTCCCTACAGAGACACAGACGTGGAAAAAAAACTGCAGTAGGGCCGGGGATGCAGGGCTGGCTATAGCAGCTGCGGGTGCAGCCCAGGGCTTTTTAGTAAGCTGAGCCCTTGGAGTGCTCAGAGTTCACTGAAAACGCAGTCAACCACGCAGCTGCCATTCCAACATTCCAGACCGTTTGAGCAGGATGTGGTGGCCGTCTCTAATGGTTTATAGAAAGAAGCCAGTGACACGCTAGGTCAGCATTTGAGCCCTGGCGGCTCGGTTCTGAGAGGTGGCTCGCATACTTGTCCTCAATAGAAAGCAGTCTGTGAATGGCAAGCGGTAACGAATTTTACAAACGCCAGTTAAACAGCGATGCCGTATGGGTTGAAGAAGAGCGCTGCCTTCCGTGTTTCAGCTGTTTCGGCAAGACAGTTTCGTCGAGGCTCTCTTCATGGAAAACATTCAGTGTGAGCAGATTTGTGCGCAAGTTGCTCCCGAAAACTTCGCTGAAATTTGCTAAGAAATACGTCTGATTTAAGACCCCAGTAGTTGCGTTCTAAGATTACTAGTCACGTCAAGCAAATGGCTGCAGTAAAAATAATGTGCTTTGCCCTTGTAGTTATGACTATGGCAGCGCTGCTAAAGTCGAGCCGGACATTTCATTTTGAGACTGAGAAAAGACGGTGCAGCCAGTAGGCCCACTGAAAGCCACGAAACATCGGTTGGTTAGCAATCTGCTGGCAGCAGGGTGCTATTTAACGCAACACTTTAAGAGGCCTGAGTTGTCATGGGCATTCCTTGTTCTTTCAGACACATATTAGCGGTTTGTACTTCCCATGGCACATAAAAGTAAAACAAACGAAGCGATTTGGAAGCGTGCTGTACGCAGTTAATCACATCTGAGTGCGTATTGGTTACAGAATCCCGGGATATTGTTTTGTTGCCCTTTGGAACTGGAATTAGCCAATGTTTGCGCTGTACCTGTTTAATATACGGTTGTTGCCTCTCCCGCGTCCCTCCACCTCAATGCGGTTTGCTTTTTTGTCTCGCGCTATTTTTTTTCCTGTGGTGTTCGGCCGTCGTGCCGTTTGACGCGTGCTGTTTTGTCACCGTACCGTTTTTTAAGTGCTGTTTTGACGCGTGCTGTGCTGTCATTTGTTGTTGTTTCGTTTACCCTTTGTGAACATACATTTATTTTGAACCTTTATCCTCGGCTTAAAGGAAGCTCGCGAAGCATTCTGTATTAGTGACCAAGCGACTAACGTATGTCCCTGTATCTGGAGTTCTATGAATAATGCATTATCTCTAGCGAAAATAACTTCCTTCACGACCACTTCATCTTCTGAAGCGACCTGAGAATAACGTATTAATGGTGCAACAATTGCGAAATTACTCGAAACTTTAGTAAATGTTCACTCAATTCTTTTTGGGGTAAACATCACAAATCTGGTTTTCCTCGTTTCATCAATAACACCGCAGTATTTTGGGTTTCGTCCTACAAGCCCCTTGGCGTATCTCTCACCGTTAATTGATCATGGCCGACTCATCACCACCAACGTTTCTGACAAAGCATCGTAAACACTTCGGTATCTTCATTGCAACGTACTTAACTCGCCTACTCATATCCGTAAGGTAGCATCCCTGGCACTTCATTCCAATATACCCTTTATGCGTCTTGTCCCCAGAGCACATGAAGCTACTTAATCATTATGATGGAATACATTGAAAACGGGGCTACCCGCAGCTACTTGATCATTATGATGGAATACACTGAAAACGGGGCTACCCCTTTTTTCACGGCGCTATGATTGCCAAGACAGTGTAACAGAAATCGTAATAAAAGTTTTGCGTGAGCCGCTTGAAATCCACAGCGCCATTATTTTATCTGTACCTCGTAAATACTACAACTATGTCATCTCCATTCTCTTGAAACCCCAATGCGCATGTCCTAACACTTTATTTACTAGTGTATATAGTTTCAAGTGCATTTTGAGCAAGACGGGCGCTTTGTGTTTATCAGCATTCCCTTATGCCATTCTCACTTTAGGATGGTGTTTATGATGCCATCATTTTCGTTACAGATCTTTAACTGTTGCGCAACTGCTCATTATGTTCATTATGCGCCAGAAGTTGCATTTCATTTTCGTCTGTAGTTCTGCGTTGGTTTTTTGGTGTTTTGGAGTCTATCACCATTTACACTTTTTACTACCTCTAACCCTTTCATTTAATATCTCGTAGAGGGATCTTGGAGGTGTTCTGAATAAGCAAATGCGGGAAACCTGAGGGTAACCCGATACTGCGGCCTTGTTAGCGGGCGCTGGTAGCCACTGCAGCTCCGCCAAGTTGGGCTCACCATATCACCGCTGTCTTCAAAACACGCCCTTTCGTGGTGGGAATTTCAGGCCTCCCGTGCTTTCCTCAGAACTCTAAAAAACGCCTTAAAGCAGAAGAGTTCCGGAAAAACTACGCTATTAATGGTTTGGTTCCGGTCGCCACAACTTCCTAACCGAAACATGTCGAAGACTACTCAGCTGTCTAAAGGTTCAACGAATAACTTTGACGCTGTAAATCACTACGCTTCACATAAAAAAGAATACTGCTTATTTCTCCCGGACATGAACAATGGTGCTACTGCCTGATTCCAGCGCCATGCCCAGTTTTCTGTTTTCTTTGAAGCCGCGACTGCCGTTTAATGAGACACTGCAGAAAAAAAAGAAAGAATATGCAATGCAGGTTCACGGAGTCATTGTAGCCACTCCGCGAGAGGAAGGCACACTCAGAGTGTGTTTCCCACATTTGTAGGAGCTCAGCTGCTAGGACTTCGATAAAGTAAAAGCGTGAGACACGTTTTCAGTGAAAACAGAGGAAAAAATAACTTTACTTTTGCTCTATCGGCTTTTGTTCTTTGCTTTATTGCGCGCAAACTGTGGAGCTACCGTGGATTTGAGCAGCGAGTTAAGCCTCATTTACGTTCATGTAGCTGTAACGGGCCGATTCCGGTACCAATGGCGATTACGTGGAGTGGTAATCAGTTATATCCGCTAATTTCTTGCTAAGTATTCGAAAAGTACGCGAAAAATTGATAACGCAGTCGATTCGAATGAACAATTCTCGACATGCACTATTCAATTTGTTTAGAGCACGCAATACGGGAAAATTCCTTTAGCTATTCGAAAATGTTGAACATTCACACACGACTCTAAGTTTACGAAAAAATCTTCACCTCATGATTATTCTCTTCAGCGTAACCTTAGTTTTTTCGCGTTAAATAGTGCTGCTTTTTCATTACAAAGCAGTTGATAAATTTCCCAACGCTTTGCTTTTCTAAACTGTTAATTCGAGTCGGGTTTTACTGAGTAGTTTCTCAGAGCAGCCGCTGTGGAACTGCTGTGTTCTTTTCAGTGGAACCAAGGGGGTATCGCCGGCAAGCTGGCGCAATTAAAAGGAGATCAGTTTTTGAGATAAGAGATCAAACGTTGAAACCGCTTATCGAAAGCCATCCTTTCAAGCTACGAACTATAGTTATGCTAGACACGGTGCAGGTCCCGGACGGCTGATGCCCCAAGGCTTATATCTCAAGGCTACGAAGCACTTAGCTGGCACTCGGTGCAATCAATGCCGCCCTACCCGTTGCGAGCGAGGACAACGCACTTGTTTCCAACTGCCAGAGCACTAAATGCTTTAAGCGCGTCGTACACTTCGTTTCGTCTCTTCGTCTGGCGCTTGCAGAACAAAATATCGTTCGCTTGGCCCTCTGCAGGAGATGTGTTTACGTGCGTTGCCACAGTGGATTAAAATGTTACGATGTATTTAACCTTTTTCAAGGGCTGA
Organism: Amblyomma mixtum; assembly: GCF_055824585.1. NCBI lineage: Eukaryota > Metazoa > Arthropoda > Arachnida > Ixodida > Ixodidae > Amblyomma > Amblyomma mixtum. The sequence continues at coordinate 218,625,465 of NC_143014.1, forward strand.
GTGTGCTATGATACTAAGACGTTACATTGATGCTTGTTTGTCGCGACCTCCAAAGTATTATAGCTGAACAAGATGATTTTGTTTTTTCGTCAAAATGAAGTTCTGCTTACGTTCACTGGGGCTGCCAGTTAAGGCAGAAAAGCAGGAGAAGCCTGAAGCCCAGTACATTTCTTGCAGGTTCTTGCTGATGTGTACCTGCCAACGTGCAATGAAAAAGAATACTGGCGAAATTGCAGCACAGACAATTTTTGAGACGCCATAGCATTTGTGGACTCATCTGTGCGCTTTTGTAGCAAACTGCGTTTTTTTGTCGGTGATGAAGCTGATTGGCGGCTGGTGTGAAACTGAGGTCATGGCGAGTGCGTAAGTGTAGCGCTGATGGCTGCTTGCATAATCATTCATACGCTGATCATTGTCAGCTCAGGAATTGATGCTTTACGTCGTAAACATTGCTTTTAGTCAGTGACTCTGGATCTGCTGCGGAGTCCCGCAGCATATCCACAGTCAACCCTCTTTATAGACGTCCAGAAGTCGCCCTTTCACGTTTCTCTTAGCAATGTCTTCTTTCAGGAGTCCTTCTTCGGTGGTTTCTATCAAAAGTGACTGTAACATAGGAGGTGAGGTGCTCACGACGTGGATATAAGCTTCAAATACGTGGCAGGCGTATGCAACCTGTATTACTGCAACTCAAATTGGAGGCCTGTGGACAGTAAAGTTCCTAACCTACTTGCCAACCCCTCGCTTCGCTTGTATGCCCCTTTTATGACACAGCCTTAATCCCGGCTGTGTTCAATGACCGGAGCTATTTGAGATACGTGTCAAGAAGCATGGCGGTGCCCTGCCGGTCAGTCCCTTGACGCCGTCTGCTTTCGTCGCGTTCACACGCAGCTATGCTGCCGCAGCATTTGGATCAGTCTAATCTCAATCCATCGGCAAGATAAGATACCTTATTTGCGCAGTTTTCAAGATCCCATTTCGATCATCACTTTGTCATCTCTTGGCCTGAGCCGAAGGTCGCCGCAGCAGCAGCGGCGCCTCGCATGGGTTGCACACGAGGCCGCTCTTATTCGTTTGCTTCGCGCAGCGGGTCTTTGGGCACCGTTTGCAAGTCGCGGAGCACGCTGTTGATAGCGGTCTCATACGTCATTACGCCAGTGGCCCTCCGGCGCCCCCGCCTCTTTTGATTTTTATCACTAAACACCACTCTCACCTATGCCTGTAACGTGAACTGCTACCCCCGTGCAAATCTATCTTTCATCTTATCCCCGTTCTCTAAAGGTGAAAAAAAGCGTATCTTTGCTTTAGAACCAAGATAAAAATGGGCCAATATTGTGTGAAGAAATGCTAAAGAAATAAAAATTTGGCGGTAATCAGACGATCCTCAGTATAAGAAACAGAAGCAGTGCTTTCTACAGTACTGAGAATCAGTAGACATGCATGCAGACTTCTACAGGCGCTCGACCGCTTCAGTGTTTGCAACATATTTGTGCTGAGTCATTTCAAAGCCTGGAATTCCCGAGGTAAGTAACCTCTCCTCGAAGCACCGGTATCACCTGCTTTCCCACTATTTCTTGAGAAACCCAAAGATGATTTCCGTTGCGGCTGCGCTCGAATAGCGGCGTCACGCATCCAAATGTACTGCAGACTAGAGCTGCCCCTTGGTGGCTTTTGTGTATCTTTTTTTCGAGAAGGGCCTGTAAAAATGCTCTTCGCTGGTGTCTCTGCCTACAATTTCATATTCGTCGATTGATACGCCTATCGTGACGTCACCGATCGCAGGTGCTTACTGGGGCCTCAAACGGACGATCAACCGAGAGCACGCCTGCTATACTTGCGTCAACGAAAGTTTCAATCTGATTCACGACTCACCTGGCGGTCCCGTCTGATGCGGGCGCGAGCGAAGGGTCACTTGTCCACTTTCTAATCACTGCAAATGCGCGGAGTGATGTCTTTCAGTAGCATTTCGACGATTGTTTGTCGTTGGTCTCACTGGAAGCTCTCCATTGCTGTCAGCACATATACGCTGTTTGGTTCGCAACTGTTAGCAGCATTGTGCATGGCAGTTTTGGTTGGGAGGTTCATGCGGAACCTCCTCCTGAATCCTTATGGCGTGCACGTGATAAAGGCTTTCGACGTGCGCCGAACAGAGGACATACAAGAACCGTTCACGAGTATGTCTGTAGTTAGCAAGATTGGCAATTATTGTATTTGAGAGAAAAAGCTTTGTTTTCCTGCTACAAACGCTTCGAATACCATAATGCTAAAAATAACTCTAAAAATGGTGCAGGGAAAAATTATTCGCGCCAGCTTATCTCTGCGCGCAGCAAAAGCAAAATTCTCGTTTGTAAGACTGCCAATGTATTCAGAATATCAGGTATATTCTGCCAGGGAGAGAAATGTGCTTTGCGAAACCCAGTTATTTTCACAAACCCATTTCTGCCAATAAGTTTGGTTTGCACACAACATTGGCTCACCCTTAGTGTTTGCTACACTGACGCCACATTGAACGAGCCTAAAATAGCTAAGGCTCTCAATTGGGCTAGTTGGTTGTCGTAATCAGACATGTTTACTACTGCATTTACACGCACACAGACAGAGCGGACTAGCGTGCGTCCTGTTCCCTCTCTCTGCCCATGCCTGTGTATATGCGCTAGTAAACATGTGTGATCCTAACCCAGCCTAATGAATAAATTGTTGCGCAAGAAGAGAAACTACCCGGGACGTTTATGTGTTAAAATAGACTGCTGCAAAGAACGACATCAAAAGTTCAACGCTGGTCTCTTGGTAGTCCCTAAGCTATGCATCAAGCCAAATTGTTGCTTAAGTGTCCTCTGAGATTCTCTGCTTTTGCTGCGCAGAATTCAAAACACGTTTGCACGTTCTCTTAGCAATGCGGCAACAGCTAAAAATCTCGAGTTTCGAGCAATGACGTAGACATCAACCGTGAGCACCTTGAAACAAGTGCGTTTTTTCACTCAAGTTAGTGCCCACAAAGCGGCCGCATTCACCGCCGCCTTGTTAGCTATGTCCATACTGCAACCCTTTCTTAATACAGGGAACACAGTTCCGCAGCATGGACGTTTGCAGCATCTTCTTCATTTTGACAGTCAAGACTTGCGTGATTTAAGCTTAAAAGCTTCTAAACGTAGCAACATTCCGAATTCGTCTTTACATTGCGCCGTCCATCACAGTCGATGGGAAACGCGCCAAAAACTTTAGCCGGGGGCACAGGCCAAGAACACATGCTCCCCTCACCTTCACTTACCGTCACTTAATTGTACACGCGCGCTAGGAACATCTCTATAAGTACGAAACGTCCACTTATTAATATGTGGTGCCTGTTATGAGTCGACTATAAAAAATTGAGCTCGTGTGCCGCGTTAAACATACACACAGACATATACCCAAACACATGCACAAACAGGCGTGAATGAGAGGGAGCGCAAGTGGCCACTGATGAGGCCTTCGCCGCACGACCGGCATCGGAAGCAGACAGTGGCGTTGGAGGGGTCTGTTTGCCTTGAAGAATAGGCTTACAGGCCTTATTATTTAAGCGGGATGGACGTTATCTAAAATTATTGAACTTAACTAATCCAGCAGCACGATAGAATCAGTCACTCAGGTTTTCTTTTTCAATCACTGCAGCACTGACCAGGGCTAAAGAAATTGACGCAGCAAATAAGAGAAAATTTGCTCACGTCAATAGCGGTCCATGCTCACCTTGCACAGAGCGAGCTGGCGAAGAGGTTTAACGAGACAACTGAGTACATAAAGATTACCATCTCCTTGGCTTTGTGGTCAAGGACGAATTCGGTGATGACGCTGATGTACTGAGCTGTAGGTTCTAGCATCCCATGCTTGAAGATTCACATAGGATTCTATTTGAACTGCGTGATCCGACGTAACCAGCTCAGGCGACAAATCACTCGTTTGACCACGTTTTTCTTGGTGTGGCCACAGTCAAAAATTACTTGGCGTGGAATTCCTGTAATGGCAACGAAAAAAGCCGTAACTCATATTAACCGGTGATGCTCAGTAGAATGGCATTTCTTTTTTCATTAAAGTATTGACTAAAGAGAGGATATAATTACATAGTGTTTTTACACAGCCGATAATTTCGTAAATGTAGAAAACGAATGTAACCGATGGCATGCGGTTTTCTTCTTTTCTTGTGCCGGCAAAATTATCTCCTATTTAGAAGGATTAGGCAACTATGCCCTCGCTGTAAACGATACTTTAATAAAATAATAGAGGATATTGTCTGATATTTTCTATGGCTCACTGTCGTTGTATTCCCTTGTATATTCTAGCAAGCCACAATTCTCCTTTTCTTGTCTGCTAAATTTCTGTTTTACGGTGCTGCGGAGTGTATGCAAATAGCAGTTGGGTAGTTGCCGGCAAAACTATGTGTCATTGCGGCCTAGTACATGGGTAATCGTTTTGTCATTGTATTCCAGCGTGTTAACAACATGCTTGAGTATGAGCTCGGCGAAGAAATGCAACCCATTCGTCCCATGTAAGGGCACCGGGGTATACGCACCGCGCTTTGAAATATTTTCTGAGACTATCTATATTTTACACACGAACAAAAAATGGAAGAATTAAGTGCGCAGCAAATAAAGATGCTGAAAACAAGTACCTAATGCTTTGTTGGATAAAACGGCAGAGTTTTCAGGTATAATGTCCTATAGATAAACCAATCCTTATTCCTTACTCTTCTATCAATATTACCAAATTTACTCTTACTGCTGTAAAAGCCCGTTCTGCCATCTGGTGGTGTGGTCTATACACTTTTATTTTTCTTTATTTCCTTGCCCATTATAACATATCCAATGAGAGCAACAGCCTTTGTGAATAACATTTTTCCATAGTCCAGGGTTGGAATCAAAAGTAAAGTGCAAATTTCCCACAAGTAGTGAACGAAATATTGTCTAGAGTGAGATGAAACCTTGAGCGCCACAATTCCGCTATGTTTATCTCCGGAAAGAACGAAAAGAAAAAAAAGGAGCAGCTCGAACTAAAAAAACTCATGCATATTTCAGAAAGCAACTTTCTGCCAAAGTTGTGTCGCCGGCGAAGTTGCCTCATCGAAGTACTGTACGCCTCATTTCTGCAGGAAAGTACTTCGGTAACGGCGCGAAAAAGAAACCCACACCAATTATATTTATGTAAGAATTTAGCAACTATTTCGGGATAGCTTGAGATACTGTTCAGGCAGAACTATTGACTTATAAAGGAAAAAGGCGGAGCCATGTTCGTTATTTAAATATACTGAATCTTTTTAGTAGCATACTCAAATTTATGCTTGTAGTTATGAATTCATTGTATCGCCTGGTTTGGGCGAAAATACTTCCTCATACTAACTTCATCTAAATATATACGCAACAAAGAAGTTACCGGCCACTCTGGATTTCTTCTGAGGTTTACTGCTCTCCGCCAGGCTCGATAATTGTGCACATTCGCCATTAGGGCCCGAAAATCTGAACCCTTTCTTCGTTCCGTCAAAAGCACATCATGCGCGAGTAACTCGAATGAAGCCGAAGACGCTCTGCACTCTTCACCTTCTACACTACTGAAAAAGACTGCCACGCTGAGCGCCATACGACAACCATCGGCTTCCTTGAAGCGGTCGTTGCCGATTTCACTGCCGCATGCCTAACATCGCATCTTGCCTCAAGGAAGAGATTAGCGAAGAAAAAAAAAACCCATTATGAATGAGCAAGAACGCAGCCACTGCTCTGAAAGGTGCAAGTGTCGCATTCTAAGTAACGTATTCGCGGTTAGCTTGAGAAAGAAATGAGGCACTTCTCTTTCTTTTTTCTCTTCCCGCTCTCCAACGCTCGCTGGGTGGCTGGTCAGAACGTGATGCGTAGAGTCGGCCTTTGCGCTGTTTGTTTGCAATTTCGACTTTTTTTTTGTTTCTTTTGCGGTACTCTCGGCGGCTCGTCCCGATAAAATCAGCACTGAAAGGAGCTCACACTAATTTCCATATGTTATCGGACAGATCATGCATCTGCTTTTTGCACACTTCCTGAACACATGCAAACTTATATGCTTCGTTTTTGCTTGTAGTACTGTGTTAAGTTGATCTGTGGGTGTGAATATATACCTTTTTCCGCCTCAAGTAACTGAAGCGTTGCTCTACGAAGCATCACGCTCCTCATCTGATTATTTGAAAAATGAACTGAGGCCATGAGGCTACGACAGTTCTGCGCCGAGTCTTCAAGGTCCGCACTTGTGTTTGATAGACCAGGTTTCTTTATACTGCAGTGGATAGCTTGCGCTAGCATGCGCAAAAGTTATGATGATATCCTCGTCAGCTGGAAAGCCCAGGTCTGTTTTCTGGTTTGACCAACTACGTGTAAGTTGCGCATTCCAGAGATTTCTGCGCTTTCGATGCGCTCCGAGCCATGAATCATAAAGAAACAAAAAAGTGCTCTCGCTACTGCCCAAGAAAATTTGGCGTTGTCCGGAGCGGACCTAAGGCCATCCACATTACAGGCCATCCACATTACATCCACATTACATTGAAACATTACAGCTGCGGCGGAAAATTCAAAGACTGAAACTACTTTTCTTACTAAAAAACCATAAACTGTCTATGAATGCAGACCCCTTCCTCAAACCTAACACTACGCGCCAAACACGAAATCATCATACACAATCATTAACCCCTTACAGTGCTAGGATTAACGCCTTTAAATACTCATTTTTTCCACGCACCATTGAGGAGTGGAACAGGTGTCCGCCAGATCTCTTAACCAGAGCTGATTCTTTTGACTCTATGTTTTCTTCACAGCATTTAATTTGAGAGCCATTTATTTCTACGTTTACTTTTTGTATTTTGCATCTGAGCCTTGTATTTATTGCTGTATTTTGTGTTACAACTTGTATTTAACATTTTTCAATTTTGCTAAACCTGTTCTTTTTTGCATATATTATGTATTCGCCCCTCCTGCTTGGGCCTACTGTAGGCCTGCAGTATGTTCTAAATAAATAAATAAATAAACAAGCACGGGAGGCGTTTAATAAGTTCTGAGCCTAGGTTTAATGCAAATGACTAGAGTCGTTGCAATGTTCCGCGCATATTATACAAATCTATTTAGTAAAAATTGCTAGTCTGTGATCGCATCTCTTATTATGTGTTGCATCACATCGCGTTCAATGCTGCTAGCTGGCCGTAGGTGGGGAAAGGCACAGCATCAGGTATTATATCATGAACGAACGTTTGAAAGAAGACGGAACAAAGGCAACCAGTTTTTGTGAGTGCATCGCGGATGTGTGTGTGTGTGGGGGGGGGGGGGGGGGCAGTGCTGGGCCGTCATATGCTACAGTCAGAAAGCCAGCAGGTGTTTTGAGGAACTCCAGGGACTTCTTTAGGGCGACCCATGCTCCAGTCACGCTTCACCAGGGTAAAAATAAGTATGAGAGGAAACTAGCGATGAAAGGTCGTTATTACAAATGAAAAAATAAACGGACCGGTACACATCACCGTGGTCGATCGGGGCCGCGGCGGCCGAATTCGATGGAGGAGAAATTCTAGAGGCCCGTGTGCTGTGCGATGTCAGCGCACGTTAAAGAACCCCAGGTGGTCGAAATTTCCGGAGCCCTTCACTACTGCGTTCCTCATAGCCTGAGTCGCTTTAGGACGTTAAACCCCAATAAACCGAACCAAACACATCACTGTTGGACACCATAATGCACGTGGCTCTGCTGAGTCGAATGAAAATTAGCTTTAACAAATTTACAAAACATAGCAAGAAAGTTTTATATCATAATAAATTATAAACTTTCCTGGTACTTGCTCAGTTTAGACAGTAGCTAATTTAACGCAGCTGTAGCATAGTGGTTTGAGCGTCCGCCTCGTACGCGGAAGAAAAATGGGTTTTGATTCCCAGTGCCACCGGGTACCCACCGGTGATGCAGTGGATGCAAGCGTTCCCCTGGCCTGTTGTTCGGCTTCTGAGGAGTTAAATGCTTGGAAAATAAATCCCCCCTCCCCTCCCCGTTGTGTAGACCAAAACACTTTGTGGGATGGTACTTTTTGCGCCATTACAGTTCATTAACATTATCAATTCACAATAAAAAGCTTGTGGTCAGCATTAAAGCCTGCGAAATAAAAGCAGATGGCAAGCTTTGTCAAAAACTTTGTAAAAGTCTGCGTATCTTCAATCGGCTAACGAAGAATGTTCAAGAATGCGGCGCAGTTTATGAGTAAATGATAAAAGTTATGTCGGAAATAAGAATAATTTCCCAAAACCACGTTGTGCTCATCTGAAATTTAAGTTTGCATCTAGGAAGGTGACAAGGTTCAAGAACGCACTGTAGTCAAGTAGTTTGCAGAATATGCTGGTAAAGACTGTGGGCTGGTAACCAGTGAATTCTTAGTCTCCTTCGCTTTCACACGACATCAGTCAGACTCTTGTTTTAAGATACCAATGTTTTTTGCAGCTCCTCCGAGTGATGTAAGTACTTTCTAATAAAACAGAATCAGCGCATGCGTCTTTCTCTTCTTTTTCCGTCCCGTCCGTCAGCGCTGTTTTGCCGTACCATTTAACATGAACCAACCAGCCCGACTCAGCCCTCTCCTTAGAATGCACCTCCTTTGCCTTAAGTAACCACGCAATCGGTTTTGCACCGCAACCACAAGGTAGAGTCCTCACGCACATCTGAAGTCCAAAAGGTTTCAGAAGGGGAGGACAAGGGTTCTCCCTACCTTACACGAATTCAGAGCTTAAGGAATGCCTTAAGTGCTCCGCTATACGGCTTACAAACGAATGCAGTTGCCTCCGTATTTCTGGCAAAGATACCATGTATTAAAACAGTTAACTGGCCTATGGTTTATAGGGCTTAACGTCCCAAAGCAGCTCAGGCTATGAGGGACGGCATAATGGAGGGCTACGGATAATTTAGAACAAATGGGGTTCTTATCCTGCAGTGAGCTCGCACAGTACACGAGATTCTAGCATTTCGCCTCCGTCGAAATGCGACCGCCGCGGCCGGGATCGAACCCGCGCCTCTAATGTTAACTGCCGGGTACCATAACCACTGAGCGACCGCGGTGGCTGAGAAGAGTTAAATGCTGCGATAGGTGGTTGTCAGACGTTATCAAAGAATTTGAGCGGCCAAGAATACATACAAGAAAGAAGACAACACACTTGTATGTATCGTGCACACAGTTTCGCCTCACCACGTAAAGGATACAATTTGGGCTATATCCGTGCGCGATGAGCCTTGGTTGCCAGTGTTCTGCTCTTGAAAGCGATTAAAAGTAAGTAGATATTACTCCTTCAGGGTTAACTCCGGCAGGCGCTAGTCCAAGTTAACTATTATCCCAGTCAGCACTACGCATATAAAGGTTGGCGAGCCAGTCCTTGGATGCGCCCATGAATGCCGTAAGTTATCGTGTGGCTCAGTTCACTGTAACGCAGAACATTTGTCCTGACTGAAAATGAGGTCGTAGACAGAAGTAATTCCTAAGATGGGGACGACAATTTTAGTCGAGGCATGGCGTCAAAAACTAAGCGTTTACCCAATTTACAATTCGAACTGAACGGGCTGAAACCAAAGCAGAGTGGCCATTCGTTCTCATGGCACCAGCCTTCCGTTGCTGTTGTCGTCATAATGATAATCATTATCACCATCAGTGAATTTAAGCCTATTGAAAGAGAAAGGTTTAATGGTCTCATCAATCTCTTTATCTTTGATAGGGTTGCCGTAGCTCCAGCAGGAAACGAGCAATTCCTAATCGCACGTTTCGCTTTGTTTCTCTACTTACTGCTCGCAGTCGCGTTTCCCTTTCCTTTATATCCGCCATGTAGCCCAAATAACCGCGTAACACCGCAAAAAAATGGCGGAGACCACTTAAAACTATTAAGTGTTTTAAATGCGAAAGAATTGTCTCATCCTGAGTTCTATTGCGCGGTTCATTAAAGATTCCTTCCTTTCTGATGACACAGGTACTCATTAGAATAGAGTTGTACGGAAACGCAGACACTAGGTTTATCTTTATTTGTCAAGAAGCAACCTGCTTTTATGGACGATTTGACATCAAACAACTCTTTCCTGAGTCGTTTTCGGGTTAAAGAACCTAGGTATTCCAACGAGAACCCAACCTTTATTGTATTAGAAGCCGCCGCAACTTTCCGCAAAAACCCGCTCAGCCTTCGGCGTCTGATGCTTGTAGACGGCACCAAAAAATCAGGTAAGCTATAAAACAGTCGAACATGGAGACCCGCATGAAGAAAAGAATCACTTCGATTTTGTAACAACATAAATCTTCACAGTATTTGTCGCAGATACAAATGGGCTAAACCGAGCCCTCCTCTTTCCACTGCATGAGAGAAGCAAGTTAGTTCGACTGTTACTCTTCAAAACCAAGCACCACACAAAACATCAACCACTGTGTGCATTTTCTGCACGCTTACTCTTGACAGGGATAGCCCGTGCTACAATCGCCATAATTATTCAGCATTCTTTAAACTGCGTGCCGCTGAACGCGGAAACATATACAAATCAAGGCCACCCCACTTTGCTATTCTCGACCGTACACGCCCGCACTCGTCACTCCAGTAATCTTTTGAGGTCTTTGTAGTGTTACTCCGAGGCACCTCACAGGCGTAGGAAACCGCGGCATATATTCGAAAATCGGAGATGCGCTGCTCCAAACCCCATGCCACAGTCCCAAAGATTTGCCCCAGTTGACTTAGCTGGCAGTCTGCTTACAAAACCGAGCAACATCTTCAAAGTTAACCGAAACACTCTATAGTGACAGAAAACAGTTATCTCGTCTGCATACTAATATATCTCTCCATAAGTCTAAAGCCTGGGATTCTTTCGTTCTGAATGCCTTCTTAACAAAATGCCTTCACGCAGATGCCAAGCAATAAAGGAGAAAGAGGATATCCTTGCCTTACCAACGACCTCATCTGAAAGCTTTCTGTGGCCTGTATATTTGTGATGACGCTAATAAAACAATTTGCTGAGGCCATTTGAATGCTCTCTGAAATGACGCGATTCACATTGGCATGATCAAGTATAGAAAAAATGGCTGAGGCTTAGCTAAGGTTAAGCCTAGTCAGATGCGAAGCATATTGATGGCTAGGCTTGGTAATACATGTCTTTCCTTGGTTGACGTTCATCCCGCTCTTCATTGGTCTCTGTGGCACGCTGAAGCTTTCGCTTCTCGTTCAAATCAGCCCTGCTTCTAGGCGGCATCCCAACACCTGGCCGCCTCGTAAGTGCCCGGAGAGCGAGGCAAGCTCAGCTTTATACCGCTGCTGTAGCGTCACGTGGTCAGCCTCAGCGCCTCTGATGTGGAGCCTCCACCGCCGCGGCCGACCGCGCGAGCCGCCAGCCCATCTCTCCTCTGCTGTGACGTCATGTTGTCACGTGGTCAGCCGCCGCGCCTCTGATGCGGAGCCTCCACCGCCGCGGACGACCGTGCGAGCCGGCAGCCCATCTCTCCTCTGCTGTGACGTCATGTTGTCACGTGGTGTCACGTGGTCACGCTAAAGGTCAATGGTAGCTCCACCGCCGCGCTCGACGGGCTGTAGTGTAGCTCTAGTAATATGCTTCGCATAAAAAAAAAGTTCACGGTTAGCCCTATCGAAAGCCATTTCGAGATCTAGTTGCAGCACAGAAACTTGATCGTTAAATGTATCGCAGCATTCCGGGACGCTCCCAGCAACTTGAATTTGTAGAAAAGTTTCGTCCCTTAATGCCATAAATTTTATGCGCCGCTGGGATATCTTTAATTACTGATTATAAACACTTCGCTAGGAGTCACATGAAAACCTTGTAATTCACACTGTGAAGAGTTATTGGCCGCTACGACTACGCTGAAAGCATTTTGAGGGGTCATCCCAACTTGCGTCCTCCTGAATGACGGTGGCGTTCCTTAGCATATGCTTCCGTCCAAACTCGATGCAATGCCTGCACGACTTGACTTTTAAAAGCTTTATGGAAAGCCACGCCCAGTCTGCTAGTACCCGAAGACTTGCTCCTGCTCCGGTCATCTATGGAATTTTCTATCTCACGCATGCTAATGAGTATTTTCAAGCGTTTTTTCACACTAGTCGAGCCTTGGCATCATTGGAAAAAATTTCTTTTCAAACTCTGCCTCCGCTAGCCTTGCGTGCCCAAGCAAAAAGCAAAAATGTCCTAAGATAGCTCGTTGTATCTCTCCACTGCCGCGTATGACCCCGTTCCCGCTACTTATCTCCTTTATGTAATTCTTCATCGCATATCTTGTTTCTTCTCGCAGCGCTCGCTTGGTGGGCGCCTTTCCGGAAAATAGCCTTTCTGCATGGGCTCGTACAACAGCGCCTTGCTGCTTGTTTATATCAACAACCATCAACTGGCACTCCGTACTGTATGAGGTTTCTACCCGTCTATAATTAAGGGGGTGTGCCGTATGACTTATTCATGTTGCTCTGCCTCTGCAGTGTATCGAAAACAAGAAAACGAGAAGTATATTAACGTGTGGCTCGTGCGATGTCAGTGCACGTTAAAGAACCCCAGGTGGTCGAAATTTCCGGAGCCCTCCACTACGGCGTCTCTCATAGCCTTAGTCGCTTTGGGACGTTAAACCCCATAAACCAACCAAACCAACCAACCATAAAAAAAAAATTAAAGTGCTCAAAGCGAGCAAGCTAAATTGATGACAGTGTTGAGCGATCTTTCAAACTTAAAACGTCTTAAGGCGAAAGACGTACTATCCCCATTACATGAAAAGCCTACGGCGTGTGTGTGTACTCGCAAATTGCGCAGAAAATCCCAGCGATGGCATGAAAAATACGGCGACGTCGTCAAGCGGCCGCAGGACGCACACAGCAAGCAGAGCGGCACAGTTTAAGACAGTCATATACATTTGGTTCGTGTGTACCACTTACTGGCTGACCTTGATGTGGCGCCAGCATTCCCGACTACCGTCTTACCAAAACTGATAGCACCCCTTTGACGTGCAGCGTTCCGGGCATTGTCATAGCGTTTCTTTTTGCATATAGTTTACATGTCAAGTTAGAGGCTATACCTTGCGGCAGCAATTCGAACCGACGACATATGCACCTTCAATCGTTCCCAGATATTACCTCTTCGCTTATATCGCGGCTGAGGTATCCACCGAGTGTGAGATTTACTGCACAATCTGCTTTCTTCAAAAACCAATTTCCGTATTAAAATTGGGACCGAACCGTTCGTCCTACACCGTTGTTCGATGTGTAATTTACGATTTCTGGTTCAATATAACATAGGTTTCTTAGTCAGGCTGGAGTCTAGCTCGCTACAGGTATTCGAACCGTGTGTCCGGGTGTTTCGCTCGGACCTTTGTGGATTCAGCGTTTGTGGAATCAGCGTTCGGAGGCGCGTCTTCCTTTCATTTGTCAGTGCTCTACCTGCGTCAAGTAGAGCGCTCACGATGACACACTAGTCCTTCTGCATTCACAGCACGTTTGCAGCCTAAGTGCCCTCTGGATTTTTTTTTAAGATCAAAGTGCAGCCTGAACCGCTGCTGCCACTTTGAATATTATTGTATTATCATTGTTATTTTTGCTCTTCTGCGAACCTTTTCTGACACAGAACAGCAAACAAACAAACAAAAAAGCTTTGTGGCCTATGGGTTGCGTGCTTGCCTCGCAATCTGTAAGTCCTTCGTACAATTCCTTGCACCTGCAGGAGAAATTTTATATTTGTTTGCTGATGACATCACCAGGTTTCTGGACGCTGATTTATCTTATGATCTACTGCTGACGTCATGCGAGCCCACGATGACGTCATCTGGGGTTTCTTGGACCTCTTCTAACAACGCCGGACGCCGGGTTTTGTTGCTGATGAGCCATATAATGCTTTAATTTCGCATTAAAATGGACCTCCTGGCTTCATTCTTTGCACGGCTTCAGAATACCTTCGGGACGAAATCATCAGAGAAGACAAAGCTACCTTTTTGTATACAATGCATCCCGTCGGACTTTTAATGAAGGCACAAGCAAACTTATCAACCGCAAAAGCTTTCTCTTCGTTGTGCCTGCGTCGCACTGATATTTTAAGCACGGTAGCGATCATTGGGCCCGGAAAGTCCGCAACGACGCTAGCCGTTTTCGGATCCCGGGTAGATGCCCAGGGCAAGAGAGGCAGAAGAGGCAAAATGGCGGTCGAGGCGCACTGGAATTAAAACAGAGGCGTAATTGTTTGTGCACAAACGCGCTACCTTGAGTGTGACTTTGAAGTTCTTTTTCTTTTAGGATTACATCCGTTCAGCGTTCTTCGGAGAGAGCGTGATGATAGGGAGGCGATGGTTGAAGAGGCAAAGCCAATTAAAGCTACGAAAGACAAAATGCATGAAAATTGATAAACTGTGGGAAGTCTGGCAATGGCTGTCGTTACCACGCATCAAAGACTTTCGCAGTGCATGCATAGGTGAGTGTTCTATCACGCTACTTATGGCTATACTGTCGCTACTACGGTCCCAGACTAGGTGTAACGTTCTTGAACATAGAGACAAGCGAAAAAAAAGAATGGCAACTCTCAGTATACTCTCTATATGTTTGTTCGCGAAAAAACACCTAATATAATTCAGGTAAAAACCAGAAATCTACGTGCACTTTGTAAACAAACGCTCTCGTGAAAAGATTTACAAAAACTTAAGAGAAATAAAATGTTTTCGTTTTCTATATATCGTCCTTCCTTTTTCTTTTATTTTCTTTTACCGTGGCTTCAACCCTGTTACCCCGATCTCATTCTGAAGGCCCTATGGACCAGTACTACAGCTTTTGCCTGCCGCACATTCCTTTAAATATCCATGGTGAGGACAAAGCTACCGGTCAGATTCATGCGCCTAAATGCACTGTTGATTTTACCGAACACGTCACCTGCTGGCCTCCTAATGCGGGAGATCCTGCGTCACATCGGCCAAAGCCAGGAAGACCTGCAGGTTCACTTTTTAAATACTCGAACATAGCCCTCCCCATAAGAAGAAAAAAAAGCACAGCGGACAAATTGCAGTTGGCCTAGTTCCATTAATTAAAATTCCAATTAATGGCAAAGAGGCGACTTTCAAGCCAAAAAAGGATGAAAATACAAATAAGACAAAAAAATGAAATGCAGGTCTTGCCGCCACGCGCCTTTAACCAAAACTAACTGTGCTGCAGCCAGCGCTCTTCTTTTTTAAAGCGGGTCGTTTAGGCTAGCCAGACCACATCACTCTGCACGTGCAGTCAGTTCTTTTTATTATGGATGTCACGATTTTGAATCGAGTGGCGAGATATTCCGTACTGAATTTCAATGTTCTCAGGAATTAATTCTTGTTCTGCTGCGGAAGAAACGTCATAAGAGACACATAAAGCAAAAAATTAAATTTTTACTTTATTTTTATGTGTATGCATCTAAGAGAGCCCTGTACTGGGAATAGGAAATAAAAGCTTTTTTTCTCCTTCTTCTTTAACGCCAGTATTGCAAATTTTCATCGCCAAGATGCGGCCGTACCCTTCGATTAGTACGTGTTACTGAGCCCAGCTAAGGCCGATTCTGACCTTTAGCTGCCAACAATGAGGCGAATCGGTTGAAAGACAGATCAGCCTAGGTCCATTTCTTGGACTTTAAAAGGAATTAGCCTGCTCCGAACACAACGTATTATTGTCGGGAGTGTGGTTGCCAGGAACGACTGGCTTGCTACAGCCATGAGATGGCTTGACCGCTATCGCAACCTAGGGACGGCTGCATATTAAGGCGGAAGCCTTTAATGTCTCATCGTTGTAAGCAGCAGTTCTCGACAGAAAATGTCACGCTTTTCAATTGGTGGAAACGGTCGTGACGTCACAGTGCGCGAATTTCAAACCGGGCCAATTGTACTTTGGCTAGTAACCATGCAACCAATTGAAGGGATCGTATAGTGATGCTCCAATTAAGTGGGACTGAGCTTAGTTAATTGCTTAATTACCCAATTAGCCTAATTAGCTTTACTAGTCAGGCCATATAAATAAATAAAACCGATTATAAATTGGTCGAGCACAGGAATCGAACCCCGGTCTTCGGCGTGAGAGACGAGCATGCTATCCACTCCGCCATGCCAGCTCGATGGTTTGGAATGAACAAAGGCGCGTCTAGTGAATACGGTGTCTTCACTCACTCTCATCCTCCTCCATTCCCTTCCCGCGAGGTTTAGGTGTCCACCGACAAATGAGAGACAGATACATTTCATTTCCTCAAAAACCAATTTACTGACGAGCGAGGCATAGAACCGAATGGGCGATGGCGTTCTATGGACTCATTGGCAGCGTTGCAAGACGCTGTCGCGTTCCACTGTTAGGGGCATCAGTGACCACACTTTGGGTCAAAAAAGTGCCCCCCCTGAATTTTGTGAGACAGTTACTGTGTAATTTCCTGTCCTCAAATACAATTTTCATTTTCTTCATTACGGCTCCTCTTTATCTATCTTCTTTCACTCCCACTTCCTCCCTTCCTCTACGGTGCGGTTCAGGTGTCCACCGAGATGACAGAGAATTACTGCGCCATTTCCTTTCCTCAAAAAGTGTTGCGTTCAAAGGGCAAAGCATCGCGCTGAACGGGTGGTGTTCCAAAGAGTCAAAGAGCCAAAGAGCCTCTGAAGCAAACAGTAGCAGCGATTCGCGGTGCTCGTGTGCACACTGAACTTCATTTCATCGGAAAATAACATTTCAAACGAAAGGCATAGGGCACACAGCATGGCGCCCTGTAGTTAGGGAACAGATCTGACGTTGCTCAGCGCCAAAATTTACGTACATTCACTACCGGACGTCATAATAGCGGGAACTCAGCTAGACGGCAAATGTGCCTGATTTTCGTGAAAGCCTCGGTTTCATGCATTGGGGAATTCCCATCGCTCTTTTACTGTAGCAAGCACTACCACGCTGTCGGCTGTTTCATCGCCTTTTCTACACTGTAGACGCCAACGAAGGTGCGAGCTGGGTTGTGTAATTAATGATTCTGTATAAGCGTGGTCCTGGCACAATCCGTTATGCCACAGCAAAATAGTATGATATCGCTTCGCCGCGCGAAACTCGAGCGAAACTCCCAGAGATTCGGGATTTTTCCTTTCAGTGACATAACCCACCGACCAGAGTTTTAAAAAAACGCAAATGTGGGTGCAGCTGACGCCCTATAACAAGTTTTGAATGCTTTTAGATCGGTTTCGATGGAAAGGACGAGCAGAATACTATTAGTACTTGCGCAAGGCGTCTTGAAACACGTTGGCTTCCAAGTACTTTTTCCTTTTCTTTATTTCCGAGAATAAAGCGAAACTCTTTAACACAGGGACGCGTAATTTCAGCTTGCAGACGAGTTCATCGTGTCGTGACTGCAGAACGTAAAGACTACTGCTCGCGAACTTTATAAGAATAAATATACTGTAGAAGAACGAGGCACATGTCGACTCATTTTTGAGAGACCAGTTTTTCCGGTGCTTGACGAGTAGACGGCGTGCAGGGGTTTGGAGCGGCAAAAAGAGAGAAATTTATTGCGCTAGGTCCCGAAAGTCATGGTCAGAATCTTGCTGACGCAACAGAGGAGCTTTTACGAGTTTCGTTATTCATGAGACTGAAGACATGGAAGCCCTGAGTGAACGGTCGAGCACGAGCCGTATCGTACCTAGCACTCCTCCCACGAGATTTAAATTCACCTTTAGTTCCACGTGCCTGCAAAGATAAAGATCAGGACTTGGTATGAGTGTAGACAAAACCCACTTCAGAAGGAGTGCGATTAACGCTCTTACATGAAAAGAGATTGAAGTGCGCACACTAACTAAATGGCCTTGTCATGTTGGATCCAATAACTTGTACTGAACCGGAAAAAGGAAGTGGGAGCGTAACACACAATTTATAAAATAAAAAAACGCGACTTTGATTTTGCGCTTCATTGAGAACGGACAATCGGCCTGAAATGCAGCCAGGAAGGTGAGAAGCAACATCTTAAGAATAGCGCCAGTCAATGCAGCTCCTTTCACACTCATTGCCTGGAAGGGTGGCAATAGAAGTCATGTCACGTGGCACCTAAGACACTGCCTGCCGTGCGCTTGAGGGTGTGACTACAAGTGTTCTACAGCAGCTTCATGCGCTTGGAGAGCGAGCTACCCTTGTGCTCCAGCACTGGAGGAAATCTTAATTTACGAAATCCAAAATTAAATATTTGGTTATTACTGGCGCCTCAATTAAGAGAGGAACCGAAATGTAAATTTTAAAATTAAACCATTTGATTTCAGTCAACTAGCTGACTAATTACCATCACTCACATCAGGCCATTTTTTATAAGGATCCATTTGAAACGAATATCCATTTTGTATTTCACTTGGAGTGACGTCAGCGTGAGGGCAGCATCGGACGAAAGGAGCAAGTGGCCAGTCACAAAAATTACGAGGTAGCGGATGCCAACCTCGGCGATAACCTTCGCCACTCGCCTATGGCGAGGTGCAGTTGCGAATGGGTGAATGGTCCTGCCGCTTCCCATGAAGCCGCAGCTAGGTAGGCGAACAACAGTGACTAATGCCAGAGGACCAAATGGTCCCGGAATGAAAAAGAGATAAAGGATCCTTACAGAATACGGCCCCTGTTCTCAGATTTCCAGCAGCCCTGATGAATCCAGGCTAAGACAATACGGTGAAGCAACAAGCGGCTGACAGACTTTATTGCTTAGTGTGGCAGGCGATAACCCCCCCCCCCCCCCCCCCCCCCCAACGGCCGGACCAAGGCAGCGCACTGACCCGTGCCAGTTCAGCTTACTTGACTGTGGATGTTTTTTTTTCTCTTCTCGCACCATATTCCGATCCCGATTTTGCAAATGGTCAGCTTACATTCAGATGTCTGAGAAGCTGAATCTCGTGTACTTCTTGTATATTTTTATGACGGCGCACTACCGTCATGGGAAAGCAAGATAAGGTATAATGGTCTCATTTTTTTAACAAAATGGAAACCATTCTTGACACTGTAGCCTTGCATAGCAGGCGCTAAAAATTATCAGTGGTAGAGTTAACTGGCATGGAACAATAGGTTATCAGGCCCCGTTAAGTAGCACCTGCATCTGCCCACTCAGAGAGCAGTCAGGTGCAGGGAACATCGAGAAAAGAAAGTAGACGTTTTTTTAAATACGGTAACATAAATTAACGATGCAGTACCGAAACTTCAATTATTCGATGTGGCGTGCACGGACAGAATAGTTACATTCAAAGAAAGCAAGGCACAGGTGCGTGAAAAATGATGATATACCGACTATATATGAACCTGCTTGCTTTTCTTTGAGTGCTCTGGATTAGGTTAACGTGCAATTGTTAATGAGGGCCCTGGACGGAAGAAGCATAATCAAGTATAATCAGCGAGAAAAAGCAAGGCAGAAGCATAATCGAGCAAGCATGAGTTAACGTCTATCTCAAATACCCTTGCATGACGGAAGCCAACAGACATCAAAACCAAAGAACATAGGAGTTTTTTTTTTTGTGGTGTTTAAAGACACTCAATTAAAACGCAGAAGGTAAAACAACCACATTGCGCCTGTGGGATCCGAACCCACGACCTCCAAATTTTGCGTCCGGTGCTTTACCAACTGAGATACGGCGACGGCTGTCCATGATGGCGTGTTTTGCACTGCTTGATCTTGCTTGTTCGCGCCGCAAATGGAAGATGATGAAGACGGCGTTGTGCAAGGCGTAGTGCGATGGGGTCAAGCATGAAACAAACTCGATGAGCCGTTCGGACCTCGTGAAGTAGTGCTTTGGCACTAAAAACAGTTGATTTCAGCTTCGGCATAGGGTAACAACCAGTCTGTTATGCTCCAGCGAACAATATTGGATGTGCGACGAATTTTAACCAGTGTGTATGTCTGGAACAGCGTGTACATCATTGCAAGAAATTGTTAAGATCGCCTCGCAGTGCAGACAGCAGGAGTTGCGTATCATCTAACCACCCCGTTTTCCTCGCTACGCTACGCCTCGTAAAGACGCATTGTGAATTTATTATCCTAGTAAATTACAGCGAGGAAATAAACTTCATTGTGTTTTGGACAGTGCGGCCTTGCTAGGGTGCATATATCCACACGTTTCTTATGTCTGGAAATGCTTAGAAGCAAAAGAAATCCACTGAGCTGCGTTCTGTGTGCGTGAACATTTCCTTAGTAAGTGGGCTCTTAATGCACTCTGCACAAGACTACAATGTTCCCTCTGTATCAGTTTTGTTTTTGTTCTGGAATGAAATTTCACAGCTGTCGCAGTGAAGGTAGCTTGTGCTGTTTGGGATAAGCTGTGCTGTGCGCCACCCGTTATGAGCTATCTTATTTTAAATAATTTCAATATTGCACTTGGTACACTACTTTTTTTTTAACTTTCAAAGCTAGCAGTAGCAGCAAACGGCAAAACGCAAATAAATCAGCGCTGTCGAGAAGGCAATAACAGCCTTTCTCTGATCACTTGAAGCCACTGCTACCCTGTTATAGATAGAAATTATTTACATGACGTACAGACCTGCTCGTTTCCAAACGCTAAGATCATGAAGCAACCTTGGTTTTTCAAGAATGTTTTCTCTGTTTCAGGAGAACGTGCCGTGGCGTTATAAAGCTTCCAAGCATCCTGTTCAGACCGTGGACACTATCTCGAATGGAGGTGCCTTATGCAACGTGCTTACTTGGGAGCCTGAGCGTCCCAAACAGCATCAAAAACAACGGCTGGATACAGAAGCCGTGGTAAGGCTTGCATAGGGAGGGAAAACTGGCAAATTTATTCGTCGATGTAATGATGTGTATATTTGATCCAGACGATACACATGCAGGTAATTAGTAGCTTTCTTTAATATAAATATCATGAAAGTTCTCACTTAACTAGTACTGAAATTTCTGCGTTTTTCCGAGACCATTATGCAGTTTTCCTCTCTTCCTAGCTCAACTGTTCTCATTCTCCTAGCCCAGTACTTCATTCCCATTTTATTTATTTCTACTTTCTGAGAATTCACTAACTCTAGGCTGCTTTTAATTACCAAATCTCTTGGGATTTACACAGAGCCTCGCTTAGGGTTGTCTGGAGCGCCTGATGCATACTGACAAGAATATGCTCCTGCACCTTGTGTTCTTGAGCACAGCAATAGAAACAGAAGCTCCGCGTTTTTTTTTTCTGTCAGTGCAGACATTTCCTCAGCGTGGTAAAAAATAGTCACTACTGCATACATTCAAGGCGGCAACGGCAATTTTGCCAGTAATCTTTGTAACATCTAAGGTACGGAGCGGAAAGCTCCGTTTTCTGTACAGTCTAGTGTGCCCCTCTGTCTGCACCATTTTGGTGCCTTCAATAGCAATAGCAGCAACAGCATTTTCAAAAATAAATCCCATTAGTATGAGGGACAATCCAAGACATACAATGAAGCTATCTGCTCAAAATTTTCGAAATACCTATGTAGTTGGTCTTTAGAGGCATATACTTATGTATACTACGTGATAAAGCGAAATGGTGGACCGGAAAGAGGACGCGAGTAGAGCAAACCAACTTGTCAAACCAAATTGCCTATAAGTTTTTATTCAGGATCCGCAACGGTTTACCTAACATGCGAACAGAAACGCAAAGAGGCGTCTACACATCCACTTGACATTCTCTCCGGACAGATTTCTGCACAAGAGAGCAAGACCAAGCCTAGAGCGTGGCATCTAAGTTTCAGTCCCAGCTGCAAAATGTAACTTAGAGATTTCTTTCCATTGCGAAATTTATCGCCACATTTTCATCGAAATAAACGCACCAACGTGATACGAAAGGTAATGACAAAAATGTTAGCTTCTGCTTCTACAACGAGGGAGTTGAAATGCGGTCAGAATACATTGAACGTTCCGCAGAAAGTGCACATCCATATTTCATTATTTGGTAATTCAAAAGACGCCGCAAGTATTGGGTATAAGGAAGAGCATTGAAACGTTAAAAGCTTGTAGTTCTCCCATCCGGATATTATTCAGCGGCACTTCCGAAAGAATATCTTACAATAATAATAACTTCACAGCCAGTGCTTGCTCGCAGCTGGCGTAACGACCAAGACACAGGATGCATTAAGCAACAGTTTACGACACCAAGGCAGCGGGCAGCATCAGATCATATGT
This sequence comes from Amblyomma mixtum, assembly GCF_055824585.1. NCBI lineage: Eukaryota > Metazoa > Arthropoda > Arachnida > Ixodida > Ixodidae > Amblyomma > Amblyomma mixtum. The sequence continues at coordinate 218,647,551 of NC_143014.1, forward strand.
CACGTTTTCAGCTGGTCTGGCCTTTTTCTTTTAGAAATCTCTGCGCGACAGGGAATAACCCTCCGAGAATCAACAAGCATACAGGTTGCTCGTAGGACTGCAGGAAAAAAAAGTACCCAAGTGTTCTGCTGTTCGGCGAAAAGTGTCTGTAAGCTTTCGTTAAGGGCAGAACGCTATCGCGATGCGTTCTCCTCAACTAGTCTCACATAAGCGCATTAATGATGATGTAGAACGACAGGAAATGGATGCTGGAAAGAATGCGGTACACAGCGAGGCATGACGCCTAAAAATGCAGCCCTGTGAAAAAATACGAGATAAGTATTCTTCCCCAGGAAAGATTGCCGTACTTATATTACTCCACTTCTCTTGCAGCAGATAAAGAGTACATCGTGGTAACTGCGCGCCCCTTAGTGCCATTGAATATGTCAACTGCCTCCTACAACTGCACCAACGCTCAGCTACATACGCGAAGACCATGTGGTTTTGACCAGTTGTTCACGGGCTGTGCACCATGACGAGCGCAACATGTTATTGCAAAGTCAACAGTGCTTTTACCTGATTACCTTTCAAAAGCGAACGATCTGTGTTCAGTAAATCTGGAAAAGATGCGATAAAATGCCTTTTTTTAGGGAAAAACAATTATGTTCTCAAAGTATCACCTATTCAGGGCTGAATATAATAGGCCTGGCGATGATCCACATTTTCCTGCTGTCAGAAAATTTACAGCCCCGTCACAACAAGGGAAAGACCCAGACGGTGGTGATGACTCCTTTTTTGGACAAGAATTTCCTTCTAACCAGGCAGATTTTAAGTTTACGAAGGAAAACAAGATCACACGGCACCAAATCCGGAGAATTATAGAGAAATGAGAGGTTACAAACCATTTAGAAGCATAATTCATGCGTATTGGCATGAATCATCACCATCATCAGCCTGACTGCGTCCGCTGCAGGACAAACGCCTCTCCCACACGTCTCCAATCAGCCCTTTCCTGTACCCGCCGCGACCACCTGATCCTCGCAAACTTCTTGATCTCATCCACCCACCTAACTTTCTGCCGCCCCCTGCTACGGTTACCTTCTCTTGGTATCGAGTTCGTTACTCGCCGTAGCCATTGGTTGTCTTGCCTTCACATTACATGCCCCACCTAAGCCTATCTTCCTCTTCATTTCGGTTAAGATGTCATGAACCCACGTTTGTTCTCTGACCCATTCTACCCTCGTCCTGCCCCTTAACGTGACACATTTCATTTTCCTTTCCATAGCTCACTCCGTTGTGTTCAATCTAAGTTGAAGCCTTTTCGACAGCCTCCCGTTTCTGCCCCGTAGGTGCGTGCAAGTAAGATGCAGCTGTTAGATACTTTTCTCTTGAGGGATACTGATAAACTGCTATTCAAGATCTGAGAGAACCGCCCTATTGCGCTCCATCCTATTCTTATCCTGACTTATCCTATTCTTATCCTATTCTTATCCTGAGTGACCGGATCCGAAGTCATAACTTCCCTAAGTAGACGTATTCCCTTGCCACTTCTAGTACCATTATGATGCTTTATGTGTTGTACGGCTTGTTGTCTAGATGCGAAAGATGTTTTTGTGCGTCAGCGTAGGGCGTTGTATATTTTGAAGCTTTTCCTTCAAACTGTTTTGTAACCTACCACAACAAAATGTTTTCTACTACGGTAAGTACGCACTCGAAGTGGATCATTTTCTTACTGTCCCCTAAGACTTTCTAGCCGAGAACTGTATTTGCCTTTTTTTCGTTTTTTTTTCGGAGTGCTTTCAAAGAGGCTGTCCTCTCCTTTGACTGCCGCTTTGAGTCAGGATGAAATGGTCAATTCACGCTCAATCTGAGCTCACGAATAGAAGCACAAAGGCCTGCAGGCTGCGATTAAGCATCGTGAAACGCTGCGTGGAGATGACATGGCGTGTGCCGTTTTAGCCGACAGTAAAAAATAAAGTCCACTGTCAACAGAGCACAGTTTTATTCTTTCATGCAAAATTTTTTATTCATGGTTTAATGCACCCTTCCAGTTTGAATGCATGCACCAACAGCAGCCCCGAGCACTTTTATTCCATGGCCCTGAAAAAAGGACGCCGTGGATTTTTTAAACTTCGGCCGAAATTCTTGCTTTAACATTGCGTCAAGGGCGAGCGACATGCATGTCCACCCACACTTCTATTAACTGTCTTCAGCGCAGGTGAACAGTCTCCATGAACTTTGTCCTACTCGGCTTGTAACTCCGCGACAGTTCAGTTCTTAACACTGAAATGTTTTATCAACGCACAGACCCTGTTTCTTTCATTTCTATTCAAATGCCGACATACTTGCTTCAAAATCACTTAGAACGGGAACAACGCGGCGCTTCTAGCTTATACAGTATACGGATTCAGTTATAATGGAGAGTGATGTTTCCAAGCTGAGAAGGCAGCACATTAATTTTGTTCTATCAATTTTCCCAGCCCATTGTGCGACCCCCGTAGGTTTACAGTAGGTGAAGTCAATGCACGCAGGCTCTCTTCGCGACAACTCACTAAGTGCAATGTAACGCGGAACATATTGCCACGTATCATTGTAGTGTTTGTTCGTTCACGCTCAAGGCTGCAGGAAAGGGCTGTTATCATTTTTGTTCGTGACGCGAGAAGCGACCAGTATAATCTCGATTGATCGCAGCCATAAAAGGCGGCATCTAGGTTTTTCCAGATTACTGTAGATGATCTTGTCCTGCTATCTGGAAGTTTCCTAGCCGGCTTTAAATTGAGCGATGCCGCGAGCGGCGGGTATTCGTAGTTCGACGACCGACGAGCACGTTTGTTGCTTACGCCGCCGCCGAGTGATTCAGTTATTTTGCGGGCGCAAGTCAGCCCAAATAAAGAGCTTCGTTTCCAAGACTGGCTGGTGTCTTCCTGACCACTGGACTGCCGTCACTAAAACGTGACATCTGGTGGAGGTGCTGGGTAGCCTTCCGTGTACCGGACACCCTCAGCAAGTCGCGACGCCAGCCCTTCGAGTCATTCACCGGAGGACTTGACTCCAGTCTACCACGCAGCCTCTGGAGCCTCCAGCCATGACTTACGCCGCAGCAGTGCGCCGTCCTGTACCTCGACGACGGGACCCAAGCCCCTATCGCCCTTAGCCAGCTGCGCTGGAGCGCCGCCCTCTCACCCCAACTCGCCCGTCCTACGAGCGTCGTACACGGCCGAAGAAATGCGACGAGTGGAGAACACCCGACCAGCGCCGCCCACAATCTTCCACTGCGGAGAAGCCGGTCACATTCTCCGGTACTGCCCATACAGGAGAATGGGCATCCGAGGGTTCTCTTACGACGCTCCACGACCCCGACCCGGCCAGCGACCAGCCGAAATCGAGGAGTTTTTGCGTCGGAAAGAATACTCATCGCCGAGCCGCCTATCACGTTCTCCGTCGCCATCGTCACCGCGCTATGTATCTCCTAGCCGAGGATACGCAGTGCGTGGACGCTTCCCCAGCCCCCGAAGGTTAAACTGAATAAAGCAGCCTCTGGAGGTGACGTTGCTTCTGAGCGCAAGAACTAAGATCCTCCATCGACGAAAACAGAAGACCATGCCCCCTACGACGACGACGAACCCTACGTAAATGACGACCCCTACGACAACGACGACCCCTACGACAACGAAGACCCCTACGACGACGACGACCCTACGACGGCGACGACCCCTACGACGGCGACGACCCCTACGACGGCGACGACCCCTACGAAGACGACGACCCCTACGAAGACGACGACGACCCCTACGAAGACGACGACGACCCCTACGAAGACGACGACGACCCCTACGAAGACGACGACGACCCCTACGAAGACGACGACGACCCCTACGAAGACGACGACGATCCCTACGAAGACGACGACGATCCCTACGACGACGACGATCCCTACGACGACGACGATCCCTACGACGACGACGACTACTACGACGACAAATACGACGACAAAAACTACAACACCGACGACAACACCGACGACGACGACGACACGGCCAGACTTGAAGCTTTTACCGCTGCCCTTACACCTTATTAGGAACGCTAAAGGACTCTAAGTTCTCGAAGCATTCTCCGTGTTTAATTTCATTTTAAAGCATCGAGACGATGCTTCTTTGGAAGGGGGGTAATGCCACATATCCTTGTAGTGTTTGTTCGTTCACGCTCAAGGCTGCAGGAAAGGGCTGTTATCATTTTTGTTCGTGTCGCGAGAAGCGACCAGTATAATCTCGATTGATCGCAGCCATAAAAGGCGGCATCTAGGTTTTTCCAGATTACTGTAGATGATCTTGTCCTGCCATCTGGAAGTTTCCTAGCCGGCTTTAAATTGAGCGATGCCGCGAGCGGCGGGTATTCGTAGTTCGACGACCGACGAGCACGTTTGTTGCTTACGCCGCCGCCGAGTGATTCAGTTATTTTGCGGGCGCAAGTCAGCCCAAATAAAGAGCTTCGTTTCCAAGACTGGCTGGTGTCTTCCTGACCACTGGACTGCCGTCACTAAAACGTGACAATATTGCATTGTGTGTGTTCTCTGCGTTTATAGCGCGAAAGCGAAACTTGTTCTGGAGTGGGAGCGTTGTACTGGTGGCGGCATGGGGATGGAGGCGATGGAAACTGCAGCAGCGCTTCTTTTCATTCTGTATGGAACAGCCATTCGAGTTCACACCGAAAAAAAAATCTTTATCCACAGCGGACGAATCTGCTGCAGTAAAAAGCTAACGAGTTGTGAAAAGAGCTCTTGAAAGTGTTAATGAATAAACTGAGCGGGACGTAGAGGAGTGGGACAGTAGACACGTGTGTTCAAGATGCAGAAAAAATAATCTTCAAGTGCAGAAAAAACAAAGAAGCTGGTTTTTCTAAATAGATGGTTATAGTCGCTCCAATTCTCAGCGTTCTCAGATGCTTGAAGAAGCTAAGGCCACCATGACACGCATGAAAGTGTATAAAGACGAGCGTGCTTTGCCGAAGTGCATGTTTTCTGTTTTTGTTCATTTTTTCAGGGAATCACAGGAGTAAACACTGTTGGTGGCAGGATGAACCCAACAGCTATTTCCTGATATGCTACTACCGAAGATAAAAGTCTCCAGGACGCGTGAAAACGGATTCTGCTGCACAGGTGTCATGTATTTCCGCAGTTTCCAAATCTCACTACCGCACATTAAAGATCGCGAGTCGTACTTTCATCGCCAAAAGCGTGCTCTAGCATCGCCCGATAACAGCTAAGTTACAGTGTTCGGCTGCAGGTCTCGAGTCCTGGAGGCTTCTGTCCCCGAGAGTACATCTTCAGCGCAACAGCTCGTCTTTGATGTTGTTTACACAGATGTCATTCAAAGAAACGACTACCGGAGAGTGCTATGGCACACACTATGACCGGCCGGGCACCCCACCCGACCGCTAGTGCATTCTGCCGCGCGAGCGACTAGTCCGAGACAGGACGCTACGTGCGCGTGGCTATGTATGTGCATACAGTTTACTTCACCTTCTGCAAGTGATTGTGCACAGTGACCGCTCGCGCGCACTTACTTGCGGACAAAGCTTGGACATTTGCGCGCGAGCCGTGCGAACTTATTTAATTTTGTATTTTGTAAACAGTGTAAAAAGCTCTCCCCTGTCTTTTCTTGCCATCGCTCCCCTCTATACTTCTCCTCATTATCCTCTGCCTTCCCCTTTCACTTCTACAAGCTGCAGCTCGGGTGCTTGACATATCAGATAGCAATTGCGGCTGCCGGCAACTTGCTTTTCCTTTTCGTTCGCCTTTTTTTTTTTTTAAATAAACCCATACCATCACTATGGCGTGGCAACATTAAGGAAGGCAGAAGTTGTACACGAAATGAAGAAGGGTGTAGGTGCAGATGAGAAACTAAATCTTGGTTAGAGATGTTTTCAGGGCGGGAGACATTTCCCTTTTACAGCGATAGCTGCATGGTGAAGTTTGTCCTGGTTAAATGGCGTCGGCCTCGTATGCCCTAATGGTGAACTTCTGTTGACGAATTGAACTATAAAATACGATGCAGGTGCGAGTGTGGCTGGAGCAGCGTACTCCTCTAGGCCATCTCAATGCCCTCGGCGTTGGTTTGTGCGTGATGATGCGATCCAAGCGGTTCCGGCAGTAAATGCGCTTTTGGAAAAAGAGGAAACCTGACTTCTGTGTAGCCACGCAGGAGAAAAGGCAATGTGATAAGATAGCATAGGCACAAGGGCAGTTGGGACAAGAGGGGTCGGATCGATAGTGATAGAGAAAGAGGCGGGAGAGAGTGATAAGTGCGTTTAGTTGGACAGGCTGTGGAAGGCGAGCCACAAACAAATTGAACGAGGGATGAGGGGGGGGGGGGGGGGGGGGCGTTGTTCTAGACGGAGCTGTAGGTAGACCTCCTCGAGATTCTGGGGCGTATTGAGAGTCTTCCGCCAGTTTTTTTGTTGTCTTTTATCTTTTTGGATTATTTATTATATACTGTCATTACGAATCATCATTGTGTACAGATTATTTTCAATTTCATGTAAGCATTTCTGGCGTGTGCATTCGTTAACTGTACAGTGTTTTGTGTGTTCAGTTGTATTTAGTCGTGAATTATATCGCTAATTTCAATGTGGTTTACTCGCTTATGTGAAAAGGACTAGCAGGCGCCGCTGTCAGGTACCAACGGGCTAAACAGTGTTTTCGGCGATCGCCTTTGAGGAATAGTTACCTATAGCGTTGACTTCAGTGCATAGTTCGTGCCATGAGCTAGGTGTTCCGACTCGATGAGGAACAGTGCGTAATGCGTGACTAGCAGCGAGGATTCTGTATAAAGCACGTCGTACTAAAGAAACTGTCATATCGCCTTTTTGTTATCTCTCTATCCGAGTAGTCGTGAGCTTCTGAAAACGTTAATGAACCGATTTGCATGCATGTTCCAGAAGCACGTCGCGCCGACGTGCTCCTTGCTCTTTCCTCCTTCTTTTAAGCCTCCACTCCTTCCCTCGTGGCGCGGTTCAGGTGCCTTGACACAGATCGAGGCAGTCACCGTTTTTTACTTTTAGTATAACCTTTCAATAACTGGTCGCAAAGCGCTGACGACCGACGGCGTTTCCCGGTTTCGACAACAATTCCACGGGCCTTCCAACTGACTTCTGTGTTTCATATGCGTATGTATTTCTGCCTTCTAGAGCACAAATGCACCTATAGGGCTTGAAGGCCAGAATATTATGAACTTTTTCGTCTGCTGTAGAGAGGTCGCCAGCAAAAGAATGAATGTCAAAGCTCGCCTGTATAAAGAACACCCTAATCATTATAGGCGTACGCTACACACATTGCCGCGTAGATAGGAGATATTTTTGTCGGTGTTATCTGAGTGAGCTTGGAAGAACAATAAGGCGAAGAGGAAAGAGTAAGATAGACGAAACAATATGGGCAATTCCTATTTGGAAGGAACTGATAAGAACACAGAATGAGGATGTGGATAGAGGTGATGTGCGTGCCACTTGTACCATGAAACCGAAATTGCTGACGACGCTGCGTATACGTCTTATCTGCATTGGGTGCCGTCTGTGGAACACCAGGCGTTGTGTAATGCAGTATAGCAAGGTTAGGTCTCTTGGACACTTGGAGTACCTGAAACTGTTATAGGCATGCATACAAAGCTTTACTCTAGGTAAGTGACTGTCAGCAGGCTGCGCATATCGCGAATGCGCCGAGATCACCTTTTTCCAGATGAGGGCGACTTTTTGCGCAATCAGGCATATCGCGCCGATCTCTATCGAATTATGCAGAGTCGCCCGTACGCGCGGTCAAAGCGATGGGAGGGGAGAGTTATTTTTTTTTCCTTTTCCGCACCCGCCCTAACGTATGTCCCCAGGCTTCTTTGCGAACGCCTCGTCGACTGCAATGATGGCGCTAGCTTGGTGCTCCGTTCTTTGTCACCCGGCGCCGTCGATCCTCTTGGCTGGAGTCCTGGCTGCGTAGTAGGCCTCTTCTGTGAATATTCGGTAGTATCGTACTCTGGTCGTATACTTGAGTCTCTGCCGTCGGCTCCTCTGTTTCTGTTTAGCTGGTAAAGCTGCGGGAATGCTAGTAGGAACTATAGGGCCCATACGAAGGCGTAGCTTCCTTGGGCCACAGTTAGGCAACGTTGAACAGACATCCGTTAGAAGTAAGCGCACATCTCATTGACAATCTGAATGGCGCGTCAAGTGACAAACAAGAAACTAGGTGCGCGGCGGAGGTTCTGAAGAATCCAAAATTGTGTGCGGGCATGGGAGAGAGAAACTGTTCAATGAAAACCAGTGAGTTTAGCCGTGGTTAAAAAGTACAGACTTGTTGCTCTCCGTTGGGGAGGGCTTTCGATAGAGAAATGCAGCAAAAAATGCGCAAATAATGGTTTAAAAATTAATAAAGAATAAAAATGTGCGATCACTGAATTTATGTAAACATAAAGAGAATGCAAGAAGGTACTAAAGCTAACAATCACTAAATCTCACTTCAATGAAATTGAAACTGGCTATAGAAGAGCGATGAAGTTTATCTACAACGCTTAGGGCTGGCGCAAGAAACGGCATTCCAACGTTTGAAACGCGATGAAAGGTACATCGGCTGCAAATGCTCTATAACATAATCAACAAACGAGCAAAAACTGATCTTACTAATTACATGCAGTCCCACAGAACTAGAAAGACCAGACGGAAAAATGATAAAACAGTTGCGATGCCTCACACTAAAACTAACGCATATCGCTTTTCCATCTTTCTCCGAACCATAGCAGACTGGAACAAACTACCACCAGAGACTGTGAACCTGTCATCGATCGACTCTTTCTTGACTGCTGTGAATGATCATGCGCCATAACATTTGCAAACACTGCTCTCATTTTCTTCTCGTCAGACTTTCTTATCGGAATACTGTACATTGCGAAGTGCAGCATTTCTTTCGAAATTTTATTGATGTTCATTTTATGCATTTATGTGTACGTCTACAGTGAGCTTATTTTTTATGTTGTTGCTGTATCATTCCTGCCTTGGCAGCGAAAGGCAGCTGGTAGTGTTGATAAATAAAATGAATAAATAAATGTAAAGAATCCCACTGTCGTGCACGTAGGCTCACAAAATGTTCAATGCACTGCGAATGCATATCAAGGGGATAAACAAGAAAGTTTTAAAGATTGCCAAAAGGTCCAATATCCTGCAGGTGCACAAAGAAAAGAAAGCGCAGTTCATGGCGTTGCAGAAAATGGCAGGACGAGAGACCTAAAGCCTATTTGATTTTTAGTGGCACTTTTCGAGCTCCTAACACGCCATGAACTCAGAATTCTACACGTAATGTGCTGCACTATTTTGAGCCACAGTGGATCGCCTTAAGCGGTTCCGCCGATACCGGAAGCGGTATGGTAGACAGATTGCAGATAGCCAGGCACTCTATACGGAAGTCTGTGCTTTAGTGCCGAAGAACGGAATGAATAAAATGAGATGGCTAGCGCCAAGCCGATCCCTCTACTCGTTGGCGTATATTTTAGAGCGCAGCTCTTAGGCGCCCGTTTCTGCGTTTCGCGGCGTCGCCGTTGCCGCTGTCGTTGTCCGTTGTGACCAGGAGAAGGCAAAAGCGCAACTTCCTCTCCTCCTTAACAAGAAACAACAACAAAAAAAAGCAGCGCCGTGTGTACGGCCGTTTAAGCTTCAGTGAACAAATTGTGGTTTGTTTGTTTGCCTCTCTCTCTTGTGGTAGTGCACGTTAAGTGCAATAATTCTTTTGTATTGTAATCTCTCTCAACCCCGCCGTGATTGCGAGAAGTGGTTACAGTGTGGTGAAGTGGTGAAGCGGTTACGGCGCTCAGCTGCTGGCCCGAAAGACGCGGGTGCGACCCCGGCCGCGGCGGCCGAATCTCGATGGAGGCGAAATTCTAGAGGCCCGTGTACTGTGCGATGTCAATGCACGTTAAAGAACCCCAGGTGGTCCAAATTTGCGGAGCCCTTCACTACGGCGTCCCTCATAGCCTTAATCGCTTCGAAAGAATGGAACGACTGGTGAAATACAATTCCTCAAAATACGAGTCTATTTTTTGCGCGAAAGGATTACTGTTTTGCTGAGGAAAACGCGAATGAAGTCCTCATTTTCGTTCCTCAGGCAACGCGCGAGATGCCACGTGTTTTCTATGATTTACGATTTTCCACGAGCTTTCGAAACATCTGAGGGGCATATTTGCAGATCGTGGATGTACCCAAAACCACCTACAAGGATTTCTGGCCGTGGGACATCGAGAGACTGCGAGGCTTCGGTTCATTTTATTGACTTGCAAACGTAATACTTTGAGCGTCAGAAACCAACCGACCAACTCGGGATGGAACCCGTGCCTTTCGGGTCAGCAGCCGAGAGCCGTAACCACTGAGCCACCTCGGCGGGGCTGCTTTGTGAATCACTTTGTATGTGCTTGTACTAGTGATTGTGATATGCTCTGTATCGTCTCACTGCTGTATAAATTTTGTTTTGTGAACCTTTCGCTCCGACGCATTCTCTGGCTTGAGACCGGCGAAAGCTGGGCACCAAACGGCCAAAAGCCTCTTGTCACTTGGTAGCTGGTCTCCACTGAGCTTGCCACGCTGAGTCGGGGGCATCTCCTTTGTGTCCGAGGCCGCTACCCCACGCTCTAAGGGTGTCTGGGAACGGACGCCGCAAGTGCGCGAAGTTGGGTGACAACCGCCCGAGCCGAAACGCATAGTCGCCGCCGTTTGTCACTGCGAACCGGCTGCCTATATAAATAGTTTACTCTCTGCAAGTTCTTTGTGAGCCATGAGCAAGGGAACCGGTGGAAGTCCTTCGCCTGCCGCAGCTGCTAAACGAGTTGTCAGAGCAGAGGCCCAGCGCCGTCGCCACCAGAATTCAGAGGTGCGTGCCGCCGAAGGGGAAGCTTCCCGTCGCCGCCGTCGAGATGATCAAGGAATGCGCGTCGCTGAGGCACAGGCTAAGCGCCGCCGCCGAGAACACCCTGCCGTTCGTGCCGCCGAAGTGGAGACTTTAATGTAGATATAAAGACAAGGGGGAATTTCTTGCCATTTATGCAGGAGAACATCCCGTTCCTCTCGCTCGTAACGGCTCCCACAGCGGTGACAACCTAGCGAAATACTTACGCAGACATCTTCTTTGAGAACCAGGCATTGTTGCAGCAAGTATAGCCTATATCCATCTATTTCTCCGGCCACAAATCATCCTTCATGAGAATCAAGAACCGTTAGTGGAGTGTTTCTTGAAGATGGAATATGTGTGAAAAAGAACAAGTTTTCTATAATTGTGCATACATGTCTTGCTCGAATTCCTTGCCTCAATCTATCGAAAAGCTGAAACAGCTGATGAGCTGGGCTCAAATTTCGCATTAGGAAGTAACGTAATCGTTGGCAATTTTTTGCATTAGGGACTTGTCGGATTTTGTAAGGAAAACCTGAAAATTTCGGTGCTGGGGACTTTTTCGGGCCTCTTCGTCTGCCTTTTTGTTGCCCAAAATGCCACTGTGTGCTTAGATCTATTTGATTACTATAGTCTCTTGAGAGGCTGACCAAGATGTGTAAGTATCATATGTCACAAGAGACCAGCTGGTTATTAGTGTTCGTAAACATGCTTTTTAGGTTTTGTAGAGCAGCGTTAGTCTGCAAATACCTCTGATCATCTACGTGTTCGGCGCAGGATGTCGAAGACACTGCAGCGGTGTCGTTGTGGTAGCATCCCTATCTTACCCAGGTGGTGCGTGGTTCGATCTCCAGAGCTGCGAAGCACACCACAGGTTTACAACGAATACAAGCTCACCCCTGGCCTGATTCTCGGCTTCTCTATGGTGAAACGCTTGGAAAATATGTTTTTGACCCTACCTTGTGTACAAATAACACCTTGCGTCTGGCTCTCTTTGGCCAAAACTGCTCTTGCGACATTAAAGCTCATCATCCCCAGAATGTACAGGATGACTTCTTTTCTACTGCACAGGTTTATCGACGTTCTGCCTAGGTGCACAGGTGTCATAACTTATGTATTGATATTTTACTGAGTTTTACCTTTATAAACCATAAACTTTATCTTACTACAGGGAGCAAAAGTGGTGCATAACACTAGCGCTTCGGTTAAAGATGATATCTGCGCCACTTTTCAGCAGCGTGTGCTGTCCAGACAGATGAGTAGGTGATCGTTTCCATCCTTAAGCATACAATTTCACTCGTTTCTATGCGTGGCCCTACAAGTTGGCATAAACGCCGAAACACTCCTCAAGAACAGCGAGCCATGAAACCGCAAGTACATTCCTGCACTCTAATGTGTTGGCGCTGTGGGCTTCATGGTAAATAAGTGTGCAGGACATCGTCTACACAATGCAACAGGAGAGCATTTGGCCTGTAGTGAGCACACAGAAACTGCAGGAGGAACTCTCCTTAACGATGAGCCATCGGGGATGATTTGGGTCTCTTGTGAGTACAATTGTCAGCTATGCTCAAAGAGCCTTGGAGTTCAATTTAGCAGGCTGTAGCGTGAGGTTCTTTACATTGATACAAAGCATAAATTGCTTGACTTTAAGAGGCGAGAGAGTCCAGGGAGGATAAGGCGAAGGCAGTAGTTTGGGGGGTAGTGTAAGAACAGAAAGATCTTGAAGTTGCTCATCTTGATCAAAGCCAGAGTTGCTGTGGTTAACGCTCATACGGTGAAGGAAGTGCTTCGTGGCTTCGAGTGCATGCCGACGGTGAACGCGCATTGGTGTTGCTTTGTAGTTCCCTCCCGAAATTTTTATTCCACCCCCCCCCCCTCGTGTGTGGCGAAACTTATTAGTCAGTCTGTATAGACCCATTCTTTTATCTTTATCGTTGTGTTACGTATCCCTGTTATGCGCAAGCAGTGCAAATGGGGCTCGTTTTTTTTTTTAATTTTTGTAGTGAGCCGCAACCTTAGGCTGTCTAAGCCCGTTATACAGAAGTGGCTCCAGCATAGGCACTTTTTTATTGTTTACTGTTAGGCGCCTAAATATAAAGGCTCTTTTCTGAGAGGCTATGACATCTAGCGGGAGGCACTCGTTTCCTCTACGGTTTGTCAGAGAATAACATAGAATAACACAGTGATCCTGTGCTGTAATCTTTTTGAAGGAGCACAATTGAACATTCGTTGCAGCCCATCGCGTTTCGCTGCCCCATCTGTGACGCTGTACCAATTTTCTCACAAAGCTTCTACACCTGAGGTGACCAAGAGAGACTTACATCGATTATGCAGACGAGGAATCTCTAAGCTCGCAGGTACGGGAACGCGTGTTCATCAAGCAGGGGCAGATATCGAGCCATAATTGCCCTTGTAAAAGCCGCGGCAGCACTCTTTTCTGTCAAAAGGCGACGACCTTGAGGCCCCAGGTTCGTCGATGTGATGAATAATACTCTCTAAACACGTTGTGCAAAGAAGCTTGAACGTGTCGAGTTCCAGATGAAGATGTCGTGCGCTGGTAGAGTAACGTGCACTCCTCGTGGTGTGTTTCATTTCATGCGAATAAAGTTGATGTTAAGCATTAGAAGGCTAATCATAGCTGTTTGTTGTATGCCCTTCTTCACAACTTGAAACAACTTCGGGTCAATTATGGCACTCATGAAAATACGTCGCACTTTTAAATAAATTCGCAATCACTCCATGCATATAGCTTCCCTCCGATAAAAAAGGCTTCTCAAAGCTGCATCCTGAAAACAGTCAGATAGAGCCGAACGCGGTCTTGGTGTCCAAGAAAGCTGTAAACGGCGTATGTCCTTCTTGTCGGTCCTCTCCAAACGGTCAGACGAGGGCGATCATATTGACTATCAGTGACCTGTTTTGTCGAAACCTGTTCATTCCTTGGAGAGACGCAGTTGGTTTTCAAGGAAACTGCCAACCTTTAGCGGACAATATTCTCCAATGGTCTTAGTAGCTGGTAGCTTAGCTGGCCCACATCTTAGTAAGGTTATGGGTCAGAAAGATGCTTAGCTGGCTGGCTGTTTGCCGTGTTTCAGAACCGACATGTTATTTGACAGATTCCGTCCATGGCGACTTCCGCACTCATCCAGGAAGAAATCGAGAATTCAAAAATAAAAGGACCAGATTTTCGGGGTAGCCGAGCGATAATGCCATAGTACACTATGTCATTCAGCACACTCAACACACTCAGCACACCCAAAGCTCTCGGCAGTGCTTCCAGCGTGAAGGGTATATCAGCGCAGTCACAACCGCCTGCGGAAGGTCTGACTGATGATTTCCGGCAAGTGTCGCAGGCCCTTTAGGCCGGACTCAGAGGCTTATTTCAGTGCCTTCTCCACACTCAAAGAAAGCGCAACAAAACAGTTGGGTTGCGTGCGGATTCGTCTAATAAACCGCCAGATTTTTGGTTAACGGTTGACGCACTGTCAGGCGATCAAGTGGTGTTATAGTACCACACGTTGTTTTTTTGCTACATGCTGTGGCGGCGCCATTCTGTGTTATTACCAAGCAAGAGCACTACAGATGAAGTGATTAAACTGGCATGTGCCTTATAAAAAAATGGTCAACTCCTCTTTTCTCCCGACAGCCCGCACAGCCGTAAAGTAGCGCGGCAAGCGCTTCTGCTCCTGACAGTAGATTTAGCGTAGCACGAAAGTCTCGTCACCTTTTCGGCTAAGCTTTGTCAAGCAGCACCCGGTGTGTCGTTGTGCCCGCCGGCAAGCTCTAAGGTGTTCAATGTCACCTTTGGGCAAGGCTTTGTCTTCTCCTTGCCTGTGAATAACAAACAGCCTTTCAAACGACTGGCTGGTCATTCGGTGGCTAATAGGTATGGTTAGCTGGAATTCGCGCACTCGATTTTAAGCAATGTGATATGGTGGTACAACTTCAGCGTTCCCAGTTGAGCAGCTGCGATTCCACTGCTTACAGCGGCCTTGCATGCATCCCAGTCTCAGATTTTAAAAACTTTTTCTTTGGAGACAACTGCGTGCTGAAAGCTGATATCAGGATTGGGTTCCACGTGTTTCTAAATGAATGCAGTTGCCAAAATTTCGAACAGCAAGACATAACATAAAAGTCAAGTTGATGCAGCTGGCGGTTGTAGCAGGCTACTGTGCCACAATTTAGCTGCTCAGTGAAGTATTTTCAGAGGATCCCTGCGGGTTTGACTCCTCGCACACATGGGTATGAGCTGCCCAAGATACCATCATGCACGGGCACCGAAGTAGCCACTTTTAATATGCGGTGAAGGAATAATCGCGATCCTAGACCTGAGACGTCGAATCATTTGCCTGGCTCAAGGTATACCCCAATGAAAGTAACCCTTGCCTATCGCTTACTGTGATACCGCCCACATAATCGTTTTCCTCATGCGCTTCAAAGGCAATCAAAGAAGCTGGAAGTCTTTGTGGAAACCCATCGGTGACCGGCTGCCGCAACTTGGACGCCGCGAATGATGAAAGTAACATCCACTGCGCCGAAACTATATACTGCTCGACGTGCCACTCTGAGATGACCATGAAGAGAAAGTGGCACGCTCGCTCAGGTGCCGGAAGTCTGGTAGTTTCTTGCGTAAAGCGAGAGCGTTCCGCTGAAATATTATGCGTGTGCGGAGCATTGTGCGGATGGACAGTTCGGGTGGGGCGGTTGTTGGAGAAGCAGTGATTATCGGCGAATGATTCACGCCCCCGTGGAGCGTGCGTAAGAGGTTGATATCAACGGCTGGAGTGCCAAGACAGCTTGTACTTCAAAAAAAGCTTCTTGACAAGTGGTTGGCGCGGAGAAGATCCTTGGTGACTGCAAACATCATGGGATTCAGTGCCATTACTTTTTCGGTGATCGTACGCTTGGCGTTCCTGGCTTAGTCGGTAACGCCAGTTCGATCCCTACTGGCACCGCGTTTTTCATTAGTTGTTTTGCATCGGTCTAGGATTTCCGTCACGTGCAGAAAATCCTGGAAAACCAACTATACAAGACATTTTTTGTTAAAAGAAGGTAGCCTCGACATAATCTGAGGCTTCTTGGGTAATCGGCGAGAATGCATTTCTAGAGAGATTGCACCCACCGTTTCGCTTGTGTATCTCCAATCCTATTTTTCTCTTTTGCTTCATGTGCTTCAGAGCCAAAAAAAATAAATACTGATTAGCATGCTGTCGAAGGGCACGAAAGGCTTTTATTTCAAATTTACCGCACCTATATGTAAACTAGTTATTAAGAACCTGATAGCCAAAATTCCCTATCAGTCTTAAGATAGTGCTGCTTTTCTTGGGACACCACCTTACTACCATGAAGTCCGGGCGCACACAAACTTGCTTGTGTAGCACCACCTAGAAATTGTCACCCTGGGCACGTACTCTAGTACGCGGTACTTTTAAATATTTGTGCGCGACAGGGACAAAAAGAGGAGCAAAACGTACAAGTACCGCTCTGTATTTTAAGATTTGTACTTTCTCCCGCTTCACTCGTGTTACGTAATTGCACTGTGATTGTCCACCAATGGCAGAGCGTAACCTTGTCTAAAAGGTTTCAGTGCATGTGCAACGAGTCCTTTGAACGAATTCATAACATGCTGAAGCCAGCTCTGTCTTCTGCTTCACAGCACAGACAGTTTCCGCAAGCACTAGGGCGCATAGCTGCTATGGATCTTTTCTCCATAGCTGTAGACGGAAGAAAGCCTTGCTGAAATTGAAGAGGTCGTGACACGGTCTACCTACAAATCGTGGTTTGCGTTGCAGGTATCAGCCACGACGTTGTTATGTGTATACGTAAAAAAGACGTAGGATACGCGCGAATTTGACCTAGTAATTGCATTTAGAAGTAGTAAGCTGAGCGCCCCCCACTGGCAACGACAGCCGTATTGAAGCTGTCTGAGTGACGTCATGACCCAGCAACGCCGTCGCCTGCTGCAAAACTGCCGCGCGCACGTTCGGTGCAGAAGCAAGATCGAGCAGAAGCAATCGAGATCGGGCAGAAGCAAGATAGAAAAGGGGAGGGTACAGGCCTGTGTTGTCTTTACCTCCCTCTCGTGACTTCCTCCTTCACCCCTCTGCTTCCCTGACCCTAACAACGAATAACGAATTTCCCTGCGCTAACTGACCCAAAATGAGAAATTTGCTATCAGGAGATGCTAACCCATCAGTACAGCCTCACTTTCTTTTCCTCTTTAGCATCCCTTGAGGAATAGAAATGAAAGAACAGTGCATAAACGCCACAGCAAGGCTTCCAGGAGAAAAGAAATGCAAGAAGCGGTGAAGAAGCGGAAATAAAACCACAAAACAGTCCCGGCACTCACGGCGAAGGAACATGCACGAAATCCAGGACATTCGTAATGTCCACTGACTACTCAGGGAGCCACGGAAAATGAAAAGGGTGGGGGGGGGGGGGGGGAAGAGGCAGCCGAGGGTCCTGCTCTTCCAAGAAAATGGCCCTTCCCCTGTTCAGTCCCCGCGTGGCTTTCGGGGAATTCGAGTGCGCCGAGGACGCGAAAGTGGTAGGAAAGCCGGAGGATCTTGCATAAGCGGTATTGACGATGAGTAAATGGGTTTGAGACGTGGTTGTGTCTTCATAGCTAGCGCTAATGTTTCGCACACCATTAATTTTTCTCAGTGCCATTGAGTTTGAGCTTAATTTCTTTCAAGGATGAAATAGGGAACTGTGGCAAAAGGCGGCGAAGCCTGGCGAGGTCACAGTCCCCAAAACAGTGAATACAGCAGTGCGCAACACAGAAAATCTGAATATTTCGCAGAGCATACCAGCAAAGAAAATAATTACATCAAACGTCAGTATCACAGCACCAATATTACATGCATACACAGACAGTACAACAAAAGTCAAGGCAGACTGTGAAAATGGCACGAAATCACTACAGAAGCGACGCGCACAGTCTACTTCACACGAAAATGAAAGACGCTTCGGGGGAAAAGAAAAAAATGGAAGCATTTTAGGTCAGCATTGATTGGTTTCGTTCATAGCCACACACTTCTTAGAAACACAAAAAACACACAAACTCCCTAAATAAACACACGCGCGGCAACACGCACGCATGCACTGGCTTGCTCTCCAAAATATGCCGGAGGCTCCGAGGGTTGTCGTTTCGGCCGTCCTTTGAGATCGGGAAGGCCGAATGAGCACGCCACCCAAACCTGGCCTCCCAACCTTTGAACAAAGGGCTGCCCGCCAATCAGGTCACCAGACGGAGGGGAGGCCGTCACGGAAACAAACATATAGACATGGAAAGGGCGCTGGCTAACAAGGGAAGGTGCTCACGAAAACAAATGTATAAATTAAAAGGGCTCTGCCCTACAATAGAAAGCGAACTGTAAAGACAACCTAAAGCAGGTTACTTTAAATGAGGTTACATGGTGAATTGTGAAAAAGAACCATATCTGTAACTGACACTACGTCTTGTTCCAGACAGCTGATTCGTTCCGGACGAATGAATAAAATATAAAAGTGGTAGAGATTTAACCCACTTAGACGGAGTAGGCGTGCGAAAGTATGCGTTTAGCGTGGTTGGATCATGGTTTTGCTTTCCCGAGTCGTTAGCAAGCCTGGCAACGATATTAGTTGGATAGTAGTAATCGTTGATGAATACGACGGTGTGCAAAGCACCGCGCGAGTGTGTGTTGCAATTTAACGAAACGAGTGATCGGCTAAACAGGAAACCATCCCTTTCACCTAGCTGTGTTTAACAGACGATTAAGTGCTCATTTGTCTATTCTGTTTGCAGCCACTGGTCAGAGGAGGGAAGGGCCTTTGTGGGGTTTTCTTAAAGAAGTTGCCGACACATTCCATTTCCTCACTGATGGTTTTCCTTAGAATTTCTGTACAGTCTATCCAGAAGACAGATGACGAAAATTCTGATTGAGGCGTTGTTTCCTGTACCGATGTATTGGCAGCCTTACCTCTCTTTTCTAGACAAAGGTGTATTAAAGCGGGTGCAACGGATGTGTGTGCAAGCGACCGCAAAGGCTTTCTTTTTACGTTAACTTTGCCTGTCAAAACGTGGCTTCGTGAAAAAGGGACTTTTTGCCATGGTCTGTCAACTGTTGCTTGTGTCAGCAGCCAGTAACTATTGATCATTGCTTTGTGTTTTGTCGTGGTGCGGGGTTTTTCTTGGGAGGGGGGGGGGGGGGGGGGGGGAGGGGGGGGACACCCTTTAACTTACTGTCAGAAAGGACATGGAGATTACGCCCTATACTATAAGATTTTTTCCTATAATGGAAGGTTGTAACGTTCCACTTGATCTTTTAGAGCTCATAGGATTGTTAAGCCTGTGAAAGAGGCGCATGAGAGATCACCACGCAGAGCCGCCACGTACATACTATAGGGAACAAAAGTGGTATACTACACGCGGCGGGAGCCGGAGCAACGGAAAACTGCGTTGCAACGCCTTCTACAGGCGGCATCTGGGATCGAGACAGCCAATGCCTGACCTTTATTATCAGCAAGCATGGTGCTTGGCTCGTTTCGATATTTCGTGCTTTAGCTCGCCAAAATGCCGCAGTTTTCCGTTGCACCGGCTCCCGCCGCGTGGAGTATACCACTTTTGTCCCCGATAGTACATCGAAGTGTCTGTTCAGGGAGCAGTGTGCCATGGTGCGGGCGGTATACGCTGCGCAGGATTGACCTCCTGCCTAGCTCTCTTTCCTCGATGTATGCGTGTGCCTCCCGGAATTTTGATGTGCTGACAAAATGAGAGTGGATGCTTGTTTGAGTGTGTGTGAAGGGTTTCGTGATGCGATCTAATTAAATTTTAACTTGAAGCCTGTCAGTGTGGGTGTACTTCCATCCAATAGAGAGAAAAAAAAGCTGCAGCGATCGCAGCATAGTCTCGTGCACAGGCAAGCGAAAATGATGTGTTCGCGGCGCCACAGGTTCGAATCCCAGTTACGGCAATATTTGTTTATTTATTCAAGTTCAGTCTTCAGCCGTAGAACTGCTTTTGCAAAAAGTAGAGCCTTCGTTCTGAAAGTTGCTGGTACAAGCGACAATATGAACTTAGTGAATGTTAGCGATGCGCGATGAGATATAGAATGCACGAGTGATGAATTGAACATCTAGTTCGGTGTGGGAATATAATTTTTGAAATAAGCAGTCTACATACTTTTCTACAGTGTTCATTAGGCGGAAGTGATCACGTTATTTTTCATACCAATAAGGTGTAAGTTCCGAACATCCAGGGTCGTAGATTGATGACGCATTATCTAATTCAGGCCTAACTAATGTCTGGTATACACCCCCCGTCCAAGATATACAGCCCAAGGGGTCTCTTGTGAGGCGTGCAGCATGTCTCGTTATGCATCCTCAGCGACCGCAATCTCTTGAAAGAGGAATGGGTTTGCGTCTTTCTTTAATCAGTGCAAGGTTTGGACTGATTGATGTGCTAGAGAGCTACGCTAAACAGCTCAGAATAAAGCCCTTTCGGCTGTGCACTTTTGAAGGGGACTGTACATTGTTATTTTGACTGCAGTAGGTGCATTAAAAAGTTACGACGTAGATAGCACAGAATGCAGTTTGTTTCGTGAACGTTTTAGTTTATGTGAAGATTCCAAGCAAAGACAGACATTACGTTCACTACTAAATACTTATAGCCCGCAACGAGTTCCAGGTTAGCGTTACTGAGCACATACTTATCAAGGATAGTTATAGTGCGTGACTCACGCATAACCTTGCATTTGTTAATACAGGAATGCATTTAACGGGCACATTTTTTAATTCTGTTTGTCCGCAGGTTTTTGTCCGTCCGTCCGTGCACACCACAAGAAAACTCGAGCATATAAAACACACGCAGAAATATATGGGCTTCCGTGGAATTTTAGCCCATGCCTTCTAGGTGCCGATATCGGTAATGGAAGCGCGCCGTGTTCAAGCCGTTTGCGACGAACCGAGCTGGCGGCGCTGCTACTCCTGTCACCTGGCATGCTGGTGCTGAGATCGAACGAAGGAAGAGGAGGAAAGTGCACGGGCCTGTTCACTGGCTCTAACCGGATCACTCTCCCTGCCGCGTGCATACAGATGGCAGGTGATAGAAATAGATGCCAAATAAAATTATTGAAATAACAGACACGCGTCGCAGCAATTAGAAGCTTATGAAACGGGCGCTTTCTCATGTAGTTCTACACTAATAACGGCAGCGTGGCTAAAAACCGGCATGAATTTTTTACCCAGCGAAGCACAAGAAGGAAAGCATATATTTATATAAAGCGCACCGCACAAGAGGTAAATTTTATACTCATATGAACGCACAGTATCCTCAAGATACGACGAATGAGAGATTATTTGAAAACGTTGCACCTTTTTAGCGTTTTGGAATATCGCAAAGTCTCTTTCTTTGTGAAGGGTTCTCCTTCTCTCCCTCTATCTGCTCTCCCGCATCCACCCGCGAGCATACACACCCTCTTGTATCCAGTGCACCCACCCTTACGCTACTCTTAATCGCATTCTCCTTGAATGCCCTGCGGACCCTCTCCCGCGGGGCCCGGAACTCCGGCCACTTGGAGGATTGGGATATCCTGCTGCGCTCGATGGACCCGGCCAGGCAGAAGATCGCCACTGACCGGGCCGCCCACTTCATGGAACTTCATGAACTCATGAACGCTTAGCGTAATGTGGTCGTGCGTGTACCCAGAGAACTACGTGCCCCAAATCCCTTGGTCAGTAAAGTTATTTCTCTTTCTCTCTGCTGCATTCGAGCACGCCCTCGTAGCATACCTCGCACTTTCTCATAGCCACACTCGCACGTGCTTGTAGTGTCGGCATTCATTCTCGTTCGTGTGTGATACTTTTTGTGTATGGTTGCTGGCCGCTAGCAGAAAACTGCTATAAATATGCTCATGCCGAATCTAGCGTCCTCGTTCCTCCGCCTCGCCGACCTCACCTGGAACGCCTGACGCCAGTGGAAATTAAATATAGTTCAAAACAAATCCTTGCGCCGCTCTCCTAGAGAAGGCGAGGGTTTAAGTGGAGAGTCACACGCACTAAGTCACCGCTGCTGGCTGCTTACAAGTCACGTAACGAAAAGAGTGGCAACCTTCTTTGTGTTGTTCCTTGTGCATGAATGAGGTCAACGCATGTATTCTTGCAAGGGGTACTCTAGGCATAGCGCGGATTACACGGGGAAGTTTTTAACTTAATTCACTATGTTTAACACGAATGGGAAAAACGAAGACGTCAGTGTTGTTATTGATTTCGCGATAAACAGCAATGTCTGCAGCGAATAAGTGAATAGGAGAAGATGGTAGAGTTAGGCAGGTTATTAATATAAATTTGGAAAAGAAGAGGACCTAACACCGGAACATCTGATCCCGCAGGCGCAAGTGTGGAGCTGACAATTTTTGCACAGAAAAAATGACTGCGGTTGTTAAGAATATACTGCACCCACATTAATAACTTCAGGAGTATGTTCAGGCTTTGAAGCGTGATTTGAGGGTGGAGGTAATTGATTTGGTCACATGCTTTCGCGAAATCAAACTTAGCTCACTCAGCCTGACAGTGATATGGTTGAGAATCAAGTGCAAAAAATATGTAAATGATAGTAATTGGGCCTCGCATTATTGTTATTTTCAGAATCCTGCTGCGCTGGCGCCAAGGAAGCGATGGAAGCAAGAAAATTAGCTAGTTGATAAAAAAAAACGACGTTTTCGAGTAAGTTGCATAGTATGGTTGTTAGCTGATGAGTCGATAGTTAAACGCAGGTTGCCTGAGACCAGATATAGGAAGTGGAACGACCTTCGCCTCTATCAAGCAATCGGGCAGTACGACAGCGTCAAGCATCTGCTGAAATAGGAGAGATATACATGTATAATAGGAGAGGAATATATTTTTTGTTGTTTTTTAGCGAAGCGCAGCCTTAATGCCTCATAAATAAAGCACCTTCACGCGCCTAATCGTTCAGATATCTCTCCAACATTGCGGTTCCTTCTTTTCAGTTCTATTTGGAGCTGGGCCACATGAGCCTATCTGTTCACATCATTTGCGGCTGTTTTAGCCCACATATCTGCAAATATATCAGAGTACCTGAAGCCTCACATAGTGATAAACACAGGTGCTATCGGCGAAATTCTGCCCACGCGAAGCAAGGGCAGGGCAGAGGTGGTGAGTCGTGAGCACGTCCATGTTTCAGCGACGACGCGCTCAGGTTGTACTCGTGGGTTTCTTAAGAGTAAACGGCATCAAGGAAACGAATGCCTCACGAGCGGCAGTAAAATGCGATTCCAAAACGACCTCTAATACGAAGCACACGGGCGATCGCTGCGATGCTATCACCCTCTCCCTTTTTCTCTTGGATTTTTCGATCCTACAAAATGCCAAGGAAACAGGACTAAAAACGTGACAGAGTTTTGAAGTAGCTAAACCGAGTAGACGTGCGAAAGCATGTTTTTAGCTTGGTTGGCTCATGGTTTTGCTTTAATGGGTCATGAGCACGTCTGGCGACGATATTAGACCCAGGTTATGCTCTTATCGAGGTTGCGCTGTGCTGATCTGTTCGTGCAGTAAACGGACGTTGATGAAGGCGAAGATGTGCGATGTGTAGTGCGAGAGTGTGTTTCAGTATAACATGACGCGCAATCGGCTGCGGTGATAGCATAGTGCTCTCGTGCAGTGGCCAGGGAAGCTGATCTGTTTGCGACGCCGCGGGTTCGAAACCCAGTCGCGGCAATAATTATTCTATTTCTACACCCTCAAGCTAAGGTATTTCACAAGATTCTTGGTTGAGTTTGATCCTGTGAAGTAGTGCTTTCGACCTAAAAGAACCCCTCTAAGAGTTGCAACAGCTAGGATACACACTACCTAGCCTACCACCAATTCCTGACGTCTTACCAACGCTGCGACGTTTTTGACGCGGTCTATGTCTGCCCATAACGTAAAGCATAAAACCTTCATTTCGAATGTACTGCTTTCAGAACATTGCGATTCCGGCACATGACTTGAGCAAGGAAGCACGGGAAGCACGTATAACTGCAGTCAGTTTGAGCACCGTGCGGGTGGACGCACCCCCGTAAACTGCTTCTATCGCACTTGCATTTCGCTTGAATTATGAACCCTAACCTAAAGCGAACACGCCGGCACCCCTTATCAGAGACTTGTTACTCAACGAACGATGTTTCAAAATCGAATTGTGCTCGTCACAAAGTGGCGTAGTTTTATGACAAAAAATGCTATTTTAAAAACACACGAGCACAGCCGTACGTACCCTTGCGTGCTGATTCGCTGCTATAAACCAAGTATATTTAGAAATACAAACATAATATGAGACAAGCCTCGGTTAATATGCATCCACTGTCGCACCCAGTTCAGGAACTTCAGACGTGTAAAGCTGTAGAAGCTGAACTAGCTATGAAAAACAAGCTCTAATACGGGCTACTTTTGCTCAGTGACAATTATTTGCTTGAATTGAGCAAGAACGTATTGAAATGCTTTATCACAATTTCTCGCAGAATACACACAAGACGGCCAAGCTAATGGTAGCCAAACGGTAGATGATGTGTTCCACAGCTCGCCAGCACCTGCTGTCCGCAATGTCAGGCTGGCAGCCGAAGAAAAAGAGGCAACTGCCCGGCCTACACATAGCGACGACACAGGAACCGAGCCAGTGGTTCACCATCGCAAAGTGGCCGGGTTGCTGCAGTGGAGGAAGCTCTGTCGACAGAACCTGAAAGCACGGCTTCAAGCTAAAGAGGATGAGCGGACACAAAGGCGCATTGAACATCAATCAAGGCTGAAAATGATTGCAGACGAGCGTGTTCTAAAAGAGCAGCAAAAGACAGATGAAAGCCACAGAAGAAATGCAATTCATTAGATGAAGATGCGTATGTTTCGAGAAAAAGAAAAAATGCAGAAGCTTAAGCAAGCTGTACTTGCCAAGCAACTCGAGGCTTTCTCTGCAAAGCAGCACTGAATAAAATCATTGTACCTAGTATTGTGCAACTGTCTTTCAACCCTTTATCAACTCTTTAGGTCACTTTAGCATTCCCGCAGTATTCTCAGTTCATGCTGATATTCACTTGCAATTGCAAAGCATTTAACACACAACTTTACCTCTAATCAGAGTCCGCCTCAATGCCAGCTCCTCTCTGGTTGTTTGTGAAGCATCGCTGAATAAGTCGTGGTCACAGCTGGGTGCCCAGAAGGGTGTCAGGGGGGCATGGTCCTGCGTCACCCTCTTCGGGCTCATCGCCATTTGGAACTTGGTCCCTCAGGGAACACGCAATGTTATCAGTGCTGCGCATGCCGTGTTGATGGTAGCTCACTGCTCCGTCTTCGTTTCGAGCTTCTTTCTCAGACACATGAACCTCCTCTTCCATACTCCAAATGCTCGCTCTACTGAGTTCTACGTCTTAATATGGCTCCTGTTGCAGCTGCAGGGAGCATGAAAAATAATTAACACATGCATATCACACACTGGTGCTGCAAAATTGTTTCTCTTGCCTTTTCTGTGCGCAAGTTTGCGGGTTCCTGAGTGGCGTCATCAGCGAGGGCAAACATGCGTATCCTTGATATCCAAGAAGAACACCACTACCTTTTGTTGGTAGCTCACCATCACTCGGCTGTTAAAGAAGATGCGGTTATCGTGAACAGAACCGGGCCAACTTGACACAACATCGTAAAACTGAAGTTCAGGGCCCCTGGCAACCTGTAAAAAGAACAAGGAAAGGAAGTTCAAACCACTGTGGCATGTGAGAGAGAGAAACACTTTACTTAGTGACAAATTAAGCACTCAGCAGCTCCTCGGCCAGTCGTACCAACGCGAAATGGGAAACCAGCTCTGCCAACCCGAGCCCCACGCACGCTAGGTTGGCGGTAAAGGGCTGTGGGCAGTAGGGGCATTGCAAGGCTTGTGGCATGTGTGGATAATGCCAGGTATACATGAAACTGTAGTGTGCCCTTTTGCCTTGTAAAAACTACTCTGCAAAGGTGCACCTACACCAGGCTCACAACACTTTTGTGTATGATGCTCTGTGCGTGCATCTGTATGCTGCGTGTGATCTCTCGCGTGAAAAGGAATAGGCTGTCAAAGCCAGACAGCTAAACGCCTTTCCATAGGTTCCCATATGAACACTGAATACCTCTAACGTTTTGTATATTCCTTCCTTTGACGCACTCTACGCCTGATTGTTGTTCGCTATAGTTGAATGAGTTTGTTTTTGTATTGTCCGTCCCCTGCTTGTCGCGTTTCATGTTTTGTATAGTGTTTCTGCTACTCCTGCGGTTCGTTTTTACCTTTTTTATGTTTTTCTCTGCCTTTAAGTAAATACTTGTTTTAACCCCTCAACCCCTTGAGTTCCTTCTGGATGACCGACGCACCGACACACGTGCACCACGCACGGGCTGACCGACCTTAACAAATAAATGTTGTCCAACGCTCGCTTTTAGGCCACAGGGAAGCGTAAAGCGGCCTTTGTGCCTCACGGCTTGCGCCAGGCAGCCGGTTGACGAGCGATAGTTGTGAAAGGAATACAGATTCATGAAGAGAGGGAGTGCATCCTCTCGGCCCACAGTGTTTACAATGCTGCGGTAGGTTGCTTCCAGAACTGTACTTGACCGATCTTGCATGCTCCATATGGCACGTTCATTGTAGCACATACCAGTCTGGCCAATATACACATTGCCGCAAAACAGAGGCAGCTTGTAAACCACGCCGACTTCGCATGATGTGTACGGGCTTTGATGCCTCGTGTCACACTTGCGCCCCGCTGTGGAAGTGTTGCCTTTGCAGACACTGACATGGCTTCCCGAGCCGCCACATCTTGTGGCAATCTTGGTGGGCTTGGCACATGGCGCGCAAGTCCATGAGTGTACGGAATGACAACTTTTGGTTTTCGCACGTACCCGTCCGCGGAAGGGCTAGAGAGTTTTGGTTTGGTTTTATGGGGTTTAACGTCCCAAAGCGACTAAGGCTATGAGAGACGCCGTAGTGGAGGGCTCCGGAAATTTCGACCACCTGGGGTTCTTTAACGTGCACTGACATCGCACAGTACACGGGCCTCTAGAATTTCTCCTCCAAAGAAATTCAACCGCCGCGGCCAGGATCGAACCCGCGTCTTTCGGGTCAGCAGCCGAGCACCATAACCACTGAGCCACCGCGGCGGATAAGGGCTAGAGAGTGTAGAAATATATGGGGGGTCTAGTCTTCCGGCCTCGCACTTACACACCGCGGATGCAACGTTTCGCGCCCGCTAACCGCGGAGGGGTTGGTGCTCGAGGGAACAAAGGGAGGGACGACATAGCGTGAACTCTCATATGCTAAATGTGCATTTAGTGAGTATCTTATTCTGCGTTGTTTGTTGTGTTATTGGTGTACATTACTAGTTTTAATTCATTATTACGTGTATTTTGTTTCAAGTGCCTGTGTCATATTGTTATGCTTGTATCGCCCCCCCCCCCTCCCCTATGTAGTACCCTCGCACGATCGATGGTCCTTAGGGGTATTGTAAATAAATAAAAATAAATAAATCTATTCATGGTGGTCGGCCGCGTCGAAACGAAAGGGGAAAGCAGATTTTCCACAAGGGTCGGCCGCTGGAAATATCTTTGAAGCGCCTGAGTAACGTTTCACACACTGCAGATAAGACACTCGCAGGAAACTCAGCTTCTCTCAGTCTAGCTGCCTGTGTGGCGAAGCTAGGGCCCATTTGGTGCTCACAAGAATGTTCCAGGGCAGATGAAAGTGCCGCCACCGCTACCCCTCACTTGACGGTCTTCGAGTGACATGAGTCGTACGGCAGGAACTTTTTCTTGGCCCGGGGCTCATACTTTCGTCAGGCACGGTTAGGGTTGAAAATGAGCACTAGGTCCAAGAAGCGGATGCTTCCACCCTCCGGAAGTTCCGACATGAAAGCTAGGTCAGGACAGCATGCATGGAAGGTCTGCAATACATGTTCTTGATATGACTCGTGTACAGTGTCACATCTTCATCACAAAGGATGAGAAAATCATCGAGGTATCGGAAGACCGCCCGCACTCGCCTGTCGCAGAGAGCCTCCTGCACCTTTCTTCGGAAGGCAGCTAAAAACAGTTCACATAGTTGCAGTGCCCCCCGAGAACTGATGCATATCTCACTTTTCTGGATGAAGCTCCTCCCCTCGAAACAAACGAACGTTGCGCTCAAGTAATTGCTCAGCAACACCAGAAATGCATCCAAAGACATCCCTGTAGAGTTCTGGAACGGTATCACATCCTGTTGTTCCACCGCCGACCTGACGTCTGGGAGAAGGCTTGAGTGGGGGATGGAATAAAGCATGTCCTAGATGTCGATGGAGCCAGAAACAACACACTCGCCTTTCTCCCGCGGGAGGGTGGTAACTGGAACGAAGTTGGCAATATAGAAGGGATCCTGCGGCTTAGCATGCGAGAGATGCTTCGCGAGGAAGGCCGATTCTCGGAAGACCTTATTTCCGGTGTGGCCCTTTACATCCCCGCTGTTTCTTGTCCATTTTGTTTGTCTTTGTTGTTTGTATAAATTTTTACTTTTTATGGTTTTATCCTAATGACGTAACTACTTCTGTTCACCCGCCGTTGCAAAACATTCCTTTCCCTCTTTTACCCCCTCGCCCTCATTTCACTATATATGTGCTCGTTCGCTTGAATCAAAGCTCAGTTGTAGTCAGCCTCGTGTGTATGTGCTCCTTTCTGCGTGCCGTCCGTTTGATGGCTGTTTTCTAGAATGTCACACTTGCTAGCCCAGACTCAAGTCCTTCTCCAAAATATTGCTCACTGTGGGAAAATTAACTAAAGTCATCTTAAGGCTCGCTTGCAGGATGTCCGAAAATGAAATTCTTCTTCCAGGTATTAAATAGTGTCCTGTGGTTTTGTGTACGCTACACAAGTAGTAGACGACTAAACAGTATTCTCCTGTTTTGCGTCACAATGACCACAGATAAAAAAAAAACTTCTTTTTTGTGGTCCAAGTTCTGCCAGGAACTAAACCGTTCAGTTTTCTTCGAACACTCAACCAGCGATAATGTGAGGCTACAGGCCAAATTTTATAAAGCGCCTTTCCTCAGTGACGATGCATTAAGAGCGGCTCGCCGTCCTGCAGTCAATTTTTGAATACGCTAACTACTAAACCTTTTGTGAGGCCTCCACTTGAAGTATCCTTTTTGTGAAGCCGGCACTACGATACTTTCAAGCTTCTTCTTTTTACTCCTTGAATGCATGCTTCAGCGGACAAATACTCGCTATGCGCTTGCGCAGTAGGGCGTCTCCGGTGGTTGCGGCCACGCCGAGTTCACAATGGCACAGTGAACATTCGGTGCTGCCGCTACTCTCCCGCAAACCCGACTTACTCCCGCTGAAGTGTAAAAACTGTAAACAACGGGATGCTGCCAGACCAACTGTGCTTTCCTGCCAAGCAGTCGAGAGAGCTGAAACAATCTGCCTAAAGTGCGAAACGAATGCATATAGGCGCACGTACCTCGAAAGAAATACAAATTTATAGATGCGTAATTGTGTTTTTTTAACTTGGAGAAATGTATTTCCATTATTCGGCACATATTCTCGACACCAGACGCGTACAATATGCTCCTCGCCACGTCAGTGCCTCCTCACCCAAAGAGCGGCTAAAGACGGTTCTATAATAAGATCGCTTATTTCAACGCTTTCCTGAGCTGACTGAGGGAGCATCGAGGGCTCCTCATTTAAGGTAAAGAAACCGTATAAGCTGAGTAGTAGTCATAAATTTGGTCCTCCATCTCTTCCTGCAACTGAACACTGATTTTTGCAATATATTACGCGACGGCGTATGCAGCTCACTCGGTCGAAAAGCCGTCGGCATAGTGGTAGTAGTCGGCACCGCGTGTCGAAAATACCCGCGGGCTACGTAAAAATTGCCGCAGAATGTTCAGGATAGTGTCATAAGTTTCAGTTTTTCGTGCAAAATAAACTTACTAGTTAAGTTCAGGCCTAGCTCACGGCAGAGATTCGAACCGGTGACCTATAATCGGGAGAACCGGAGACCAATAAACGGGGTGCGCAAAAAAAAAACATATCTTGCGCAGTTAGGGTGTCCACCAAGGTAACTGAGATTGTTATTGCGTCATTTCCTTTCCTTAAAAAACAATTTTCGATTTGCCCAATGGGCAAGGTGTCGCGCATAACCGGCAATGGCGTTCCGTGGAATCCTTGGCAGCGCTGCAAGGCTCTGTCGCATTCCACTCTTAAAGGCGAAGCTTAAGCGTCCTCTAAATTTTTTGTGATATATAACTGTTGCTTCAAAAGAAAAAAATTGACAAAGGTGCGTTAGAAATGAACGCCAACCAAAAACAAAATAGCATCACGTCTCAGAAAACTCGATTTCATCATCAGGTATGACTGCGGGGGAGTTGCAGTTTGGAATTTTTAAGCTCTCGTTGACCGCTCCTTCGGAACCCTGCCCCCCCCCCCTCCCCACCCCCCTCCCCCCCTTACATGAACGGTCTACGGTCAGTGACCCGGCGGCTGACTGAACGAGGCGAAGAAAGAAAAGCAAGCTGCAACTTGCCCGTATTCAAGCCAGATGAAGGAAACCAGTAGGTTCTGAAAAGTCGTATTATATCATTTTTGGTTCACATTCTTTTCTAACACAAAAAATATTTTCTATCTTCAAGAAGAATTCTTGCGTCGCGTCACCGTACCTTCATAAGCGGAAATACGTTGTCATGAATTCGGGACAGCTGCAAGCTGGGACTTTCAGCTGTCCGCGTTTTTTTTTTTTGGTTTAACTGATCGCGCAGATAACGCATTCAGTTTAGGTTCTATGTCCTCTCCCGCACGTGTGAAAGGCAGCAGCGTACTGATGCCTCGCCTAACCTTTGTTTCAAAGCCATTTGAATTTTAAGCAATAGACGTTTATGGAAACGACGAAAATTTAGAGCAGATTTGGGTGACAGGAAGACGATTTTTATATAATTTACAGCTCGAATCGTTTTTTTTTTTCAGCGACCGGGCTTTCCGTTAGTCAATAGAGATTTTCGCAACATAGTTAGCCCATATCGCGCTGCATGGCTATAAGCCAATGCGTCCGCACGCTAGTGTGCGTAGCGCCGTATCCGAGTGGATTAAAGCGACACCGCAGAGATAAAGAAGTTCTCAGATCGAAGGTTCGCTCCCGTCGTGTATTTTCTTTTACAGGAAATTTTTTGTTTTGTTTGATTTGGTTTGGTTTGGTTTACGAGCTGTGTAAAAGCAATACAAGGAGCCTCTCTTCCTCTAGGTCTTTCCCTCTGCTTTTGCCGCTCCACACATAGCTTTCCTTCAGTTTAATCCTCCCTATTTATTAAGTGAAACACTTGCACGGGTGACACTGTGTGCTGACGGCGATGCGTTTTATGCACGTGTTCTCTACATTTAGCCCACATTCCTTGTACATATCTCCCCTTTTTAACGTATCTGTTGCCCGGCAGGCTTTTATTAATCACGCCAAGTAATGGGGATCCATTGAAGAGTTGATAGCGATATTAAAATATTGGTCAGCAATATGATTAAAAAAAACAGATGTACGAACTATTTTTAAACAAAAGTGAAAACTCTCAGCCTTATGTCGAAGAGAAATAGCCTGCGGGAAATTATAGGGAGAGTTTTTTCTTCTTTTATTCTGATGAACTCGTTTTGAGCAACGCTATCCACCAGGGTCACAAGCCTAGGAGGTAGACGCGGTATAATTGTGTTTCTCCATGCTTTTCCAGACTGCTCAATATTTATCGAGGTACTGGATTGCTCACCCTGTGCATCAAGGCTGCCTGGATGCGCCCGTTTCACGCTGGCAGCTGGTGTCGCAAAGAAACTGGTCATCATTGTGAGAGGTTGCTCAATAACGCCTGAGGCCCGCTTCGCAGCTTGCTGCCGCGGCTTGCATCACTCCTCCAAGATAGCCACCGAGCGGGATCCTAAAACGAAAAGCATGAAAAAAGGTAGAATGAATGACCGTTTCTGATTGCCAGCAGTGCAAGGAACCAAGAATGTGGGCAGTTGTCTGAGCATTAAAGGGAGAACCACCTTTAATATCATATCCGAAGAATCACATTGCCGATAGATCTAAACACCAATGATGCATGAAGCGATAAAAGCAAAGCTATTTTTAGATTCGTTTTTACCGCGTCTGCTTCAAGGAGCGTACGAACATCCGTTCCAAGGACTGGTGTTAACAAACTCTGCCTGAAGAAAACTGGATTTTGTGCGAATGATTTAAACCTGCACCGGGGGTAAAACGATCCCTGGTCATGCGCACCTTTTCTTTGTCGCATCTCCCTTCTTTTTGTCGCATCCGTTATAAAATATTTTTGCCTTCGGGCCTGACGCCGTTACCTGCAGCATGATTCAAAATCTTGGGTCTAAGGGCACCGCTGTGCTTTTGGCGATATTTATCCACGTACAGGTCAAGGAAACTATTCCCCAGTCATGGAAGATTGCTCGCGTCATTCCTGTCTGAAAGCCCCGTAAATCTCTCTTCTCGACTCTTCGTCCAGTGAGCCTGGCGAGTTGCTTATGCAGAGTGATGGGAAAAATTACTGACTCCAGGCTTCAGTAGGGCTATGATGATATGCGGGTCTTATAAATTTGGAAGACGTGTGGGGGAGGCAGGTTGAAGTATGAGGAGAGCAAAGCCCGGTAACTGCCTTCTTTGTGTAAGGCTGATGAGGCAGGAGTAGTCTCAGCGTTTATGAATGGCTTCCCTAGGCGTAGGTGGACTATGAGTGCAATTATCAACATAGCGGCATGTGCTGAGCACGACCGTAGCCTGGGTAATATCATCAAAGCAGTATTTCTAGCTATCAAGCGTGCATTCCACACTGTCAACACTGTCGATCACATTAATTTACTTCTAAGTTTACTGAACCTTGCGTGATTGAAGGCCTCTATGAGTGATTTCTCACTTTTTTGGTGACAGGAATATATTTATGCAGACGAGTGAAAGGAACAACATGGAACAGTGCCTCATGCACTGTTGCGAGGGAGCGTGCTGTGCCTTTTTCTTTTTAAGTGTGTGGTGGAGAATT
Source organism: Amblyomma mixtum (assembly GCF_055824585.1). NCBI lineage: Eukaryota > Metazoa > Arthropoda > Arachnida > Ixodida > Ixodidae > Amblyomma > Amblyomma mixtum. The sequence goes on from NC_143014.1 coordinate 218,680,464, forward strand.
TGCCGTGAACCCCCCCCCCCCCCCCCCCCTCATTTACAATGTTCATACGGTCTTCCTGCTTCTATAACTGCGGACCACATCCGGTCGACCTTGCAAGAAGGCCTAGACATCATTAAAAGCTTTGTAAAAAAAGGCAGAGGATGCTCTCACACGCAAAAGCGGCAATTCTGCCTTTCACTCGAAAGCATCTAACGGGTTGCAGGCTATTTCTCGACGGTCAACATGTCTGTTAAGCAGCACCGTTTTCTTGGTGCTGCTTTCTTTCTCTCTTGGGCTCCACATACAAAATCTACCGAAGTCCAGGTGAGCGCCGTTGTGAACGTGCTTCGCAGGCATGCAGGCACGACTTGGGGCAGTTCGACGTCATGTCTGCTTGAAGTTCACAATGAAGTCATGTATGAAAAAAAAATTGGCTGTTGTTTGACCAAGGGTCATCCTGAGTAGGATTCCGGAAGCAACGGCACTGCAATCGCAGCGGCGGGGGCATCTCAGGAGGCACTTTGACTGTCTAAAGTGAGTAGAGGCGAAAGCATTTTGCCCACCACTTCGACTGGCTCTGTGGCACTGGTGACGTCACCACTGGATGACGTCACACATCATGAAGTAATAATTACTAAGTAATTACAACTTACTAATTAATGACTAATTACTGATCAATGACAAAATAATAATTAACTGCTAATTAATGACGCTTAAGCTTCGCCTTTAGGAGTGGAACGCGACACCGTGTTGTAGCGCTGCCAGGAAGTCCACGGAACGCCACCACCCGTTCGGCCCGATGCCCGATGCTATCGGGAAAGATCCGGGGGGGGGGGGGGGGCAGCGCCCCCTCTGGAAAAAGTTGGGGGGCGCCCCCCCCCCCCCCCCCTCTTCCGGTTCCAGAGTCCCTGGCAGCCACATCTCCCAGAGAGATGGGGACTGAACATACCGGTCGAATGAACGCTCCCCTCCTGAGTCGGCGGCGGCCGCCTGTGCAAAACCCGAAACTGCGTCGCCGCGCTGCCCCTCCAAGGCGTTACGCGTGCGCAGTCATTCTAACTTATAGCAGGATTCCATCACCCGTGTCAATACCTCTTAAAGAGAGGCTGGTGGACTACTCGAAAGTTCTTCGGTGAACTTGGCCCCGCCAAATGTTTCGTGCACCAAGTCAAAGATCGTCCTTCAGTGAAGCCTGTAGCTGCCAAGCTACGACGACGGCCTCTTGCACTGCGTGCACGTGTGCCTGTTGAGTTGCGCCGACTGGAACTGCCACGCATCATAGAACGAGTATATGCAGCCGAATGGGCGTCGCAATATCGTCGTTGTGCAGAAGCCCAATGGAACTGTACGCCTTTGGGTTGACCTAAGAGAGGTGAGCAAGGCCATCATAGCGGATGGGTTCACCCTTCCTCATACAGAAGAACTGCTGCATCAGCTGGCAGGTGCCACTAGATTTTAGCAACTGGATTCTAAAACAGCGTGTCATGAGCTGGAGCTCACAACTTAAAGCCGTGAGATCACGACATTTGTGACACACGAAGGCCTGTTTAGGCTTAGGGGAGTGTGCTTTGGCATTACAACAGCACCTGCAGCTTTCTAGAAGTTGATGTCAGCCATACTAAATGGTTGCAAAGGGGTGCTTAGTAACATAGATGTAATATTCAGGGGAAGACTGCTCGCGAGCGAGAAGTTCTCAAAACGGATCTCTAAAGCAGGCCTCACATTGAATGAGAAATGTGTTTTTGATGTGGACCAAATATCGTTTTCAGAACATGAAGTGAGCAGTGAGGGCATTGCTCCTATGCATTCTAAGGTGAAAACAGTCACTCATGCAGTGGTGCCAATAGATGCGCTAGCGTTGTGGTCGTTCTTTGGACTCGCAAGCTATTATTGCCGTTTCGTGCCACAATATGCAGACGTTTTAGAAGCAGTGAGAAAACTCTTGCGAAGAGAGCAATTCGTCTGCGACGAAGCCGCACCGCATAGCTTTTATGCAGTCCGAGCAGGGTTATAGCCATGCAGCTTAATACATATATTGGATCCAGAATTGCCAGTCTGCCGACGCATCCGACGCAGGTCTAGGAGATGTGTTGCAGCAGCAGGCAGGGAACGATCTGTGACCAGCACCCTTTGCATCCCAATGACTGACAGCGGCTGAACGCAAGTATTCCGCGGAAGAAAGAAAGGCCCTCGCATGTCTCTCTGCTTGGGAACACTGGTACGTTTACTTATGGGGCCAGCGGTTCCTTCTGCGAACTGATCATCATGCGTTGGTGACACTCTTGTCGGGAGGGGCCGGTAAGAGGTCGCTACGGACTTCAAAGTGTCTGCCAGACTTATGCATTACAACTTTGGCATAGTGTGCCGCAAGGGAATTAGCAACGTAGTTGCTGATGCTTTGTCCAGTCAGCACTGACGTCTGTAGCTGAGCTGGAGTTTGACGAAGAAGTGGTGTCAGTGGTATTGTCTTGCATCACCTTGTTTGCCATTACTGTAGGTTGGGGCTCCCCGCCGGGTGCCTTCTCTTATTTTCGTGCCCTTTTTCATCGGTCCTCAAAACAATAGAAGGGATACCTCAAATTGCCCAACTGCACTGCTTAATTCATCGGTACGCTGCCTCACCTTGACTCTGGCTTCCGCGCTTCGTTAATTTTCTCCTTTGGCCGAGTGCAACTTCTAGTCGACAGCCAGCTAGCTGCGGCGCGCATGTCATGGATACCGACCTTTATTGGCTGAAACCGAATTGCGATAATTGAATTCAGCCACGTTTCCTGTTTTTTTTTTGTTCAAATTGAAAGTCTAACCGCTAAACATAGTTTGAGCGAGCGCCTCAGGGCAAATGGACAGGACGCCGTTTTTTTTCCCGTCTCCTCCAGCAACGTTGAGAATTAAAAGCAGTGGTTCCACGTGCGCGACCAGTTTCGCCACCTGCAGGAGGTCGCTGGACAAGGCTACCTCGACCGCTGCGTGTCTCCGAAAGTTGTCGCAAGGTGGCGCGGCGCGCGAGCGAGGCGGCGACGTTGGGCAGACCTTCACCGCAGTATTTGGTTAGTTTTTTTATTCTCCATGTACTCTTTGAACAGCGCAGCGAGTGGTGGAAATTGGATGGGTAGGTGCGGCCTTAAGAGGCTCATCGAGTGCAGAGAAAGTTACAAACCATACCAGTTAAGAACGCTGCAGCTGCAGAAGAGAAAACGACAATTCTCGCGGCATATGAAGCACAGAAATGCGATTCAGCGTTCTTTTACGTGATAGAGTGGGTACCAAGCGCGAAAAAAATGCACTCGAAAGCAGCAAATACTAAGATGTGGAAAATGACGTTAGGGTATAATCTGAGGCAGTTTGCCGATTCTTGTTTGTCGGATGAAAGCGTTATACATCAATGATGTAAGAGATGAAAAGAAATTATAGCGTATCGCTATGACGCGTCAAGGTAGTACGTTGCACACGGAAACCATTATACTCGGTGCACAGAGTCGTACACACAGAAGCGAATGTCCTGCTCCGGTTGCTTCTCGGAAAGAAGAAAACGACGGGAAACACTCGGGGGATGATAACCCGCACCTCCATGTATGCTCCACGGACGAACGCGCATGCTCTTTCATGTTTCGTCGTTAAGTCGTTTAATGGCGCGATCAACAAGCCACCAAGTGTGTGGCGTCCACCGCTCGAGCGTTGCAAGCAGCGCTGGGCACGACAACATTTCGATGACCGACCTGTGGCAAACTCTCAGGGACAAAAATGACAAAAAGAAAAAAGCTAGTACGTCTGTCCTTGAAAGTGTATACAACCTCGACCGCTTTGCGCGGCGTATTTCGCGAGCCGCGAGTGAGGGGTTTTCTTTCTCTCTCCGCTACCTTCCCCCACCCAGGAGTGAGAAACAAGCGCTCGTGTTTTGCGCTTAGTGTCGAGTGCAGCCTTCACGCATGCCGAAGCTGTGACGAGGTAAATATAACTGCGCGACCCCTTGCGCGCAGTTACATAGCGGGCATCGCCGCCGCTGTGGCTCAGTGGTTATGGTGCTCGACTGCTGACCCGAAAGAGGCGGGTTTGGTCCCGGCCGCGGCGGTTGAATTTCTTTGGAGGAGAAATTCTAGAGGCCCGTGTACTGTGCGATGTCAGTGCACGTTAAAGAACCTCAGGTGGTCGAAATTTCCGGAGCCCTCCACTACGACGTCTCTCATAGCCTTAGTCGCTTTGGGACGTTAAACCCCAATAAACCATGACCACAACCTCATAGCGGGCATCCGTCAGGGCGTATGGAGTTCGATTATCTGCACGGTTGTCTGCGCGTTTTCCAGTACGTAGCATATTGAACAGACGTCGATGCCAGACGACGAAAGCGAGTTTCCGCAACTATTTGGTCCTTCCTGTAATTTAACGCCATAGCGTTAAGGCGGCAATTAAATAAGGGCACGAAAATTCCCCTTTTTTTCTCAAGCTACGCCTGAATGAGCTAACTCTGTGTGCAGCTTGTAAACCAAGTCTTAATGCACGATGAAACTGACATTTTATGCACCCATGCAAGTACATCATGTCTAGCCAACGCAGAAAACGCAGAACGGTAAATTGGTGGAGGGAAAAATATTGAAATCAAGTCCAAGCGTTTTCGCGACTCTAAGATTAAGAATTTATTTCCTAAACGAACTGCTAGAAAGTATAGAATCAAATACACATCGCGCATAAATCCGCATAAAGAAGGACACTCACAAAAGTCAGAAGAAACAATCAGATTGGGCAAAGCATTCACTAAATTTGTCTGTAGGAACGCACAAAGAATAGGGCGAGCGGCGTTCTAGAAGAACATAAACCGGGAAACAATCTGCAGCACATCAAGATCGATGAAGCAAAGCCCACCAGCGCTTACAGATCGCATAAGATAATTGTGTTCGACTTGTTTAAAGGGAATCCTTGAGTGTCTTGTCCGGCAGTGCCCGTGTCTGCGAAGTCAGAGGCAAAGAGGTCCCCAGGCCGCTAATGGAAGCCATTCACCCTATCCCGTCATACCTTTAAGGCGAAGCTTTAGTGTCCCTCCAATTTTTTTCGAAGGAAAAGAGCCGCAGCGCAATAAGTCTCCTCCAGTCTACTCAAATGCAGATGATGGCGATTATTATGCATTTTATGGCGCAAGGGCTTCTGTGGTCAAAGAGCGCCATGGCACAAGATATTTGCGTCTACACGAGGTGGAGTCCAAGAGCCATTTCGCAAGCATTTCCGCCCAGAGGAGCCGAGCACCAGGCCAGGGTAAAACTTCTGCCCATTCTGCAGAAACTGGATTACTTAATTCCTGAATTGATAGATAAACATCCAGGCATTATGGCACTTCCGGAGCAGCCTCGTGCCCGTCATAGCTTCAATAACAGTGTAAAAACTACCTCCTGTCTCTATCTCCCCATAAACAGTTTTCGTTCTTTAGTTTTGTATAATATGTGCTTCTTTATTACTTGTATATTGTGCGCTTCTTTTTTACTTGCTATGTTATTAGCTATGTTTTTTTTTCGTTTCATCTTCCTCTAACGATGTATAAGTATACGGCGATGTTGCCAGCTTTATTGCTTTATATACCAGTGTTTACTTTGTATGCACTGTATATGTTGTTTACCGTGTTCCGTTGTCATCCTGCTGACTATATAATGGGTGACGGGGTCTCGTCCGGCAAAAGCTAATTGTCTTTTGTCCCCTCAGCTCAGACTAAGCTTGTCTGAATAAAGAATTCAGTCAATCAGTCAGTCAGTCGGTCGGTCGGTCGGTCGGTCGGTCGGTCGGTCGGTCGGTCGGTCGGTCGGTCGGTCGGTCGGTCGGTCGGTCGGTCGGTCGGTCGGTCGGTCAGTCAGTCAGTCAGTCAGTCAGTCAGTCAGTCAGTCAGTCAGTCAATCAGTCAGTCAGTCAGTCAGTGCTACCCGGTGGCGCCGGGGATCGAGCCCAGCACCTTCCGCATGTGAGGCGAAATACTCAAACCCCTAGGCATCCGCTGCAATATACTTTAGTCCAGGAATAGCGGACGGCCTGGCATGTTCACAAATGGAGTAGACGTTAACAGGCGCTTAGTGCATGAGAGTTGGAGTACCAGAGGAATTCACTAATGTTAATAAAAATGTGGCATGTTTGATGCCCTATCCGCGCGACTTTGGACATAAACTTTTGTGGCTCTATATGCGGCCTCATTTTTGCACGGAAAGAACAAAAGGCTGTTTCCGCCACTGTGCTAAATCCACATTATTTGTAGCCAGACGCATGTGCTAGAAAACGCGTTCAGTCGTATTATCGCAGTATACAAACCGCTAAATGCCATTTGCGCTGTTTATCTGAAACGGTTCTCGAAACACGTTTCCTTGAATTCACTATACGTTCTCATGCAGGAACCAGTTATCGTAGGCCCGCGTTTCTGGGCAAATCTTGGAGGATGTGGTTTACGGTTGGGGATGGGGAGGGGGGAGGCTAAATGTACAGGGCATTTGGTCGAGTTTATTCGCAGAAAAAGGTGATGCATTCAGTACATCATTGCACAACTTCTCGCCCAGCGCGGCTACTTGCCCTGAAGCCGCCTTTGAGTGACCGCTCTTTAAATAATGCCGGCAAATATTTTTGTCTTTCCTGTCTCGCGGTCTTATCTCCAGGCAAAGCAATTAATCTTTGGTCCCCTGTTCTTACCTTCTCTGCCTTTTCTTGTTTTTGTCGTTTCTTGAAAATGAATCCCTGACATGTTGCCCAACTGTGACTCAATGTCACGGTGCTTGTGGTAGAAGGTTCACCCCTCCCCGCGCTCTTCAGTGATTCCTACCTGTGATAGAGGGCCGATGGTCTGCCTCGCCCACAACGGTAAGTCATTACGCTCTGCCTACGTCTTTTTCTTTTCTTCGTGACGTTGCCGTTCCTTCATCGGTGTGAACACATAGCTTGTCTTCTGCGAAGTCACACAGCGGTTCGAAATGTTTTTGATGTGTGCCGTGGGCTAGTACTGTATTTTTGAATGTGAATGTCTTGCTTACAGCACTTGCGTAGCACCCATGACCGAGAGGCAAGGCCAAAAGGTTCACGACCAGGCGCTTAACATTAATGCGTTTTCTTGGAGCGCTGAAGCGCGGTAAACCCACTCAGGGACTCTCTAAGTGTTATGGAGGAAATTCATGTTTCAAGCACAGCTGCACTTACAGCGAATTTGGTAAATTTAGTAAGCGATTTTTCGGCAGATGCCCTGAACCAGCCGTATCCTTTCTTTAACGGTTTTCACTCCCGCCACGGTTATAAATAAAAACAGAGAAGAGAGCCCCCATAATGCTCCCTCCTGACGATTTGTGCAATGTGTTCATTGGGGGACATGTTTATGCTAATAAACTTTGTGTCCCACCTGCAGGGTCCTTGAGTGGAACATCCTGTGTGTCGCGAATGGCGAACCGCCTTCTTTGGTCCAGTGACAAGAGAAGTGCAAGGCTCTTATTATTAGTGTGCGCTCATAAGACGGAATGGCTAGGCCATTGTTCACTGGCGCACGGTGAAGACGAAGGACGAGAGCGATGTACTCAGAAAAGGCGCTGGCCCACAACTAATGTTTTTTCTTTCACTCGATAGACGCAGTATTTATACAAAAAGAGCAGAAAAGCCAGGCCACACGTGAAAACAAGTTGACTACACTACAAGCAGGTTTGCACAGTAATGAAGGAGCTAGACACCGCAGCGGACACGGGACAGAGAAAGAAGACGACACAGGGCGGTACTTGCAACTCCTGTGTCGTCTTCTTTCTCTGTTCCGTGTCCGCTGCGGTGTCTAGCTCCTTCATGTCTCACCAACTGGCCTACACATCTACCCTCCTAAGTTTGCACAGTAATCTGCTTCGTGTTATCAGCCTATGTGAAATAACGTCGCTGTCAAGCCACGTATGTTTTCTGTTCCTTTCTGCTCAGATATTTAATGCCCAAAAATTACAATTCCGCTTCTGAGGCAGAAATTGGCATGCACAATCAAAGCAATAAGATAATAAGAGGTATAACTAAAAAATATCGAACCTGGAAGTAGAGGAAGTCCTGCGTCAGCTACTTCGCCATCAATCTCTCTCTGAAAAGAAAAAAACAACAAAAGGTTGCTGCTTTAAAAACAGTCATAAGAGAAAAAAAAGTAACCAACAAAAGAAATTTAGCCTTGGACGTGCCATTACAGTAGTGCCAAGCGTTCTGTCTTTTTTCTAAAAAAAACTTGTTTAACCTAGTCAGTTTAGTCCATGTCAGTACTTAATCTCGCGAATAAGAAAATGTCGACGATTACGTTACTTTCTAATGCGAAATTTGAACGCAGGTCATCAGCTCTTTCAGCTTTTGGATAGATTGTGGGTAGGAATTCGAGCAAGACATGTATGCACAATTACAGACAACTTGTTATTTTTCACACATTTTCCTTCTTCAAGAAACACTTCACTAGCAGTTCTTGACTCTCATGAAGGAAGCTTCGTGGTCGGAGAAATAGATGGATATATGCTCGACTCGCTGCACCAATGCCTGATTCTCAAAGACGAGGTATACGCAAATATTTCGGGAGGTTTTCACAGCCGTGAGGCGTTACAAGCGAGAGGAACGGGATGTTCTCCCGCATAAGTGGTAAGAAATTCCTGTTTGTCTTTATATCTACATTAAAGTCCACACCCACCCTGACCCCCTGGCTGGTGGCAGTTAATGGCCGATCGCGAGAATTCGCTCACCGTTGTCAGCGCAAACGCATGCAGCCCACATCTCTCTCTCATCACCCCACGTGCCAATAAGCGCGATTCAGGCATCCATGACCCAGGGAGCCAAGTATGCGCACTTCCTTTCCTTGAAATGATCGGTGTGTAAAACGTTGTCAACGCCAATGAACACAATGAACGCCGATGTCCTACGGCTTCAGCGCCGCGTTTCTGGCACAACGCTGTCAATGCCTGCAGCCCACATCTCTCTCTCATCCCCCCACGTACCTTTAAGCGCGATCCAGGCGCCCATTGACCCAGAGAGCCAGTTATACGCAATTCCTTTCCTTAAAATCGCACAAGTTGTGAATGCCAACGCATGCAGCGCACATTGGTCACTACCGCCTCGTAGCTTAAAGCATCATTGAAGTGTCCAATGTTCCAAGAGGGCAGTTATGCGCCTTTCCTTTGCTTTCCAAGCTCCGGCTCCATTTTTTAGCAGCTTAAAGCGCAAGTAAGGTGCCCACTGCTGGTTACAACGGATAACAGCGACGGCGACAGCAACAGCGACGCCACGAAACGCACAAACGGGCGACCAAAAGCTGCTTTCTAAAATAGGGGCTGCTAATTACAGCGTATACTGCTGTTTCCTCGTCGTCCGTCATTGTCCCCTGTCCAGGTAAGAAAGCATTTATCACCTTGCCCAGCAATCAATATTATTACAGTAATAGCAGTTACATCATGAAATTCTTCTGCGCCATGAATCATTGTCACTGTCAGATCACGGCATCCGTTTTTTTTTTATCGGTAAGGAATTTTATTGCAGAAAACAAAGTCCTAAGTACAACTGTTTCTGCACATTATATGCGCTAGATTTCCACTGGATTCTTTAATGTAAGTCCGAGAGATGCAAACAAAGCTTACTACAGCCAACTTTTTGTTTTGTTTAACGGGAAGATGGATCTAACTTATAAAATTGCAAAAAAAATCTATTCAAGTCAGAAAGCGCGCTGCTCTAGCGACCAGTGTAATTCAATGCAGTAACATGATGCGCAGTAAACGTGCAAGGTTTCCAATGGATGTTTTGTTTCCATGCTTAAGCTCTGAGATCCCTGAATATATATAAAAGAACATTCGTTAGCCCACGCTGGCACAACATATCACCTACTGCGTATGACGTGCATATTCCGCGCCAAATTCCCTTGTTAGCCTTTCCTACAGTTTCGTACGCTATACATACAGCGACTGAGTACTTTTCCACTCATATTTATTTATTTTTCTACCCCAAAGGCCCTTTTGGGCATTATAGGGGGGGGGGGGCGGTCAATTAAAAAATGTTGATTAAAAAAGCATTTAAGTAAAAATTGCCTCCATAAAGTACACATAGTGGTTTGCCGGCAAAAGTTCAATAATTATTTCGCGTTTATGTACGAGTATGACTGACTGATTGGGATAGCTAAGTTAAGCTGCCGACGCAGTTCTATACAAATTTTACAATATCCGCATTAATAATAGCGTAACATCACTAATAGTGGTGCCAAGAAAACGAAATCTCCGCAGGCTACAACAGTGGAAGGATTGATAACACGGATTGCGATCGTCATAATAATCCACCAGAGAGATATGGTATCAAAAAAAAATCTGAAAAATTATAGACTGACAAGATTTACATTGCTTACAATGCATTTGCTAAGGCAATCGGCCCGCCGGGGTGGCCCCGTGGTTCATGGGCTCGGCTGCTGAGTCCGAAGACGCGGATTTCGATTGAAGTGGAACGCGACGCGCCCGTGCACTGCACGATGTCAGTGCACGTTGAAGAACCTAGGAGGTCAAAATTAATCCCTAGCCCTAAACTTCGGCATCCCTCATAGCCCATGTCGCTTTCAGCCGTTAAACCCCATATACCTAATCCGTAGGTAATCGCTGACAAAGTAAACGCAACGTTCCGATACTTACGAACAAAGGAAGAGGCTTGTTTTCCGAAGGGTGGCTCAGAATTAGACCACATTGAAGCACCGATCAGATTATAGAAAATGACAGATTGCAACCGCCCCCTATGTACACAAAAGCAGCGAGCTGTTTTGTAACCCAAGAAAGTCAAAGGAGTTTGTTTGTTTGTTTTCTAAATAGGAAAGTAAATCCAAAATAATTTAGCTAGTAGGTAGATTGACAGAATGAAGAAGAGGCTCTACTATTTCTTTCATTCCTCAGTTACTCTTTGTTTTACTAAGTAATGAAATGCAATTCCTTCCTTTCGTTTATGCGAAATCTAATAAGAGCACACCGCAGCGAAGCGAGCTAATTGCTTATCTTCATGCGCCACTGCTGACTAAAGCCCCCCGATAATTTGAAAGTAGCGCCTTTCTGTGAACTATGCCGCCGCGCCGCGCGCCGTCGCCGATCCTCCTCTCTCACCTCTCCCATCGGCGCTTTTCTCAACGGTGATTGGCTCCGCGGGCGGTCTGCGGGAAAAGCGCGCGGAAAGTTCGCTCTTTTTGTGTTTTCATTTTTCGTCCGCGCCATTTTTTAGCCAGCCGCCGCTGCTACGACCGAGCTCCATGGCACTGCACGCTTGCACTTCGCGTTATTCGCGATCTTTTAGTGCAGCACTATGCCGAGTTGCTGCGCATTTCAGTGCACAAGCCGGCGTGAAAAAGCCTTTCTTCTTTTCGCTATTCCGAGCGGCAAGAAAGACAGCATTAGAAGAAAAAAGCGGCTGCACAACATCGGCCGCAAGAACTTTACTCCGACGAAGACTGCCCACCTCTGCTAGCAACTGTGCATTTCTTCCAAGCGACTGTGTATAGTGAAACTGCATGCATGCGCATCACAAAGCCAACAACCTCACTCAATTCACTGATCATTTTGCGTCGTTATGCGTGTTATTGTTGTCACTTCATGGTTCCTCTCAACGGAACGCGCAAGTGTGAAAGAAAAGTGTTGGTATGCGTGCAGCGGAATCCGCGGTGCGATAAATTTTTATTACCTCTGGTAATGGTGCACATCGCAGTAATGCGGCGCATGTCCCGAGCGAGATTTAACCTAGATTTTTTTTATGAATGCAACTTGTCTAACGATCTACGCTTATTTGTTGTTTTGCTGAACCGTTACGCTTCTACCAGGTGAGATTATCAATGCCACATTCTCGGAAAAGACCTTATATTGCATTCACATAAATTATTCATTTTTTAATCACTTCAGTGCTTTCCATTGATGCCTGAATGTACTCAAGTATTGTAAATATCCAATGCATGCCATTTTTGTATATTCATTGCTACAGTTTGTGATCATTTGCTTTAGTTGAGCATGGTCGTGTAGCCTTTTCTCGAATACATCATCCGCTCAAAAACTATAGGCCTACATCTGAGCTGTTTCATTTCCCTAAGTATGTTTTTGTTTTCTGTGTTTTGTTTTGAGGACTGCATCCAACGGGTGACAGATGTCCACAGCTGGCTTATTCGTGGTTTTTATGCATATTTTCGGCGTAAAACTACACGACGCATCTGTAATAAACATTGCATCTGAAAACCTGTGTGTCATATTGTGACTGTATTTATACTCAAGACTTATATTAGTCAGGCACTTGTTTTAGGATAGCCTTGACTGTGGCTGACCAAATTGCTAAGACCCTATAACCTTCTCTTAGGTTTTGTCATGGTCGTTGCTATCAGTTTTTTCTTTCCCAACGTAACATCTCTTTGAGCGGATTTCAAAAATAGCTGAGGTTTAGCTAAGGTTAAGCCTAGTCAGATGCGAAGCATATTGATGGCTAGGCTTGGTAATACATGGCTTTCCTTGGTTGACGTTCATCCCGCTCTTCATCGGTCTCTGTGGCACGCTGAAGCTTTCGCTTCTCGTTCAAATCAGCCCTGCCTCTAGGCGGCATCCCAACACCTGGCCGCCTCGTAAGTGCCCGGAGAGCGAGGCAAGCTCAGCTTTATACCGCTGCTGTAGCGTCACGTGGTCAGCTGCAGCGCCTCTGATGTGGAGCCTCCGCCGCCGCGGCCGACCGCGCGAGCCGGCAGCCCATCTCTCCTCTGCTGTGACGTCATGTTGTCTCGTGGTCAGCCGCCGCGCCTCTGATGTGGAGCCTCCGCCGCCGCGGCCGACCACGCGAGCCGGCAGCCCATCTCTCCTCTGCTGTGACGTCATGTTGTCACGTGGTGTCACGTGGGCACGCTAAAGGTCAATGGTAGCTCCACCGCCATGCTCGACGGGCTGTAGTGTAGCTCTAGTAATATGCTTCGCATAAAAGGAATAGAATATGGGCGGAAAATATCCAAGTGTGCCAAACTTTGGGGGTGGTCTACCTAAATTTGGAAGCCAACACTGAGTTTCCCATAGTCAAATTAGGTTGGACCCCAATGTTGGTCAAATATGGGCGACGTTAAATTTATGAGTTCCAGAGAGACAAATTTTGGGGATAGTCCATCCAATTTTGGAGCTTACCATTGAATTGGTCATATTAAAGTTAGGCTTGACACCAATTTTGATGAAATTCGGACAAGGTCAAATTTCGCTGGTTGAGAGAGCCATATTTTGGGGTTCGCACACTATCTTTGGATGACGGAAAATCGGTGTGCGGATCTTTTGCTCTCGGCTTCGGCTCGCCATCACCTCAAGGTCGCAGACAGCGGGAGCTGAAGTCGTTTCATGCTTAATAGAAAAAAGTTCATATTCGTTTTCAAGCCGCCGCGAAAATTCTCAACTATAAAAACTATTAAGCCGTTGCATGTGCACTGCGCGGTGCCAAACTCAGACCGAACCTTAATGAAAAATTTTAGGACGGCCATCGAAGCAAATGCCCCAGCTTGTTCCCAGCAACCATCCCACTCCTGAAACTACACTCGTGAACAACTTCATAAACTGTACTTCCGCGATAATTAGTTCGAAGTGAATCGACATTTAACTAAACATTGGTATGCTGAAAATATTCAGGAATCTTCAAATATATTGTAAATATTATGGTTCATATACTATGCCGTGTTCAGACAGATGGTATTGAAAAGTCAAAAAGAATGGGAGATGTATGCGGCAAGTGGTTTTGTTCGTGCCGCAAGCGCTCGTAATTGGCACTTTCATTGCGCGTACGAGACGCTAACTTATGTGGCTCGTGGTAGTCACGCGTGTCGCATGTGTTTCTCGTGTTTTTATTCAATAACAGAGCGTGGAAAAAGCGCTCTCTTAAAGGGCCACTGCCCAGGGTCCGGACATTTTTGAAAAAAAAGCCCACTGCATAGATGAGGCATCGAAGATAACCTCTGCAAAATACTAGAGCCATGCGCGCCCCGAAAAGCTGCGAAAATTCAAATCAAAGCCCGTTCGTTCTTTCCTTCCTTCAAAAACGGGCCCGGCCCACTACTCTGCACCCCGCTGACGTCAAGGGGGGCTACTTTCGCTAAAGGCACTCCATTGGTGCATCGTTCTGACTGACGGAGAAGGTTGGGCGTAGCCTTGGCGTCGCGTCGTCTGCACAAGGCTTTCCGCAGCGCCTTCTGTTCTGGCTCATGCCTACAAACCCGCATGAAGGAACAAAAAAAAACTGCGGAGGGAGCGTGCGGCGACAGCCTTGAACCCTAGCCATAAAAAGTAAAAAAATAGTAAAACTGAGGGAGTTGGTTCGCCCCCCCCCCTCCCCCCCCGCCGTGATCACGTCACGAGACGCTCTGCGTGCGCGCTCCCTTCTCAGTTTCTTTTCTTCTATGCGAGCCCCCCAAAACAAGGTTTTAATTAGTAGTGCAGCAGAGCCTTTCCCTCGCTCGCCCACTTTACCGCTCCGCACACATACCGCTTATCTTTCGTGCATCTTGCGTACGCCTTGACTCCAATGAATGACATATGCTTTGGAGCGGAGAAAAGACACAAACACACAGAACACAAACACGCATGGAGAAAAGCAAACGGGTGGTTGCCGGGTCCGCGCTTCGCCGTGTGTTTCGAACACAACCGACTTCCGCCCCTCCGCTCGTGAAACGGTGGGGAGGCCTAAAAGAAAATGAAAGGTGGCTCGTTAACTGGGAATGACAAACAGATGTATGAAAGGATGCGCTCGCTAACAAGTCTAGGTGGTCGAGCCGATCGCGCCTCTCGATCGTTCAGTGTGCGGAGAAAATGCAAAAACCAAGAAAAGAATTCTATTGAAGGCGGGGCCATGACGTCGCCCTGTGACGCACTCCACAGACACCACGCCTCCGGCTTACACCGGAGAACGAAGGGTGATTTTGCCTTGCCGAGCCTACTCGACGAGGAGCGGGAGAGAAGAATTTCGAGGAGCAGCGCAGCAGGCACTCTCTACCTCTCTTTGAGCGAGCCTCCTCTCCTTCCATTCCCTCCTCGAAATTCTTCTCTCCCGCTCCTCGTCGAGTAGGCTCGGCAAGGCAAAATCACCCCTTCCTTCTCCGGTGTAAGCCGGAGGCGTGGTGTCTGTGGAGTGCGTCACAGGGCGACGTCATGGCCCCCGCCTTCAATAGAATTCTTTTCTTGGTTTTTGCATTTTCTCCGCACACTGAACGATCGAGAGGCGCGATCGGCTCGACCACCTAGACTTGTTAGCGAGCGCATCCTTTCATACATCTGTTTGTCATTCCCAGTTAACGAGCCACCTTTTCATTTTCTTTTAGGCCTCCCCACCGTTTCACGAGCGGAGGGGCGGAAGTCGGTTGTGTTCGAAACACACGGCGAAGCGCGGACCCGGCAACCGCCCGTTTGCGTTTCTCCATGCGTGTTTGTGTTCTGTGTGTTTGTGTCTTTTCTCCGCTCCAAAGCATATGTCATTCATTGGAGTCAAGGCGTACGCAATATGCACGAAAGATGGGTGTGTGTGCGGAGCGGTCAAGTGGGCGAGCGAGGGAAAGGCTCTGCTGCACTACTAATTAAAACCTTGTTTTGGGGGGCTCGCATAGAAGAAAAGAAACTGAGAAGGGAGCGCGCACGCAGAGCGTCTCGTGACGTGATCACGGCGGGGGGGGGGGGGGGGGGGGGGGGCGAACCAACTCCCTCAGTTTTACTATTTTTTTTACTTTTTATGGCTAGGGTTCAAGGCTGTCGCCGCACGCTCCCTCCGCAGTTTTTTTTTTGTTCCTTCATGCGGGTTTGTAGGCATGAGCCAGAACAGAAGGCGCTGCGGAAAGCCTTGTGCAGACGACGCGACGCCAAGGCTACGCCCAACCTTCTCCCGTCAGTCAGAACGATGCACCAATGGAGTGCCTTTAGCGAAAGTAGCCCCCTTGACGTCAGCGGGGTGCAGAGTAGTGGGCCGGGCCCGTTTTTGAAGGAAGGAAAGAACGAACGGGCTTTGATTTGAATTTTCGCAGCTTTTCGGGGCGCGCATGGCTGTAGTATTTTGCAGAGGTTATTTTCGATGCCTCATCTATGCAGTGGGCTTGTTTTTCAAAAATGTCCGGACCCTGGGCAGTGGCCCTTTAAGAGAGCGCGCATGTGTCAGCCAACTGCCCGGTGTTGGGTTTGGGATGCCCCCCCCCCCCCCCCCCCCCCCCCCTCTGCCTGTGTGGATTAAGGCAGCTCGCGCTTCCCTCCTGCCTAAGTGGATTAAGTCAGCGAGCTTCCAGGACCGTGGGACCAGGGTGGCAGCGGCGAAAGTCAAAGACCGCCGAAGGCCGAAGATGCGGCGACGATGGCGGCGTACTGTGGCCGAGTCGACCCTCGGGTCAACGGACAGAGTGGTGGTGTGCTGAGTGAAAGACAGCAGTGCTTAATTACTGAGTCTCTACCCTCTCCCATCAACCGAGCTGCGAGGGAGCGGGACAGCCAGCACCGCCCAGCCGTGGGTGGTACCCCCGGAGTCCACGTCTCCCCATGCGATTGGACGTCATTCTTCGAACTATATTCCCCAGACAGGGATCTGGGGAATCCGTGCGTCATTTAACGGGAGTTGTTTTGAGACTCCAGAGCACTCCTGTTGACTCCTGAAGACGTTCTCTTTCACTGAGAATCCCTCTCAGTTACCCTTTTTGTAAATAATGTAAATATTCACGTATAAAGCTCTCCTTTTCCTTGTTTTCTACTCGTAACCCCGTCTCCCGCCTTCCTCGTCCCTTCTCCGGCCCGACCACGCTCACCCGATCCTAATACCGGACGACGAGCGAGCAATGGCCAAAAAAGCGTGCCGTGTGCAACGCGCGCAGCCGGCGGGCGAGGATATTCGAGGAGGAAAACGCCGGAGTGGAGGAGAGTGTCGCTACTTTCAAATTATCGAGGGGCTTTACTGCTGACGGGTTGCTGGAGCCCTCTATCGACAGCTAACGTAAGCGAGAGAGAACCAAAGTGCGTCGTGGCACTTCAGTTCTACGGGGCAGCGTTCCTTAAGGGCATTTAAAAGGGATGCATCATCATGTTCAGAAACACATTATTAATGAAAAAACAAAGCTACAGTATCTTTAAGATAATGGCGAAGGAGATGGCTCATTTTTATCCCGCTCTCCCCGAAATTAATTAGGGCGGGTTATTATTTACTCGCCTAATATCAGTATTATAAAGCAAACTCTATGACTGAAGTTTCGATTGCTCTGCGACCACTGCAACCCAATGATTTTGGGAATACAAAAACTGCAGTAACATATTTTATTGCACCTGTTCGAGAACTTTAATTTGGCCTTTGAGCACGTTTTTTAGCTAGCCAACATCATATCAACCTGACTGCGGTCACTGCATGGAAAGAGCGCCTCCCATATCTCTCTAGTTAATCTCGTTTCTCACCTAACTTTCGGCCGCCCCTCCTACGCTTCCCTTTTCTTGCAATCAAGTCCGTTACTCTTAAGGA
This sequence comes from Amblyomma mixtum, assembly GCF_055824585.1. Classification (NCBI taxonomy): domain Eukaryota; kingdom Metazoa; phylum Arthropoda; class Arachnida; order Ixodida; family Ixodidae; genus Amblyomma; species Amblyomma mixtum. Next base: position 218,697,876 of record NC_143014.1, read on the forward strand.
CCATCGGTCATCTTGCCTTCGCATTGTATGCCCTGCCCAAGCACCTTTCTTCCTCTTGATTTCGACGAGGATGTCATTAAACCGTGTTTGTACCCTAACCCATTCTACCCTCTTCCAGCCTCTTAACGAGACACCTATAATTTTCCTTTCCGTATAGCTCGCTGCGTTGTCCTTAAGTTGAACCCTTTTCGTTATCTTCCATATTTCTGCCCCATAGGTGATTGTGGGCAAGATTCTGTTATATACTTCACTCTTGAGGGATATTGATAAACTGTCATCCAGCATCCGAGAGAGCCTGCCAAATGCACTCCAACCCATTCTTATTCTTACAGTTATTTCACTCTTTTGATTAGGATTTGGTCACTGCCTGCCCTTCCGGCACCTCGCTACCAATTCTCAACTGCTGTTCCGTTACTTGACTGTTCAACATTAATTTGGTTTTCTGCATATTATTTTAGACCCGCTGTTCTGCTGTGCCTCTCTAACTCATGATCCTGCTTTGCAATTCATCTCTTTAGCAAGGCAGTGTCATCAACGAATCGCAGATTATTAAGGTATTCTCCATCAACTCTTATCCCCAGTTGTTCCCAATCCAGGCCTCTGAGTCCCCCCCCGCCCCCCCCCTCTATAAACAGGCCGCGAATAGCATTGGCGAGATCATGTCTCCCTGCCATACCCCTTTCCTTATTCAAATATTTCATTGCTGACTTTATGGACGACTATGGTAGCTGTGCAGCCGTTATAGATGTATATTCAAGCATTTTACATAAGGCTCTTCTACACCCTGATGCCGCAATGCCTGCATGGAACTGCTGAGGCTTCGCCTGGGTCAAACGCTTTTTCATAATGTATCAAGGGCTATATACAGACATTTCTTATATTCTACGCATTTCTCTATCATCTAATTTGTTGGGTGAATATGGCATATTGTCGAGTATTTTCACGAAAACCTGCCTGATATTTTGGTTGATTGAATTCTAAAGTTGTCTTGACTCCATTAGCAATGGCCCTAGTAAATATCTTATAGCAACGGAGTGTGAGCTGATTGGTCTGCAGTTTTTCAAGTCCTTTATGTCTCCTTCCTTATGTCCGGCGAGCGTCCGGCGAGGCCGAAGTCCAGAGCGTTCTCAGCGCTAGCCAGCGTTCTCCTCCGCGTGCCCACCGCTTCGTTCTCCTCCGCGTGCCGATACGGTGGCGCTACAGATTAAAATGACTTTAGCGTTCTTCCAAGCTTTTTGTACGCTAGAAGTCATAAGGCATTGAGCAACCAACATAACAAACGTAACAAACACAGCGCAAATCTTATCAGCATTTTTTGTGCATCGTTCAGTTTTTTGCCGCCGCGGTGGCTCAGTGGCTATGGTGCTCGGCTGCTGTCCCGAAAGACGCGGGTTCGATCCCGGCCGCGGCGGTTGAATTTCTTTGGAGGAGAAATTCGAGGCCCGTGTACTGTGCGATGTCAGTGCACGTTAAAGAACCCCAGGGGCGCTATGCTGGAAGGCCCGAGTTTGCTGAAACTCGGAATCTTCCCGAGCTCTGGCGACGCCCTCAGATGAGTGAACTAATGGTAGCAAGACAAAATCCCACCCTTGTGACGCCTCCAACTTCATTGGGTTATCTGGATATATTCCGTGCTTTATAATCACATCGGCGCCACCTCATGGGTCTTCTTGGGCGGTCTACAAAGAACGGGTCACGTGAGCCAACCGCCGGTGCACTTTTCATTTGTGTGTCGCTCCACCAAGTGCATTGCGTATGCAATTAGACAAACGAAGTTTGTTGAATTTTATAATGCACTTAGTACACCTTTATAAGCATTTTATAGTGTGCAAGATTTGGATTTAAAGCGCTTTAGAGTGATTCATGCATTATTAAATTTTGCTTTGTACCGCGAGGGAACGCTACCAACGCTACGGTCCCGTCAACAGCTGACTGCCAATGGCCACGAGGCACATGTGCAACGCTGTGAAGGCTACGGAAGTAGTCCGCAAAAAAAAAAAAACAAATAAAAAGGGGTGTATCGCTCCGCGCTGTTCTGTGGCCGTGTGGTCTAACGCGTCGCTCCGGAGAGTCGAGAGGCAATGGGAGTGCGTGGGTTCAAATCCCGCATGCTGGAACTTTTTTTCGCACTTTTTTTTTCATCGCAAATTGAATTTCGCGTGACTTGAATGAGAAAACTCGTTTTGTTCAGAATCGCTTGAATATTATGCCGTGTTCTGAAATGAACTGCATGCATCTGTTCATTTGATGCATACCGCGTTAATGTGAGCTGTCCGAAATTCGTTGTCAATGAGCTCGCACCGGCTTTTGGTCAGCAGTGGCGGTTTTCTTCCCGATTCTGCAGCATTGTGACTATACTTTTCAGATGCAAGCGAGATGTTTGTGCGAAAGATGACATTCATTCGTCGGGCTTAATTAATTAGCACAGTGGTGAGTGCTCTGCAGTGGCCCGATTAACAAGTGGCCGTCTGCAACTTTCGATTTCGCCGTTGCCGAGGAGCCCACTTTTTTGTAGGCCTCTCTTAAGTTACCTGGCATGTTAGGAATTGTTCTGTGAAACCGGTTAGCGGCTGATCCAGTCTTCGCCAAAAGAGTCTGGGACCGACTTTGGCGCTGTGCTGTACAGTAGACCAAAGGACTTGGCGAGAACAATTGCATTTTACTGATCGCAAAGTTCAGAAGCAAGATGTCTGTTAATTTAGAATGCTGGTTTATCATGCAGGAGCGCAGAAAACATGTTCTAGACTTCTTAATCGCCTATTTTCTCACTGTATATGTGTCACATTCTTGTGCATATCTGCAATTCTTTTGTTTTCGTTAAGATATCTCCGTTCTTAAGCAAAGCGCGTTTTCCTTTGTCATTGAAGAGAGCTCTATAACTTGGCTATTATATGCGGCAAAAGAGCAGTATATTTAAACTGATTGGTCAAATTATTTTTACACACACCACCTCGATATAGCCTGTTTCCCGTGTTAAGTGTTAAGTTTTGAACATAGTGTTGATTCACACAGTGACAGAAAATAGTACTGCCTCAAGAGTCAGCTTGGCTCGATTTCCCTGCTCTCCTAGAAGAGCAGAAACAGCTCAGGCAGGATTTGCATGCAGCCAGGTAAAAAGAGTTCCAAAACACTTAAAATACTTCTAGGAAAAAATACTTCGAAAGAACAAACAATAAATGAGACAGGACAATCAAGAATGCTGACCCCGCAGTGTTTGCGAGAAATGGTTTATCCTGGAAACAGCCAGCGGCATGGATCACAGTGCATACAAATTAAAGGACAAATGCAGTGGATGTACACCAAAATACAATCAGTCAAGTGCTCCAAAACTGAAAAAAAAAATGTGGAGCTATCGAACAACACCCTTTGATAAAACGAAAACCTGACCAATGTATTAACAAAGACATGACTCGAAACAAATTCACATTTAACTGAGCAAGAGCCAGCTTGAAATCATTCACACCTCCGAAAAATTGAGGACAAAACATAGAGTACTGGCTACCTCAACACTGGCACTGCATAACATGTCAAAATGACCAGAGATTGACAGTAATGCAAGACAACACAAAACCAGGAATCCCTTTTCAGGACATGAAGATTAGACACCCATACATACCATTCCCAAACCTCACACACAAAATGAGGACAATGCCTAGGGGTTTGTGAATGTTCCAACTTTTCGGACAGCATAATTGAATAAATTTCTGTTCAGTTAGTCGAACGAATCAAACAGTATATGTTCAAAATTATTTTAAATGAATCCAATTTGCTCTCAAATTTTCAGATACTTTTCGAATAATTGACACAGAGCTTGATTAAGCTCCACTGTATTTTTCTGCAATTAATCTTCCAAAAACTGCACACAGTGACGACGTGTACCAGTATACGTATTCTAATTGGAAAAAGTGCTATTTGCACTCCCTTACAAATTCTACTTCTATACAGACACTTTCTTTGGAGGAGAAATTCGAGGCCCGTGTACTGTGCGATGTCAGTGCACTTTAAAGAACCCCAGGTGGTCGAAATTTCCGGAGCCCTCCACTACGGCGTCTCTCATAGCCTTAGTCGCTTTGGGACGTTAAACCCCATAAACCAAACCAAACCAAACCAAACTATTAACACGACCACCTCACCACCTACACTACAAGTTACTGCCCGATACACTTTGATGCAACGAATTGCAATGATGCAATGATTTGATGGAAATGTTACAATTTCCTCGGTAGACTGATCAACACACACACACCCACATGCACACATATTTCACATTTCCGCACACACACGCACAAAGGTGATCACAGCAAGTCGATGAGTCCTCTCTCTTTCCTCGGTAGCATGTGTATTACACATCAATTCGAAGTCAGACAAGTTCCTCGATGCCACTCAAATCTTCATCACTGGAATCAGTGCTCGACTCATCAGAGGAGGAGTTGCACAAGTCAGAAATGCTGAAGACAACCGGTTCAATTTCAGCGTCAACAGTCATGTCGCGTTTGCATGCTTCAACCTCAACTTTCCCCTCATGAACACAACAGTTTTGCCAGTTTTCCTGTCTTACAGACGCCAGTGCTTCCGGCAGGAGCTTTTCTACTTCAGCCAAAGTGAAACATTTATTGCGACTATGAATATTGCATAAGAATGCAGTCTGCCAAGTGACACAAATGCTACCGTTTAAAAACCATTAAAATGCATGCATGAAATAGCTGGAAAAATCCATGCACTTATTACATGCGCAAACATGAGGTAATACAAAAATAATCTACACTGGGTGCAAAACTGCTTAGTTACTGATAAACGGAAGCGGTTATTGAGGTTTAATGCCCCAAAGTAACTCAAGCGATGAGTCATGCCATGGTGAAGGGCTGCCAATAACTTCGACCATATGGGGTTCGTTAACATCCACTGACACTGCACAGTACACGGACCACTATCACTAATAAATGGGAGAACATTCCATTAACCATTACATGCATGAAAGCAAAAACAGAGCATTCTTACAGCTATTGTGTTCAATGAATAATGTGCTTTCCTCGTGAAATAGTTGGCCTTCACCATGTCAGGGCTGGACTTTGAAGGGGCCTTTACGCCTATGTAGGTCCCATCGACGCATCCCACGACGTCTGTGATGCCGCCGCTCAGAAGGAAACGCTCCTTAACATACGCACGCTCGGCCGCAGTCGTGGGGAACGCGAGCCACCGCTTCTGCACAGCCGCGTCGATAAGCGCGTCGGAGACGTCCCTCACACAGCGGCTCACAGTGCTTTGGTGGCGTCCAATAAAGCGGTCTGCACCGACGCTCCCCTGGAAGCTCCCGGTCGCGAACAACCGGAGGGCGCAGAGGACTTGCTCTTCGACCGAAAGCGAATGAGGCCCGGTACGCACTCTCCGCAGGCGTGGGTCGTCGCCTAACTCTTTACACAACCATCGTACCGATGTTTTGGAGAGGCGAAAATATCGCTGGAATTCGTCGTCGGCCATGGCAGTAAATACCTCCAGCCGGCCGTACTGACATTTGCCGTCAGAGGAAGCGATGACCCAGGCTGCTGCTGCTGCCGCCATGACAGTCCCGAGATGAATTCGGGGCACTTCACCGTTCACGAGTTTAGCTCCGAGTTCACCTGTCAATCAAAACCATTGGTCACGCCCCCGGCGTGCCGTACATAAATTATAGGCGTACGCGCTATGGGTGGGCCACTCCCAACATCCCTGCCTGCTACAGGTATGCTGCGCGGCTGTGCTGACTGCTGACAGACATCGACGATGTTGACCATCGAAATATAACAGGCAAAACGGACGTCATGGCTGATTAATCTAAGCACCTCTGCGAAGGACACGCAACGTGGCGACAGCCGCCGATTTCTTCGCTCGCATACCAAGATTGCACGACACTATAGCCTGTTGCAACCACGTAACACGCTGCACAATGCTGACTGCGCGTCACACCTGCTTGCAAGGCGTCAAACACGGAGCACGACGACGAAACGGTGCTTGGAGCACGTCCTACTCCAACAACACCGCATCACAGGTGTTTGGCTTGGCCGTCCTTTCATCGGTGATAAAGCTCAGCATCAATGTGTCAAACACATCCGGGATCGACAAACGGTG